>NC_090940.1:442417790-442720820 GCF_040938575.1 Ambystoma mexicanum
CTCTTCTCGCCCCTGCCTTACTTTGTTTTCCACAAGGACATGCTTTTCCTTCAGACCAACTCTACATTCATGCCCAAAGTGGGGAGCTGGCTCCCCCTTAGCGGGGCCTGAAGGATGTCTGATGGGCCCCACACGCTTTTTTTTTTTAAAGGGATTAAGATTACTGTTTTTGATATACAAAAGGATTAAGGTGACTGCTTTCAATAGAAAATATAAGCAGTAGACAATCTGCTTACATTTTAAAGAGCATGGAGCCCCCTCTGGACATTCTTTTTGGGGGGGGCAGGGGTTTGGGGGCCCAGAAATTAATATTTATATTCAAAGGTGGTGGGGGGGGACAGTATTAAAACGTTTGAATACCACAGTGTTCTATTCTTAATCTCAGCAAATCATTGGTCCTGACATTCTTTTTCAGTTCTCCTATTAAGCCGGGTGAATGCACTATTCACTCCCTTGATGGCATGACTCCACTGAGGTATTATGTTGATCTCACAAAACCCTTTTGAAAATCCTTGCAACTGTTTGTCCCATTTTGGCCTGCTACTACTAGGAGAAAGGCCTTTCTAAGGCTTCCATTTCTATCTGGCTTTCTGCTTGTTTATCATTTTGTCATCAATTTGCTAATTGGCTGCTTCCTGGTCGGCACCAAGAATATTCTTAAAGAGCCGTCTTACCCACTGCTCCTCTTCTGCTAGGGGTGCTGCTGCCTGACATCTGCAGCACAGTTATTTAGAGGTCTATGGACACCTACACCAGGTTCCGCTGCATCGAAATGAACTCTGCAAGGGAGTCCATTCACTAAGTTGAGCCAACTTCCTCCTCAGTGGTCAAAGTGAGCAGGAGCGGTTGGGAACGGTGCTCCTCTACTTTTTTAAATTAAGTTTGACTGTTCCTATACTTTTATTTTCAAAAGAAACCGTTCCGGAATGGTTTTGTTTTAAAATAAAAGTATAGGAAGAAGTTGGAACTTGCACTTCCCCTTAAACAGCAGGTGCAAATGTTTGTGGGTTTGTATTGTGTGTGGGAGTAGGGTGTGGTGATGGGATTTGTGGGGAGTGGGTGCAGGCCAGCAGGGAACATAGTTCCACTACTTCTTTTCGTACACTTCAACCACTGATCCACCTCCTCCATGGTTTACATATTGATGCATGTCATGTTTGGTACTGCCTTGTAATCTACTAGATGATCATGTGAATCTGTGAAGGATCCAATGCTGCAGAAGGAATAAGTTACTTACCTGTTAATCCTGTTCCCCACATGTGACCCTTCTGATTGCCCCACATTATGTACAATGTACAAATCTGAATCTGGACTCCAGGGATGGAGCTAAGGGAGGCAATATCTATTGGCCATGGGATAAATGACCCAAATAACACTTGAGTGAACATTAAAGTGAATGCAGTTTGTTTGTCTATGAAATTGCATGATGTTACCAATGATTCTCAGCCTGACGATTGGGAATATTCTAACAGCATGTGACTCTAAGAAGATGACATTGCTGGTGAACAGTTACAAGTAAGTAACTTATTCCTTACTGAAGTAAAGAGCATTAGAGTAAATGTATAATGCTTCGTGTAACAAAGAACTCATCCAGTGACACAATCCCACCAGCCCAGTTCCTTCACAATGTCCCCTTGTGCAAGGTGTCAACACCTTTAACTCCCTTAGTCAGGCCTGTGCTGGAGTGCAGATGTTACTGATGCACAGGGTATTGTCACAGATAATTCAAGTCAGTAGTCAAAACTACAAATGAGCCGGCTGCTAGACAAGGCCGCTCATTCTGAAAGCTAGGATAGGTGATAGCAACTTTTGCTCGTTCTTCAACTGTATTCTATGTATGTATGTTTTCGCACTATATACAAACCTAGGCTATTACATTATTTTAGAAGCATTGCAAGTAAATAATAGTTTGAGTAAAAAATATAGCTTGAGTAAACCAAGAGCTTTTAACATGGATAGATATGTGGGTATGTTGGTAGTTTCTATTCCTGAAGCCCAGGTAGGCAAAGGATATTGCATTAATTAAATGTGTGTGTGTATATAATACATATTTCTGAGGCTTGTGGATCTGTTTAGATCACATGCTCTGTATAGTCCGACATCTAGTGGTAGTCACAGAGTATTACAAGATTTGTTTTCGAAACTCAAAAAAGGACGTTGGCTGTCCGTGTTAGTAATACTATCCCTAGTGTGATGTATACTGTACCCATGGTCCTTCATGCGTCAAGGTCCCTCAGATTGTTTCTTTCCGCCATTGTGGTCGGTCGAAAGTTGGAGAGTTCCTCTCGGGCTGCTGCCTTTGATTATTTAAAGTTTATTCGTAAACGTTCTCCTTTACCGTCCGCCTGTTGCCGCTGCATCATCTACTGCTCGACAACCCTCAGCGGACGGCTCCATCGTCGTCGACGACTGCCGACTGGCTCGACGACCAGACACTGCGGCCCTCACCCTTACAGTAGGGAGAGCGGGGGAGGTTTCACATAGTTGCATCCCTTTAGAGAATACCTATTCTGCCACCCTATTTTCCCTTTTGTCACCAAACTGCCCTTTCCATTTACTATGGAAAATACCACTTTTAAATTCTGTCCTACTTGCAATAAGAAGTTCCCTTGGAAGGATACGCAGCGAGTGTGCAACTACTGTCTTCCGAGGGATGACCCAGAAAAGATCTGCAAGTCCTGCAAACTTTTCCGCCCTAAAATATTAAGACTGCTGGACCAAGCGCTGGGCCATCCGTGCCATGCAGGCCGAAGCCTCCATTGACGTGACGGCAGAATCCAGTGAGGGCAGTATCGGCGTCGCTAGTGATGCCGAAGGTGATGGAGGTTCGTCTGAACCCCATGTGCGGGACACCGACTCCACTAAGCAGGCCCGCAGCTCTGTGACGGACACTGCACCTGGTGGCCCAGGCACACAAATTTCATCATCTACTGTCGAAGCCCACGTGATGTCCGCGCAGAAAGCCTCAAAAACATCCCTGTCCTAGGGGCGCTGTTGTGCATGTAGCGAATGGCCGCCTAGTTTGAGAGCTCTGTCCCGACCGAAATCCTGATGATAAATTGATCCTTTTAGGAGCCACACAGACATTGGAAACATCGTGGTGCTGAGCCTGGGGGGTCCACGGAACACACCCTGAAAGCGCTATCGAAATCAGACAATAAATTAGGCAGATACAAGAGTCGGAATCCTGAGCGGCCGCAGGGTGAGTGTGAAGCCGCAAGGGACCTCCAGGACATAGTCACGCGAGGTCGTGGGCGGAGAAAGGGGAAGGGCCAAGCGGGGGATGGGCAGCGCTGGAAACATTGTGACCCAGCATATACACACCGCGCAGAAAGGACTCTGAGACAGCCTGCAGTTTTTGGCGCACATTCACCCAACAAGAGGACAGAGCCCGTCGCCCCCGCCAGTGGTTCGGAGCACCCCACACCCCCTGATCCTTGAGTACGCTCCGGAGCGGGCCAGGTCACCTACCCCACATCGCCTGCAGATTGAAGGTGCCCTGCGGTGATGGCTGGAAACGGCAGAGGGGCCTGCTGCAACAGTGAGGACGTGTGCGGCCAGCGGGGCTGCTGTTCCGCACCCCCCCCCCCCGCTGCGCCGCATTGACACTGTGCTTGGAGGGACCACAGCCTAAGATATGAAAGATACGGGGGACCCTGCATCGCACCCCCCACAGCTTCTCTGACTGGGGAACCACACCGGCCCCTGGTTACAATAAAGGCTACTCCTAGGCCAACAAGACAACAAGGAGAGTGCCGGTATATGCGTGCAAGCCCTGAGGTGCCGAAAGAGTAGAGACACCTGATCCGGATTGGGAGGAGCTGCCCTGAACGCCCATGCGCCATCCATTGAACGCATTGGCAGCAGTGAAGAGTTAAGGTACACCAAACTGAAGTAGACATATATTGCAGGTTGCATCCCAATCCCTCACAAACCCTGCCTAAATGAAGTACTGGCCCTGACCAGAGCACCACACACGAGTGAACATAAGTTCTGCTGTCTTCCACCACGCAATCCGTACAATAACAGTGAACATTGTGTGAAATCATTTTACCCCATGCTTATATCAGATCTTTACTTCCGCCAGGTGCGCACATCCCCTCATAGAGCGGAACAGTACAACACTAGGGGGTGTGTGTAATTAACTAACAACGTAAAGGGGTACAAAAACACCAAATCAACACTGATCCCTCACGGTACGGAGGACCCAGGCAGCACCTTGCTACAGAAGGAAGCACAAACCTCTCCTGTACCAAACTACAGGATTGAGTGGTGACCACATTAACAATATATTACAACAACCCTTTGAACAAAATCACGAGCTACTGGGCGACTGGATCTGGTGTCAACTGCCCAGGTGACCCTGACACGGTGCATGGGGGGAGGACAGCGCTGCCAAATCAGCAATACCTGGCGCAGGCCATATAGGACACTATCTCGCTGGAGGTGACGAGACACGCTTCTGAAATTGGGAGTAAAGCGCGATTCAACCACTGCGTTCCGAACGCACACCCTACACTGAGCACACCGGATGGGTGATGACCCGATACACCCGTGACTGGGAAACACTCCACCCGGTTGTCACACAAAGCGGCCTACCTGCTCACATGCAATGACTGTACGGATCACATCGATGCCTACACTGCAACAGGGCTACCTATACAAGGAGGCACACAGCTGCATCAATTTACTGAACACCAGAAGTATTACAGAATTGCTTAGCCAAGTCTGAGACCACTATAACGATACCCTCCTGGTCCTGAGATGTGGGAGAACACAGTCCACTCTTTGTGGACAGCTGCACCATATGGGCCGCCACGAGAAGAAGGGTACAGGCGCTAAAAAAAAGGCCCAATGGATTCCTTTGCTAGCTCCCAGCCCCACAGATCCATCACAACCCCAGTGCCGCCACCGGACGATCATGCCGAGTCCACCACCAAATTAAGAGAAGATCGGCTAGCGACACTGGTACAAAACGGCTTTCTAGCAGTAAACGTCAAGCTGTACGACATCGTAGCAACAATTGGTTCCCTGAAGGTCAGAGTCGATAAGGAAAGTACACGTATCACTGACGCAGAGAATAGGATTAGCACAAATGAGGACACTATAACCCAACATAGGCGAGACATTGCACATCTAAAACCGGAACTGCAGGAGACACAAAATAAGTGTGAGGACCTCGAATCAAGATCTAGAAGAAATAACATCCGGATAGTCTGAGTCCTTTTGCAAAGGCCCAATTGAACGACAAGTGGAAAACCTCCTGAAAACCCTGTTGGGTGCAGAGTCCTTTTCAGACCACTTCCTGGTTGAGAGGGCCCATTGTACCCTTGCCCCACCACCCAAACCTGGGGCACCACCACACACGATCATTGCTCACCTCCTTAACTACAGGGACAGAGACACGATCCTAAGGCTCTCCAGAGAAAAAGGCACCCTACAATATGAGGAAAGCAGAGTCCACGTATATCCGGACTTCTCGACCAGCGTCAAAATACAACGCAGATCCTATGAACAGGCCAAAAGGCTACTAAGACTGCGCCATATCCCATACGCCCTCATCTTCCCGGCGAAGCTACGAAGCCAACATGGAGGCAGGTCGCATTTTTTGAGTGCCCTGCAGAAGCTATATCGTATATAGAGGCGTCCATCCCCATGCCTCCCAAAGATCATGCACGAGACCAGAACTGGCCACCGCAACCGGGCAATAATGACCCGGGCCCAGCTGACTGAAATGGATTAACGGTGATATCCTTACTTGGGCCGCGGAGCCCATCCATTTGAGATCAATGGCTCCAATTGATAACTATTGAAACGGCTGGGTTCAGGAGCCTCTACTGATGGAGGCCATGCGGCTGCAACGAGCGACCCTCAGGAAAGTTCCACAGGTTATGGGGGAAGGGTTACATCATCGGGTTGGGGTTGATGGTGTGGGATGGGGTGGGGGGAACAAAGTTTTACCATTTGGCAACAGTTTAAAAATGGAGAGACCGGTTTCATCGAGCACAGTTGTTAAGGCCAGCGGCACTCACGAGTCAACACACATATTGGTACTAAAAGAAGACTATGGCACAGGGAGACAAGGGCATAACATCAAACTCCTTTCATGGAACATCTGGGGCCTAAATAACCCGATTAAGGCCAGAAAAACCGCAGCATACATCACCAGACATAATCCCCAGATCATACCACTGCAAGAGACGCATGCACTTGGACAGGTTTGCACCAATTTCCTTCCAAGATGGGGCACACTACGATACTACACTGAATATTCCTCCCAATCCAGGGGGGGTTCCTAATCTAATACATCCGAAATTGGGCTTTCGTCTTCACGATACCGAAATTGACATGCAAGGGAGATATGTTTTGGTCTGGGGAGAATTGGCGGGACGGAGGATGGTTATAGTTAATACATATGGCCCCAATATAGAAGACCTCGAATTCTATAACACCATACACAACATGTTAACAGAAGTTGAAGGTATGGCAGTGATTTGGGGGGGAGATTTTAATACGATACTCGACACAGCCCTTGACAGGTCCACAACCTCACATAGAACCTAACTAGAACCGCACTAGCTATACGACAGATAATGCAACAAACGATCATGGTTGACATCTGGGTAGAATTACATCCGCAAGAAAAGCGTATTCTTCAGTGCATGACTCAGAGTCCCGAATAGATTACTGGCATATTAGCTCAACACTTACAAACATGGTTCTGAACTGCAAAATGTACCCCCGTACCCTCTCGGATCACTCCCCAATATCAATCACTCTTGGTATCAGCGATGCTACCCCACGGGCCAGACGCTGGAGAATGCCCCCTGCCCTACTCGGAGACCCACACGTCTGTGAATCACTACACATTCAAATAGAGGAACTTTTTTCAATTAAACAGTGGTGCGGTAGACCGATGCGCTACAGTATGGGAAACATTTAAAGTATGGGTGCGAGGTGCAATCATGGCCAAGACCCATACTGAAAGCTGTTAGACAGGAACAGCACAGAGGCCAAACTTGAGCTACTCGAGTTTGAATACACCAGCACTCATAGAAAAGTAGCCCTTTCAGACATCCACACAACACTGGCAGAATTTAATAAAGTCGCTGAGAGGGAGGTCCAGTACATGGCCGCCCCGGCCCAAGCTCGTAGATACGGGGGAAGCAATAAAGCCGCAAAGGTTCTAGCCCAGATGCTCAAGGCCAAGAACGCCCACCCCCCCATTGTGGCCATCCAGACGCCTGGCGGCAACATAGTAAATGCCGAACAGGAAAAAAATGACATGTTTGCTGCGTTTTACAAGTCACTCTACTCCAATCAGGACATCAAAACCAAGGACGAAATAACAGAGTATCTGCATGAACTAGATCTCCCAACTCTGACCCCGGAAACACGAATGCTGTTAGATACCCCCATATCACTTGAGGAAGTTACAGAGGCAATTAAAGCATTAACCCCAGGTAGAGCCCCCGGGTCTGATGGTCTGGGTGCCGAAATATATAAATAATTGTGTGACATACTAGCCCCGGCTTTGCTGAAAGTTTGGGAAGAGGCAATGGAACGAGGCGTACTGCCGGACACTATGCGAGAGGCAGTAATAACGGTCCTCCTTAAACCCCGTCGACCTCCTCAAAACATGGGTTCCTACAGGCCCCTCTCACTAATCAACACGGACATGAAGAGTTTTGCAAAAATCCTGTCGAGCAGGTTACTGCCCTACATGCCCATACTGGTACACCCCGACCAGGCTGGCTTCATACCGACCAGGTCCACTGCCCTTAACCTGCGCAGACTCTTTGGAGTGATGGCACAAATAAACCCAGTGGCGGTCACGGTGGTAGCATCCCTAAATGCCGAGAAGGCTTTCGACTCGGTTTCCTGGGACTATCTATTCCTGGTCCTTGAAAGATTCGGGTTAGGTCGATACTTTGTAAATTGTGTCCGGTTGTTATACACATGTCCGGGAGCAAAAATACTATCTAATCAAACTATGTCATCATTGTTTCCCCTAGGTAGAGGCACTAGGCAGGGCTGCCCCTTCGCCCCAATTTTATTTGCGCTCACAATAGAGCCCATGGCCGAATACGTCCGACAAAACCATGCACACACAGGTCTTCGTATGACCGGAAATCCACAAATTATCTCCCTATATGCAGATGATACCCTACTATATATCAGGAATCCTGAGGAAAACTTAGCACCGATCATGGCGGAGATCGAGAAGTTCTCTGAATACTCAGGGTACAAGATCAACATATCTAAATCGGAGCTGTTCCGCTTGCCCCCAACACTAGAGACATGTCAGACACACAAGGATTCAAATGGTCCCCTACACATTTCCGTTATTTGGGGATAATGATATCAAGAGACAAGAGTACATTGTACACAGAAAACCATGACGAATTATGCCATGGTTTTCCCAAGGTAAAAATATGTGAGTCATTCACTGCAGGAGTGGGAGCAGGCTGTACAATTTGCAGAGGCCATATTGTACCAGGTGTATGCAAACAGACAGCATCTGAGCCCAGAAAAATGTTATATTGCAATCAAACAAACAGACAATCAAAAAGACGATAACAGCTTCTCTCCATGGGAGAGCTTCACAGTGCGAAGCACTATGGATGGACTTTGTAAATAAATATTTGTCAGAGGACCCAAAATGTTAAGAGGTGGGACACACATGGCTGATCGATACAGGAATTCACTTAAGGGAACATGGGGGGGAAAGGGACAAAAAAAAGATTTATCAGATGAGTAATCCCCCACCTATAATCTGTGAGCACGAGATGACACGCACTAAACTAATCCCCAAAATATCTGCTCGACCCACGGGGGGTGGTGAGAGGGAGAAGGGAAACGTCTTATTGAAATGTCACAGCTCAAGCATGGAAGTATATAAAAGTATATAAAAGATGTATGATGTGATAATACGCTTGAAATGCTCCAACATTGTTCTGTAACCTTAAGTTTGTATTGTCGTTAAACACTGACTGGTTATTAAAACTCAATAAAATTAAAAAAAATAATAATTCTATTAAAATGTTCAGGGGTCTACTCAGTGGGGGTTGGAAAAACTGAGGGGGTAGATATGTGTTGAGAGGGTGTCTGGTGTGCTGCATAGCCCCTGCGAGTGCATCTGCAAGTGAAGAAGGAACCAGCAGTCTGAGAGAAAGCGGGCAGGAGTGGTAAAGGCGTCAAGGATTAAGCTATTTTTCGGCAGCTTTGTCTTTAGAAAGTTAACAGTCACACGCTTCTTTATAAGTTGTTGCATTTACAAGTTGCTTCATACCATGTTTCAAATCTCTCTACATTGGGGATCTGATCATTTATCCCTGGTGACCATAAGTGACTCAATGGGGAAGGCCATGTTGTGATGTTGTGCATCTTTGGTTTCTTCCTCCAAATTCCCTATATGGTGCTCAGGATCGGATGATCTTGAAGTCTATTTTGAAGTTTTTTTCTTGGGGCCCAGAGCCATTCCGAGACCGTGGCTGATGATAAGTAATGATTTCCATTTGTATCCATTGAGGTTCTTTATGGTTGCGGAAGTGGGGGATTAATTCACACAGTTGGGCTGCCTCATAGTATTTTCTGAGATTGGGGAAGCCCACCCTGCCTTTATCTTTTGGAAGTGTTAGTGTGTTATATGAAATCCTAGCCTTCTTTCCCTCCCACAGGAATTTTGTCATGGCTCTCTTGGCCTCGAGGAAAAATTAGTTAGGTACTTCTATGGGTAGCATTTGAAAGTGGTACAAGAACTGTGGGAGGCAAACCATTTTAATAGCATTGAGGCGCCCTAGCCAAGAGATCGTCAATTTACTCCATTTGCTGAAGTCATTGTGGAATTGTTGGAGGAAGGGGGGAGGGAGTTGGCCTCATATAAGTCCGCCAGGTCTTTGGTAATTTGTATTCCTAGATACTTCAACCTGGATTGTTGGATCTTGAGACCCAATGGGGAGTACTTAATTCCGTTTGTCTCTGTCGGTCCCCGTAGTGGGAACAGAATGGACTTGGTTTTGTTTACCTTAAACCCAGAAAGGTGGCCATATTCTTCTAATAAATATAGAGCTCTGGGAATGGATTTCATGGGGTTGGTCAGATGTAGGAGTATATCATCGGCATACAGGGCCACCATCTATTCCACCGCTCCTAGTCGGATTCCCTGTACTTGGGAGTCTGCCCGCATTATCTGTGCTAGGGGTTCCAGGGAGAGTGCAAAAAGGATTGCGGATAAAGGGCAGCCCTGCTGGGTGCCGCGTTCTAGCTGGAACCATCTAGAGTATTTTCCGTTCACAGATATCGATGCTTTGGGGGCCGTGTATAGCGCCTGTATTCCCTTTCTTAACCTCGGTCCAATCCCCACCTTTCTCAGGACTGCACTCAAGAAGCCCCACTCCACCCTATCAATTGAGAGTAGGGCGGGTTCATCGGGTCCGCCGGGTACCTTCTGTGATGTGTGAATAAGATGGAGGGTTTTGCGCATTGTCTGCACCCTGTCTGCCCAGTATGAAACCAACCTATTGGGGTGTATGATTTGTGGCATTAGTGTCTATAGCCTAGCGGCGTGGACTCTTGTATAGATTTTCGCGTCTAAATTGAGTAGGGAGATGGGGCAATATGATCCGCATCTTTTGGGGTCTCTTCTCTCTTTAGGGATCACCATGATCAGGGCATGAGTAAAGGAGTCTGAGGCTTCCCCCGTCTCCAAAATTTGGTTGAAGAGACCTGTCATGAATGGTATTAGTTGTGCACTAAAGGATTTGTAGAATCCGACCATTTAGCCATCTTCGCCTGGGGATTTGCCCAGCGTTAGTCTCTTGATGGCGGCTTGTACTTCCTGCTCAGTTATAGGGATTTCTAGCAGGTCAGAATCAAGGCCTGATATCCCCGGTATCTTAATAGAGGACAGGCAAGTCTTGATGTCGGGATGTTCGGGGTTCATCTCCGGGGTGTACAAAGTCTCATGGAAGGAGGCAAAACATTCAGGAATGGAAGGGGGGGGGGGTGTCTGCTAAGGAGGGGTTGTCTACGGTTTTTTCTAATACTTTCCGCTAAGCTCTCCGATCCCTTAGTCTCGTGGCTAATAATGTGTCTGCCTTGTCTCCTTTTTCGTAGAATTTCTGTTTCAAGAGACAAAGCTTGCACGCTATCTACTCATGTCTTTCAATCTTAGTTCCTCTCTTCTTTTTTATTTCTTGAATTTTGTCTGGATCGTTCGACCTCATCTCTCATACATACTCCTGCTAGTTGACAGATTTCTGTTCTGAGCTTGTGTTCAATAAGTCTCCTCTCCCTCTTTTTGCATGCCCCTTCTTTTATTTAAATGTCTCTCCCTGCTTCCCAGACTATCTGGTTTGACACTTCTCCAGTGTTCTTTAATTTGAGGTACTCGTTAATTTCTGTCTCCAATGTCTCCCTGAAGACCGAGTCCTTCCGTAAGTTTTCATTACATCGCCAACGCGGACAGATCAGCAAGGAGGTCGTGCTAGAACGGAGGCTGGGATTGAGCCCATGAATTTTGACAAGCTGAAAAGCCACGTATTGAATTAGAAAATAACACTATTAGCCCTGATTTGAAAAAGACGGCTGAGTCCGTTGAAACACGTGTCATCATAAAGGGCACTTGCTTACTATAAAGTTACAGTTGCAAAAAAAAAAAAACTTGACTAAGTGTAGTCTTTACAAGTTTGAACAGGCGCATGAGTGATAATTAAGTAACCACCCCCTTACTATTCAATTACAAAACGGAGTGGAGAAACCATTTTCTCTGTTACATAACTCATGCGACTAGTATTGGGATCTCCTCAAAGGACATAAAAGGGCGCTGAGGTCTACATTGACGAGTGTTCTTGGGAAAAAGGTTCCTCAACAGAATTTGCTTCATCACATCGCCATTTACCTCCTGTCACTGGTAGTGTCTTCCACTGGACGTCTGCCATCACCATGTCATGGTCTGACCATGTGACTGGGATTATCTCTGCAAGTGTTGTGATATCAGAGAGTTCTTTGGATAGGTGAATGTAATCGATTCGGTTAAATGAATCATGCGGGTTAGAGTAAAAAGTGTAGCCTTATTAATTAGTTCATTAGGGTGCATGTCTCTCCACGTGTCTCTCGATCTATATGTGTCTATCATCCTCTTATATTCTGTACTTTCACCCCTAGTTTGGCTTTTCTTGTCAGGGTTGCCTGGTCTCCAATCTTAAGTTGGGTCTACCCATTAGTTGAAATCCCCCCCCAAAATAATATGGCCTGAGGCTTCTAACCTTAATGTAGGGATTGTTTTAGCCAGAAATCTAGTCTGACCAGAGTTGGGGGAGTAAAGTGTAGCTATTGTGATGTTTAGTTTTGCAATGTTCCCCGTCACCAAAAGAGCCCGCCCTTCTACGTCAGACCAAGTCTTGATTACTTCAAAATGTATACCTTTTCTGATAAGGATTCCCACTCCTCCTTTTCTCAGAGGTCCAGATCCCCAAAACTCCATCCCGACCCGCCTCCCTAGGATTTGTCACTCCTCCCCCTTAGCGTACTTTGTCTCTTGTAACATGAGAATGCCCATCTTGGCCCTACGGAATACTCTGGATACCAGTGATCTCTTAGTGGGTGAGTTGAGGCCTTTTACATTTAACGTTCCAATTCTTAGGGAATCCCCCTTTTGTGTCCGTAATCAATGCCATTGGATATGTCCTTATAAAGGTTGTTTACACTCTGTGATCGGTGTATTGTTCGCTCTTCAGATTTCCCGCACAAACATTTTTGACCTGTATAGGTACTGCTTTGACCCCATCCCCTTGTCTGTTTTCCCTCCCTCCCTTTACCCAGTTGGTGGCGCCCGATCGAGCCTGGTTGACAGCACCAGTCTTGCATCGGACCACCTATAGGGGCTGTTAGTTTATGCCCCTTAGTCTGACATCATACCACAATAGTGATTGAGCCTTCTTTGCGTCCCCTCAATGTCCCGTGGTGTGGCCATATGAAGTTCGAAAAGTGGCTACTTATACAAGTCACTTCCTGAATAATAGATTAGATTCTCTCTTACCAAATAGAAGAATGTTCAGTTGTCCCCCTCCGGGGAGGCATTACCCCTCCGGAACGTCCTCAAGCCTTTCACTCACCTTTGTTTGTTTGTTCAGTATTTATTGTGCGCGCCAGACCCGAGGGTATCAGGGCGCAAGAAAGTAAGAAGTCGTACAGCTTAGTGCAAAGGTTACAAGGTTACAGGAATCGACAGAGACATGTGATTAACAATCAACAATATGGTAATAACAGTTATATACAGGATCAGTATTTATATACAAACAAGATCAGGTTTGTGCATTCATTTGTTGTCCATCTCTATTAGCCATCTAATCAAGTTTTGCCTAAATTTGGTGAAGGATTGTTCCATTCTCAATGTGGTGGGTAGCTCGTTCCACAGTTGGGCTGCTTTGACTGGAAAGCTGGAGCCTCCAATAGTGGAGAATTTGAATCGGGGTTCCTGAAGGTGATTGGAGTTTGCTAGTCTGGTGGATGCTGTTCTAGAGAATCTATCTGCTAGAGTTGTGGGGCTTTGTTGTTTAGACATTGGTAGGTGAGGGAAGCAGTCTTAAGTCTGATTTTCTCATAAGTGGACAGCCATTTATGCTTCCTTCTTGTCTCAGAAATGTGTTCTCTCTTAGAGATGTTCAGTGCGGCTCTGAGAACATTGTTTTGCAGTATCTGTATTTTGTTGATAGTAGATTTGGTCGCTCCAATGTAAAGGGCATTGCAGTAATCTAGTTTGGATATGATCAGAACTCTAGCTAATGTCATGCAACTGTTAGGGGATAGGAATTGTTTGCACGCTCTAATTAGTTTGCATGTATATTCTGTAGAGGAGGCTAAAGTGTTTACCTGTTTGGTAAATGATAAAGCAGAGTCTAAGTAGAGACCGAACGTTTTTACTTCCTTGGCGTCTTTAATAAGGTTCTCATCAATAATGAAGGATGAGTAGTCCGTGCCCAGTCTGTTGAGAAGGGGTGTAGTTCCCAGGATGAAAAGCTCTGTTTTATCATCGTTCAGGCAAAGGCCATGGGTGGCCATTCATGCCTGAACGATGCTATAGATTCTGTTCACCATTGCTAGGTTCTTGCTATAATCCCCAGTGAGTGGGAGGAGGATCTGGGTATCATCTGCATAATTAGTGTCTGTGATACCCAGATGGTCAAAGTCATCAAACAGGCTTGGTGAAGATATTATATAGTGTTGGTGAAACACAGGAGCCATGGGCACTCTGCAGGTGATGGGGTCCGTGGCTGCAGATGGGGAGAAGACCCTAATAGTACGGTCACTAAGGAATGATTGTATTCACGCTATTGCCTCACTGGAGAAGTGGGCAGCTGAATCCAAGTGGCTACATAAGACTTCTCTAGGGTCCTTGAATGCGCCAGCCACGGTTTTCCCGTCTCGACTCTTCTTTGTTTTCTTCTGCCCTGGGTCCCATAAGTTCAGCGATGCAAGCCTTAATTTCTTTCTCGGATCGCACTCTCATCTTGGTCCCTTCATATTCAAATGAAAGGGAGAAGGGGTATCCCCCATCTGTATCGAATGTTCTTCTCCTTTAACCATTTCGTGAGGGGACCACTCATGCGTCTGAGGGCTAATGTCAGCGTGGATAGGTCTTGATATATCGATATTGGGCACCTCCAAGGGTGATCATTTCGCTGGCTCTGCCTTTTTCGAGAATGCTAGCTTTGTCTTGAAAACGATGGAATCGGGCAAGAACCGATCTTGGTCCGCCTGGAGGCCCTCCCGCTCTGTGGATCCGTTCAGTTTTGGGTTCATCTATTGCATCGTCTTCTACTAGGAGCTTGATGATGTCGTGAAGTGTTTTTCTCAGGTCACTTTCAGTTTAACCTTCACGCTCTGGAATCCTGAAGATGTTTCGTCTTTCCCGATTTTCTAAGTCATCCATTTTGAGCCTGAAGTCCTCCTCACATTGCTCTAAGTCAGTTATCCGCTGCTCAAACTGGGCTTCGAGAGTGTCTATCGAAGCCTGGTTGTTCTTCACACCATCAAGTCTCTCTTCCATGTTGTCCAGCCTTTGTGTGATCTTATCTATTTTGCCTCAAATGTTGGCACCCATTCTTTTGATTTCACGTAGTAAGGCTGCAATGTCTCCTTTTGTGGCTGCAGAGTCATTTTGCGTGGTGTCCATGGCTTTAGTGTTCGAGCTGCACAGCCAAGGTGGTGTGGGAATATAGGCAAAGGGAGCTAGCTTTTGTCTCACACTCATGTAACCTTGGAGGACTGTGGTAGGGATGAGCAGCAGTCTTGTTGAGGGTGGAGTTGACCAAAGGACAAGTTAAGACCTTGGAAAGCCACCACTGGGTCCTTCCAAGTATTGTTAGGCGAAGCGTGGGTCTTTGTCCTTTCCAGAGGCTCGTTAATGCAGCTCTTTTTGGGGGTTCTGTCGTGTACAGGGGTGCACTTTGAGAGGGGAAGGTCTATCGTATTCCCTTGTCATGAGACGTGATGCTCAGTTTTCCTGCGTGGTACCATTCTTTTAACAGTTTATATGTAGTATGCAGGTGGACCCTTTACCGTTTGTGCAAAAGATCATTAATACATGGGTTGCGGTACTTCGGACCTGTGGGAGGGTGTCCTCAGGGTAGTTCCAGGAATGAGGTGCAGAGGTTGGGCGACTGCCAGGTCAAGGTTAATTATAATTGCAGCTGCTTATGTGGATAGTCACAGTGTGGGGGCCGCCCAGAAAAGGGAGGACGTGGCGGTGCTTAGGGTCTCTGAAGTATGCCCTTCTTTACTATGTCCTTAAGATTGTAGTGGGTGGAGGTCACAGTGCAGAATCAGCACTATTTGTGCCGCACAGGGTGTTCATTAAATTCGCAGTTCCGCCTCAATTGTGTGTGGCCAGGTTCTAATGGCGTTGTTCGATCCCACTGGCACTGGGCTTTTTCTCCACCGAAATCCCTTCACCCCTCTTGCACTGGTAGGATGGGGGTAACTGATTTGTGTTAGGCTGTTGTTATTTCTATAGGTGTTTTGTGGGTCAGACTCCATGCAACGTTTTGCCTTTAGGGTTTCTTAATTGCCCTTAATTCAGCTCCTTGCCCACCTGGGCCACAAATGCGATTTAATTTTGACTGTGTTCCAACGCAGACTAGTGCAGCAGGTGCAGAGTCTCCTATGGCAGCACACCACTCCGACCGCTAGTGCTTGAGCCTTCAGGTCTCTGAGGTTCCATTGTCCTGGATCTCATTGGGGTCCAGGCCGTTTCGTGTTACGCTCTTGTTTTTATAAGGGGCCTGTGGGTCAGATCTCATACAGTGTTCTTCAGCTGTGAGGTTTCTGTTAGCCCTCGGTTCAGGTCCTGGCCGCCTGGGGTACGATGTGTAAGTAATCAGGCTTAGTGTGTGTTCACACTGGTGTAACATGTCCAAAGTCCCCGGCGGTTACACAACGCTCCAACAGGTGGTGTGTGAGCGTTCTGGCCTCTAGAGGCTGCGCTGCCCTGGAGCACCGCGGGAGCCACAGGGTCCCTGGGGCTGAGGATCTCAGTTGTTCTGCCTCCACCCCCGGGTTGGAAGGAACCCCGGTCTGTCGAGTCCGGCCTGTGATCAGGAGGGGTACTTGCGGGGCCCTCGGCACTGCGGGAGGAGGGGAGAGGTGCCCGAAGGCACAGGAAGCGCCCCTCGAGTGTCCGGTGCACTTTTACCTCAGGTGGGTGTTTTCCGGGTGTTCCGCTCAGTCTGGGTCAGCGTCCCAATATATATTTCTCGGCAGGATCGGGTGAAGTGGGGTATGGCCGCAAGTGGGGCCACAGCGCCACTCCAGTGCCAGTCCAACAGGGAGCGGGCCCACCCCCGCGGCGTGTTCAGTGCCTCCTATTCAAGGGCACCCACCTCCTCAGTTTTTTGGGTTACGATGGCCTTCGTTACAGCACCCACGTTGTCATGTACCAAGGCGTTGCGTTGGTGTGTTGGGGAGTCGTTATCTCTTCCGTGGGGTCTCTAGTCTGTGCCACAGTGCCTTCCAGCACACGAGGACGATGCTGGTTTCGTTTTCACTAGCCCGGATTTGGCAGGGCGTGGATTCCATACTTATTTTCTTTGCGTTCCCTTATCCTGTGGCAGACTCGCCAATAGATAATCAGCTACAATTTAACATGCTGCTGCTAAAGGCTGCCCAACATTTCCATATTGAGACCCATGTGGACAAGGACTTTGTGGAGGATGTTCTGGTCCGCCACTCAGTTCATCCCCCTTTTTACAGTTCATCCAGAGGCATATCCATCCTTCCCAGCTAATACCAAACCTCACAAAGGCGGTTAACCCTCATATTGAAAAATGTTTCAAGCCAGCACCCACAGACCCCCTGTACTTTAGGGGTCAGCTGAAACCTGACTCACTTGTAACCACTACTAGAAAAAGGGCCGCCACTCCTCTGGCATCGGCTGAAGTCCCACCAGATAGGAGAGGAAAAGATATATACTTTTGGTAGAAAGGTCATGCCCTTAGCAGCCTATTAGGAAAGAATTGCAAATAACACCACCCTTTTAGCTAGTTATGGCTGTCATAAATGGGACGAGTTGGAACACCAAGTTGCGGCGGTTCCAGAACCCTTAAAGTCTCAGCTACTAACCACCGTCTCAGAAGGTACGCAGTTATCCAACTGCATTCTTAAAAACAACCTTGACTCTGCAGAAAATGCAGATCGCTTCATTGCAGAGGGCACACTCATTAAACACCATGCCTGCCGTAGACAGTCTGTGTTTAAATTGGAAACACAGGCCACACTGCTTAACATGCCGGTGGAACCTAATGCCCTTTTTGGCAAAGCAGTCGAATATGCTCTTAAAAGTGCAAAGGAAGAGTATGATACTCTTAAGTCCCTCTGCCAATTAACCAACAAACCCAGGAGGTTTCGGGTGGTACGCAATGCTCTTCCGGGTACAATCAAGGCGGCCAGTCTTCGCCATGGGGCTCCTCTCAGGGCCAGTATTTCCTCTTCTAATTTACAAAGAGGCCATAAAAGATCCAGAGGAAGAGGCAGAACCTCCCTGGCCAGAGGTTCGACCCCTTCCAAGCAATGACAAAGCACTCTTGAGTCCCCTCCCATGCCATTCCAGTAGGAGGTCGCATATCACATTTCACTCGCGCATAAAGGGGATCACATTAGACAAGTGGGTATTGACACCCGTAGCAAGCAGGTACTGCATAGAACTTTCGCAAAAACCACCCAACCCCCTATTGCCCCCCTGCCAAGACCCAGAAAGAGGATGCCAGAAGAGCAGTGCATACTACTGGAGGAAATAAAAGCCCTTCTAGAAAAAGGAGCCATAGAGCTTGTCCCAGCAAATTAGGTAAACAGGGATATTTATTCAACGTACTTCCTTGTGCCAAAGAAAGATCTATCCATGCGTTCAGTACTAGATCTGTGCCCAGCGAACACTTAATGTCAAACCTCAAAGGTTTTGCATGACCACGCTCCAAGAGGTAATCCTTATCCTAAAACGGGGAGGGTGGGGTATTACATGTCAACATTGGATACCAGTTCAAGGTGCTCCCCTTTGGCTTCGCCTCAGCCCCAAGAGTGTTCACAAAGGTGCTTGCAGTAGTAGCAGCACACCTCTGTAGAGAGTCAGTCCCTGTGTAACCTTATCTGAATGACTGGCTAATAAGGGGGTGTCTTCTCAAGTTTGCAAAGACAACACCCAAAGAACTATCAACCTTCTTTTCCAATTGGGATTCCGCATCAATGAGAAAAAGTCCAGTCTCGTTCCCAGCCAAATAAAACAATTTCTGGGAGCCATCTTCAACAAAGAGGAGGAGCTGGCATTCCTGTCAAACGAAAGAGTACAAAATAAGCTGTTGAAAGTAACTCATTACAAAGCCGGTTGCCAGAGAACTGTACATAAAGCAGTGTGCTTGCCTGAGATGATAGCTTCATGCATACACTTGGTTCCACACGTGCACGCCTGCGCCCAATGCAGGAGTGGTTAGCGAAACAATGGTCTCTGGGATAGCGGTCGCTGGGACGATCTAGTGGTTGTTTCACTAACCCTGTTACAAGCTCTTCACTGGTGGTCCAGGGACAACTTGCTAAAAGGAAAACCTCCAACCAACACAAGCGATCCTAACTACAGACGCATGACTCGGCCGGATGGGGAGTGCCCTTCCTCCACCATACAGCCAACCAGTGGACACGCACCACAGCCAAAACATACATTTCCTAGAACCTCTGGCAGTTCTCAAGGCTCTACAAGCCTTTCAGCAACATCTTACAGGTCAAACAGTGCAAGTCCTCACAGACAACACCACGGCCATGTTCTACATAAACAAGCAGAGAGGCACACTCTCCAAGTCTGTCCAGGCTATCCCCAGAAATATGGAAGTGGGCATTCAGGCGGAACATGTTCTTAACTTCTCAACACGTTCCAGGACAACTTAATGCTCTGGCAGATACCCTCTACCAGAAAAACATGAGTGTCAACTCAACAGAGTTATTCTAGATGTAATCTGCTCCCACTTGTTCCCCACAAGCCTAAATGAGCAATGCCCAGACTTCGTGTCCTGGTTTCCACAACCAGGGTGCAAGGGGAACGCCATGTGGATGAACTGATCAGGGAAATGTGCTTACGCTTTTCTTCCGACACCACTCCTGAGCATGATAGTGCACAAGATGCACCAGGAACAAGGTACTCTAATCATGGTTGCTCCGAGACAACCTTGGTTTCCACATCTGCTCAAATTGGCAATGTGCAACCTGATCAAACTCCATTGTCCCTACAACATGCTATCACAACACAAGGGGCATCTCTCCATTTTCTGCCTCAATCTATGAACTTGGCAGCCTGGCTCCTGAAGTCATAGAGTTCGGTCATTTAAATCTTCCACAACATTGTATGGATATCCTAAAAGAGGCATGGAAATCAAACAACAGACACTTATTTTAACAAGTGGAAAAGGTTTGTGATATGGTGTAGGTCACAATCCATAAATGCAATTGAATGTTCTCCAGCTAACATTCCACATTACATGCTTTACCTACTAGACGCCGGCCTAGTATTTAACTCCATCAAGGTACACCTGTCGGCTCTGTCCGCTTACACCACTTCACAGAGCAAGGTATCCTGGTGGAAAGTTCCTTTCATTAAGGCCTTTATGGCCTTTGTCTCGGGAGGATAGCTTGGAAGCAAGACGACACAGAGCAACACACGTTCAATCCCCGGGTCTGCGGTTAGAAAACTCTGGGTAGTAAGCGTGTTATAAATAACCTATTATAATTCTAATGGAAGGGGTGAAGAGGCTATACCCTCCCATTTTTAACCCTAACCATGCTGGGATCTTAATGCCGTGCTCTCCAAACTCATGAGTCCGCCCTTTGAGCCTATGCACAAGGCCAGCCTAAAACACATGACCTATAAAACTGCATTCCTGGTAGCCATCACCTCCATAAAACGAGTCAGTGAGCTACAGGCATTGTCCGTTCAAGACCCTTACTTCGTAATCCACAAGGACAAGGTTGTCCTTGCAACACACCCCAGGTTTTCACCTAAATTAATTTCAAAGTTCCATGTTAATCTGTCGAACTTCCACCTTCTTTCAGAATCCATCCACCTCAGCTGAATGAAGCCTCCATATACCAGATGTATGGAGGGCAGTCTTGTACTATGTAAACAAAACTAAACCCCTAAGAAAAACAGACCAGCTCTTTGTTTCCATAGCACCTGGCAGAGAAGATGATCCTAGCTCTAAAAACGCCATCTCCAGATGGAATATTAAATGCATACAACTCTGCTATTCCCAAAATAAAAGAGCTTTACCTTTCACTCCCATGGCTACCTCTACGAGCGGTACAGGAGCTACCTTTGTCTTCATTGCAAACGTTCCCCTAGATGCCATTTGCCAAGCAGCTACATTGAGTTCCATTCATACCCTCAGAAGCATTGGTGCATTGATGCTCACTATAAAGCAGATTCACAGGTGGGACAAGCTGTGCTAAAACATCCATTTGCTGCTGTACCGTCTCGCATCCCACCTCCTTCTTCATCTACTGCGCGCTAATCTGTGCAGAGCATGTGATCTAAGCAGATCCACAAGCATCAACAGGGATACATTACTCACCGTCATCATATTTCTGATGCTTGTATCTGCTTAGATTCACATGCCCCCACCCTTCCGCTCCTTCTAGAGTCGAAGGTGCATAGATGTTTTTCTGCTTTATCACATCTGTACTTGCGCTACATTTCATGCAACCTCATGTCAAAACCAAACAATCTGAGGGTCTTCGACGCGTGAAGGACCATGGGTACAGTAATCGTCACACTAGGGATAGTATTACTAACACTCCCAGTCAATGGCCTTTTTCGAATTTCGAGAAACAAATCGTGTAATACTCTGCGACTACCACTAGATGTCGGATTATGCAAAACATGTGAATCTAAGCATCAGAAATACAATTACGGTGAGTAATGTATTATATAGAGCCATCGCTGGCAGTTCACCTCTAGTTCGGAGTTACATCAGCAAGGTGTTGTGGGGATGCAAATTAGCCCAAATGCAAACCTTTTTCTCCAGGACCCACCATCACTTTTTGGGTGTTTTGTATACATGTCCCAATGCGCCAACCCCCAAGCTGTTGGGACTATACTGCACTGATGATCCATAATAAGGGCGAAACCAGGTACGTAGGTGTCCTGACAGCCTTGGAAAATGTCTGTCTTGGGTTGATTAAGCTATGTATAAAATAGCACTGCCCTCTAAAACAAAGAAATTACCTGGAGAAGGGGGCGTGGCTAAGCAGCCATGAAGTAAGGATGTGGTCTCCGAAGCTCCAGCAGATCCAAAATTATACTTGCCTGAATCACAGGCTTTCTGGCATGTTGATGCATGAAATTATATCACCATACGCATGAAGGTTGCAAATGTTGGTGTGTGCAAGCAGGAGGTGGAGGCCTAGAAGATCACGAAGTACGAGCCAATGGAAGATTGTGACCTGCTGAGAGGAGGAGGAGAAATTAAGATGGCAACCACCTCGAGGTGAAGACCCGAGTAAGCGGAGGAAGCGGTGGCTGGGAGGAAATAAGCAGAATAACAGCAAGATCAGTGGCAACTCGGCTTGATCCCTCGCTGTGTCTGCGTAAGGTCGGGACTGACCAGAAGGAGAACCGCAGACAGGCGAGCGGTATGCTGAAAGCGTAGAGGTGGACCATAGAGGAGCCTGGCAAGCGAGGTGCCCTCAGCAGGCACACCTGCGGAATCTGGAGCGTTGCTGGAGGGGCTGCGGGACCACAACGAGCTGTGTGATCCCTCACTGTGTCCACGGAAGGTCAGGACCGACCAGAAGGAGAACTGCAGGCAGGCAAGCGGTATGCTGAAAGCATAGAGGTGGACCATAGAGGAGCCTGGCAAGCGAGGTGTCCTCAGCAGGCACACCCACAGAATTTAGGGCGTTGCCAGAGAAGCCCCGGGACCACAATGAGCTGGGATGAAGAAGCAGGGCCCCGAGTGCAAGTGTCCCTGGGACGTCAGAGGGGCTGTTGCAAGTTCGGGTGGCGAGCAGCCACTAAGCACACAAAGGAGCAGGGAGGTGCCCACAAATGCACCGGCCCTCACTTAGGAAGCCCGAACCCAGTGCTGGTTTAGCATTGGAACAGGCGAAAACTGGTGCCAGTAATAGACACTCGGGGGGCGGCGAGGGAGTGCGCACACGCTGCGCAGATACAAAGAGGCACACTGCAACGGATGTGGTGCAATCGCACATCCATTCAAACACGGCCCTGAACAAGGGTCGCGAAAAGAGTGAGAAAGGCAACGCACACAAGCATATTTCAAGACCTGATTAGAATAATAGTTTATGGTGCAATGAACCTTAAGTAACGCAAAGGACCTACAGTTGATGGCATATGCCCTGGTAAGGGAGACGGGCCATTGAGGCACCCGAAGCAGGGAAAGAAATGCGGGGACGCACACTCACAATTTGAGGGCATGGTATAAGGAGGAGTGTGACAGGTACGTAAAGCCCAAGGTCCCAATAATACAGGGAGTATTGGGGATGAATACTGGACTCTGCAGGTACAGGAGGTCCTGAATAAGCGTGTGGACAAAACACGAAAGGGCAATCCCATATCCAGGAGTGCACACAATGAGACCCTGTAGGGAGCACTCGGCGGAAAATACGGAGCATCACAAAGTACATGACGAAGAATGTGAAAGAGGGCACCTTCCATTGTGGCACGGTGGTACTTAATACTACGGCGAGGACAGTGATTAATGCCCATCAGCAGAGCATATTGCAGATACCTGGGAGCCAGCATTGCAACCCCGGAAAACGGGAAGAAGCCCCTGAGTGACACCGGCTGGAGAGTAACGAGACGGATGCGGGGCTGAGGGGGCTCACCCAACAACGATCTGATCCCACCGGCATAACACGAGGAAAGTAAGGACCTGGATGGCGACAAACACACCGGCAAGGACCCAGCTAGCCATGGTGTCCAAGTCTCAAAATAATAAGGTGAGACAGCCCACGTTAGACACGTTCGCTAAACCCACGCACTTGAAGTCACTATGATAACGACCCCAACACCACAAGGGGAGCAGGTGCAAATGAACAGAGACCAACAGGTCCAGGAAGCTATTGCAGCTTTGAAGATCGCACTGGAATCTAAAATGGACACTCAGCCTGGATGTGAACCTCTTGAGACAGGATGTGCGGTCGCTGGCAGAGCGTACTGGTGTTCTAGAAAAAGAGGTAGTGAACATAAGGGTAACCCTATTCAGCAGGAAGGCCCAAAAGGGCATCAACAACTGGTAAACAAAGTGGGGTCTGGCCTTCCCGTACAATTTTAGAGGCACACTTCTAATTCTGGTGCAACTTTATGGAAGCGAGAGAGAGGTATTTATCAAAATAGCCTCAGAGGAAACAATAACATGGAACCCTGTAATCACCCTGGATGTTCAAATTAATTACCCATAGTGAACTATGGTGTGCAGTCATAATGTCGACATCAATAATGTCGACAGTCAAAATGTCGACAAATTAATGTCGAAAAACAATAATGTCGACAAACAAAAATGTCGACATTATTCGATATTTTTTCGACATTAATTTAGTGTATGCATAAATAAATAAATATATATATGATGTGTTGAGTATGAGGGGTGGTTGGGGGGGGTGTGGGGGGGTGGCAGGGGGGTGTTGGGTGAGGGGGGGTTGGGGGGGACCCCCCCATAGTAAATACAATTTTTATTTATTTAATTATTGAATAAATAAATAAATAAATAAATAATTGGTATGTGTTGAGTATGAGGGGTGAAAGGGTGGTTGGGGGTGTGGGGGGGCGGCAGGGGGGTGTTGGGTGAGGGGGGGTTGGGGGGGGACCCCCCATAGTAAATACAATTTTTATTTATTTAATTATTGAATAAATAAATAATTGGTATGTGTTGAGTATGAGGGGTGAAAGGGTGGTTGGGGGGTGTGGGGGGGGTGGCAGGGGGGTGTTGGGTGAGGTGTTGATAGTTTTAAGGGTTTATAGTCATAATGTCAAAAAAAAAAATGTCGACATTTTTTTTTCGAAAAAATGACTTTTTACATTATAAGTATAGGATGTCGACATTATTATTTTCGACATTTTTTTTTCGACATTTTTGTCTGTCGACATTTTTTTTTCGACATTATGACTATAAACCGTGAACTATATTAGCACAAAGAGCACTAACGGGATACATCTCTAGCCAGCCACTGCTTCACTTAGTGGCAGTTATTTATTAAGTTAATTATGTGATTTCTAAAGGAAAACAAAAATTCATACGAAAAACAAAGTTCATACAATCATGAATATAGCAGAGTGCATAACAAGATAAATGCATGAGTCACAAGTGTGCTAAACATTTGTGAACAAAATCTAACACAATACAGATACATCAAATATAAAGCGACAATTGTGTTATAAAAACATGATCATCAGGAGGAAATACTTTGTACCCAGTATCATGCAGAGTTCATGGTGAAAATAAATCAGCAACCCACTGGACTTCAACCTGTTGTTGACAGGTGGAAGAAGTGTACAATCCTGTCACCTAAATGTTACTTCTAAGGGCTATGGGCCAGTTCAAAAGAAATTATGTTCTGGCAGCATAGAAGACCAATGTATGGTTGCTGTGGGTGTGTAGAGACCAATCCCAGGTCAACATCTGACAGTGGTTTCCTGATGCTTTAGTGCAGACTGCAGAAAGAGGTGGCAGTAAATACAAGTAACGCGAGAGACCATTCCAGAGAAGTAACGATAATGCAGCAACAAGTGCGGAACCGGCAGGGTGGAAGATAGGGATGGGCGAGCCAGGCGTAATAACATAAGAATCATTGGACTCCCTGAAGGAGAGGAAGGGGCGAACCCAACCAACTTCATAGAAAATATGCTCCTACAGGAAATATGCCCAGGGGCCCTCACTCAAGGATTTACGTTGGAAAGAGCGCATAGGTCCCTGATGAGGAAGCTGATGTCGGGAGCCCCGCCTCAGGCCATAATAGCTTAGATATTAAATTACAAGGGTAGGGAAAAGATTCTCGAACACTTCTGCAAAGGGGGAATGATTCAATGAGCTTCAGCCAACATCACGGCATACCCGGACTATACCTTTCTGGTGCAAAAACAGAGGATGAACTTTACATCGGTCAAGAGCAGCTATACCCGGCCAGACAGAAAATCATATACAAAGGCCACGCCATCTTCTTTGATATCCCAGAAGATGTACATAAGTGGATCGATGCAGAAAATTTGCCACCCGTAGCAGATAACCAAACAAGTGGCTGAGCCGACACATCCTGACGAACTGTGGAGAATCTGGAATGACACGAAGGATTACAGCCATTTGATTACAATTGGATGCAACCGCGATTCATAGGCGGCACAGGTGCTAACATTATTTGCAGAATGCAGGAGCCAATGGTGAAGTGCCATCCGGGTATGCATTGGCAGGAAACGTCCTTCACCTGAGAATGGATTATTTTTTAATACTAGCAGTTACGTATCCGCTTGCTGCACCTGGAGTACCAGGACAAGTATCTGGGGCGGGAGTGAGAAGCACGGATGCCTGAGCACAAGGTTTTGAGCTGCGCAGTTGTTGGGAGGAGGGAAGAGGGACGAGGGAGGGAGGCAGGAGGGAGGGACGAGGGAGGGAGGGGAGAGAAGTTGGGGTAGTTAGTGAGGAGTAGATCCACACAGGGTAGATAAAGTATGTTTCTGAAGATTTCCCACTGTGACTGCGCCACACATTCACAAATGTTGGTAAAATTGATCCACTGAAATGACAAATGCAACACAAATCTCCCATTGGAGAGCCCATTTTATTGACACGTGTTTCGGCTCTTGCTGAGCCTTTCTCAAAACAGGGCATATCTCAAAATCACTATTACATCACTGTATTGATTCGAATATACGGCCAAAAATATTTGTCTCTTCAAGTCCCTGGGTTTCAATCCCACCTGCAAAGTGCAGTGACGCCTTCACACGCATCGGCCGATCTATTCAGATCGGCCGACGCGTGTGAAGGGGTCGATGCACTTTGAGACCACTTGAATCCACCACTATTTTTTTGCTCTATATTCGAATCACTACAGTGATGTAATAATATGATTTTGAGATATGCCCTGTTTTGAGAAAGGCTCAGCAGGAGCCGAAACACGTGTCAATTAAAAGGGCTCTCCCACGGGAGATTTGTAACATAAAATCGACTTCCATTTATCATTTGAGTGGATCAATTTCACCAACATTTGTGAATATGTGTGGCGCAGTCACAGTGTGAAATCTTCAGAAACTGGTCTAAAGCCTCAGAGAAGGGGTAGTTGTTCCTCCTGTTTTTTTTTTCTTTTTTACACAGACGGGACACTTGAGATTTTTCAACCGTTAAACAGGGCGCAAGGCCAAGGAGGTTGACCCTAAGCAACTACCCAACTTCAGTACGTTAGATATAGTATGTGCATCAGACTGGTAAAATATGTCTGAACCTTTAAGTGCGATGGGGGAACTTAAAATAGCATCCTGGAATGTCAGGGGATTAAACAGTTAAATTAAAAAAAAATGAATTCATACCCGAGACGCCAGAAAAGTGATATTGCTCCCCTTCAGGAGATGCACCTCACCAGAGAGAAACGAATTGCACAAGCCAAAAAGTGGACGGGCACAACCCAGGGCTTGTCTTATTCGGCGCATGCTAGAGGGGTCCTGATATGGGTGGTGCCATCTGTTCCATTCAGAGTCCTCAAGACCTTCCAAGATACAGTTGGCAGAATGATCGTAATACAGGGGCTGTTAGAGTGGAGAGAAATTTGTGTTATTACCAAGTATGCACCGAATCATGACACAGCAACCTACTTCCGTTCATTATACCATATCCTCTGATCAGCTCATACAGGGATGGCAGGGGGGAGATTTTAACAGCACGCGAAACCCAGCAATGGATAGATCAGACTGCAAATTCACACACCCAGCCCCTTCGGTTAAGGCCTTGAATACACGGCTAGGTGCATTCAAATTGTCAGATAGATGGAGGACCCCACACCCGCAGTACAGTGAATATTCGCATTACACTGCCCCTCAAGATCTATATACTAGGTTGGATTATGTTTTCACAGGGGAAGAGATCCTAGGAGAATTTAAAGGGGCAGAGTACAAAACACTGGTACTATCAGACATTTCCCCCTTGGTGGTCACATGGCAGAACCTTTTACCCAGGGCAAGAATCCAGACATGGAGGCAAATCACTGAGGGATGCAGTGTTCCTTGAACACCTAAGAGAGGGGCTGAGCAAATACTTCAAATATAACACAGCATTGTGGAATCAGCAGGCACATTATGGGAAGCCTTCAAAGTAGTGATTAGAGGGACAGCAATAGCTAAAACAAGAGGAATGCAAACCACTATAGAAGGAGACCTTTGCAAGGCAGAAACTAAACTGGAAGCCATAGAACGCTCAGGGGACAGGTCTAAAGAACGGGCCCAAGAGGATGCCCGATTGCAGCAGGAATTTCTAGCACACTGGGGTAGGTTGGGCATGCAGAGTTATTAGAAATATGTTGAAGTACAGCATACAGAAGATGATAAGCCGGGAAGCTTATTGGCCTGGCTATACAAGAGCGTAACTAAGCAGGATATGATACGAGCAATTGTGGGAGAAAATGGGGAGATGTGTGGGATGCAAGAGGGCATAAATACATGTTTTTATGATTACTACAGGGAGTTATATGCAGAGACATCAGTAATTCAGTTGTCTGAGATAGATGAGGCACTCTCACAAATAGATCTCCTGAAGCTGGATGCAGAGATGGCTAACAGGTTTGCAGCCCCATCACCATTGAAGTACTAGAACAAACCATAAAGGAGTTGCCCACGATCAAAGCCCCTGGAGCCGACGGATTGCCCAGTGAAATTTACAAAGAATTCATGACAGATGTCACGCCCCCATTGCTAGCTATGCTTAATGAAGTGTTAGACATAGGCACACTGATGAGGTCACTGAGGCAGTCACTTATTATTCCACTTTTGAAGCCCAGCAAGCCTAATACTAAATGCGGCTCATATAGACCCCTCACATTGCTTAACCAAGATGGGAAAATTCTCACAGTTTTAATGGCCAACAGGCTTAAGCCAGCTATAGCGAAGCTCATACATTCAGACCGATCGGGGTACGTGACCAATAGAAATATTGCGAGTAACCTTAGGAGGCTACACCACATTACAGACCACACCAAAGGAAGCACACATGTAGCGGGACAGGCACGCTCATTTCGGAACACTGGCAGTTAAGCAAAGACACACAACAGGGCTGTCCATGGTCCCTAATGCTATTTATTTTTTCATTAGAACCATTAGCGGTATATCTCCGAAAGGAGTATAGAGATGCAGGTATAGCTACAGAAGGTGGCCAGAACCTGATTTCTTTATATGCGGATGACATGCTTCTGTACCTACAACACCCGGAAACCAACTTACAGTATATCCTAGACGTGTTAGAGCGATATCCGAACCTATCGGGTATCGCGATCAATGCACAGAATTTATGCTTGTTCCCCCTAGCAGGGTAGAGAGGGAAACCCATGAACACATTGCCGGCACTACCGATCAAGTGGGAGGTGAACACGTTTAGATACCTGGGAGTAGACATTTTTCATGATCCTAAGACAGAACGCATATAAAACACACTGAAAGCGGTTGATCGAATCAAGAAATCCATGATCTTTTGGGCCAGGTTGCCGCTCTCATTAATGGGGAGAGCAGCACTGTTGAAGATGGTGGTGCTCCCGAGGCTCCTTCATTACTTCACTAATGACCCGTACGACATCCCAAAAGCCTTTTTTAGGAGACTTGGCACTATATGCCGAGGCTTCCACTGGCATAACTCACGGTCCAGGATGGCACTCACGAAACTGCAGAGCCCGTACGAGCAAGGTGGCATAAGAGTGCCCAACTTTGAAGCATATTTTGTAGCGAATCAACTGCAATTTGTTGCAAAATTGCAACAAGCAGACTCAAGATACTCAGTTGCTACAGGCAGCATGTGTCCCATACTTTTTGAAAGAGATGATATGGACTGTGGCGCTGCGTGACTCGCAACCTCCACTGTTGCTGAAGCTAGGCAGGTCAATATGGTACACGGCCTGTCGGTTTTTGGGGAAGACAACACCATACTCCCCCCAGATCCCATTGCTGACACTCAGAGCGGCAGATACACAACTAAGACTAAATGTGAGGAAGTATTGGGAACCGATGGGGGTGGCAACAGTGGGGGATGTGTTACCGGAAGGGAGACCAAAATATTTAGTGGAACTCGCTTTGGAAACCGGGGTACAACTGGGCCAACATATAACTTACACCAGAGTCCTTACTAGTCTAAGGCAGAAATGGCCAGGAACAGATAGGGAACTGCAGGAAGATGAGACAGTAGGAACATTTTATGATATTTCAGAAGGAGGGCATTAAGTGTCACGAATATATGAGTTATTGATGTCAAGGTCAGGGGATATGCACATGCAGACCTGGCTTACTGGGAAGCAGATTTGCTGGAGCAGTTGACAGACGAAGTATGGGGCACAGCGATGGTTTACCACAAAGTGCGCAGGAACGCAAAGTTACAGCTGATCCAATTGTATGTGACCCATAGGGCATATCTAACACCGAATAAAATAGCCAAATTTAGTAAAGCAACAGAACAATCCTGCCCGAAATGTGGACTGATTAATGCCGACATAGTACACATGTTTTGGGCATGCATGAAGTTTAGACAATACTGGGAAAATATTACCCAGGCTTTGGCACAGGCTGGCATTACATTGGATACTAAATCTCAGACGGCCTGTTTGCTCGGGAGCTTCGCAGGACCGAAGCAGGCGAGACATGTAAGTTGAAAGATCTGGCATACATACTGGCGCAACGTAGAATAGCAATGGGGTGGAAAGCACACACTGGTCCAGCAGTACGTTTATGGTGGGAGGACCTCCAGAAATGGACGAGAGCAGAAACTTCAGCATGGCAAGAGGCAGCCTGCCGGGGTCCGGAAGAACTAAATGTGGATTTGGACTCCTGGAAACATATGTTAATGGAGCTGACTGCCTCCACCCACAGAGATCCCAATGAAGGAGGGTAGGGTGTGATGCAACTGAGGGACTAGAGACTAATGCAAATACAGTGTACAGTCAGTTGCAGTGTTGTAGAGATTATGTAGGTGGAATAGGCTGGGAGATGGCTGAGGGTAGGGGACAAACTGATAAATATGGGATGCACATTGTTATGTGAACAGATATGAAAGTCTGTAAATTACAGTTGTGGAAATGAATACAATCGTTTAAAAAAATAGAAATTACCTGGAGAAAGTCTCACATTTGGGATAATTTGCATACCTACAATGCCTTTGCTGATCGGGCTCTGAACTGGAGATGATTCTTCAGACATGGCTACTAGGTGGGGTTTTTGAATGTGTGATTTGGATCAAATGGAATATGCTACTTTCACATTTCATGTGAAATTTTTTTTTCAAAGTTTTTTTAAACCCATCATACCTTTTTGTGTGTGTAAGAGTTATATATTATTCCCATTCGGAACCGACAGGCTAGAGAAGTGCGACAGCTTTTCTGATTGTGATAGGGGAAAAGTTATCTATATATTTTGACAATTTCTTTCATCAGCAGGGCGTGTCTTCTACGACAATGCCTAGGAAGCAACTTTAAGTAGTATATGCAAAAAGCGAATCAGGATTTTATTCTTGATAAAGCCGTACAATATGTATATCAGCAGACGTCTTTGCAAAGGAAGAGCAGTGTGGCTACCCTTTCTGTGTTCTACTTTTCTGTTTTTATGTATGCCTATTGGCTGTAATAACTCTACTAAGGAACAGCTGGTGTCCTCTAAGAAGCTTTTGTTCAGCAAGTGGTTGCAGGTACTTATTAGCCCCATTTGGTGGTTTAGTGGTCATGCCTTTCTATTTAGGGCATGCCCTAAAACGAACAGGAATTTTGCAGCAAGTCATCTCTGTCTAGTTCGTATGGTTCACCAATTCAAAACAATTAGACTGCCAGTCTGGTGTCCAAGCATGAAATCACATAATAGTCACAATGTATTGGTTTCTCTTGGTTTTGGGTCAAAGACAGCAATGGGAAGAGAAGCACGTATATATTCCCCAGAGGCAATGGCAATATCAGGTGCTGTTTTCGCAAAGGCATGCAATTTCGCTCAACTACGGATTACAAAACGTGCGAGGCCGAAGGTTTCTACAGAATTGCATGCTTGTGCCGGGAGATCCGAGTAAAGCAATTTTCCCCAACCCCCTTTGCCCCAATTCCTCCCCTGGACTCACTACCTGGTAAACAATATTACCACTCTGTAACTAAGTAGCACCATCTTCTTCCCAAATATGTGTAAGAGGTGAGACTTTCCTCACAGCTCTTTACCCATGACCAAGAGAAGTGAACCTCTATGTGTGGAGCATTGGGGATCAGAAATATTAGTTTGAAAGTACCGGGACCAAGTGCTAGCAAGAAAAAGAATGTAAAAAGTGCCCATCAACCTACAAGCAAGCTGCCTCCACCACAGATCAGTGTTATCAGATAAGTAGATCGAATAGAAGTAGCCAGAAGCAGGGGAGCTGAGAAGTGTAGGAGCTTTCTAAACAAAGTACGGCGGGAAAGCTTACAATTGACCCTGTGGTAAATTGGAATACAGAGGTGGCATTTTGAGTAACATATTTCTTTATTTTCACACAAACCTATGCTATCCCTATGGTTCCCAGCCTTACTCTTTAAAGAAAAGGAATCTAAAAGGGCGCGCATCCGTAGGGCGCTCAGAGGGTGCTTTTTGGCGGGTCGTGCTGCTGCTTCTAGGACTGGTGCCCTAGGAAATGTGCACATCGCTGATTGCTGTATTGGGTAAACCACGCATGGATATGGAGTTGAATCCAAACACAGTTAGGAACTTTCATCTTCACAAAGTGAACACACTCTTACTTTAATTTTATTTGTGCTCCTTTTTGACCTATAAACCGCGCCCACTGCACACGATACACCCATAAAGTACCGGGCCGCGCAGTGTTTGGCTGTTTGCTGGTTGAGGTGTAAGGGGACACTCTAGGGAGCGATAACTTTGCATTGCCTTTTGATGTATATAACGCCTGTCAACTCTGTGAATCCTATGTAGTCAGATTATCGCATTATTTGTTTATCACTAACTCTTAGGTTGGAGGGAGGTAGCCCATGACTTTCAACGCTAATTTCTTTGTATTCCTTCATTACGCTTGCGCTCCTGTTTAATATTGATACTGTCTCGTGCTTGCCAACAGGTGAACATTTTCAACACACATGTTCTGAATAATTGGCAACTATTGTGTATTACCTTTGTCTCACCATTCTGATGTTGGGGAATTAATGTTTAACCCCGCACTCTTTTTGATTACTGCTCTTTACAGAGCGATTTGTGGATTCAAGGTGCGTGGGGGAAGGCCTTGTTTACTGTGATATTGGGTGGGACAACGAGTGTCGATTCTCGTCTGTAGTGTCGATTCTTGTGTAGTTTTGGTAGGAGGGAGCTAGCTCGCTATTCTCAACGGCTAACTTCATTGTATGTATTTATTACACGAGCGCTCCTGTTTAATACTGCTACTGTCCCGCACATGCCAGCAGGGGAACGTTCTCAACACAAACATTCTGCTTCGTTGGTAACTATTGTGCATTATCTCGGCAAGTGAACGTTTTCTACACACGTTCAGAATAGTTGGTAAATATTGTGCATCACCTCTGTGGTGCTGCCCCTTTAAGGGTTCAGCTCGCGGTGGAGTGATGTTGCACTCCACCGCGTGCCTATAAATAAATGGGGCGTTCCCGGCCACGTCAGAGCGACCAGCGAGCCCGAATCCGTGTGAGTCTGTAGTGGGAGGGGGCTCACGGCAGCACGCATGGCCTTGACCAACATGCAACAGTGGCAACGAGGTTCCATCCACACCCGGCACAGCAGTGACAGAAAAGGGAAGGTTTCCCTCATCTGAGGTCTTCTTTCACTATTTCCATGATGCGGAAAGGGAAAGGAACACGCGGCTCAGCAGGCATTTGGATGATCAGGCCTGGGATGATCGCGATCCTGTAAAAGGGTGCCTGTGTGCCATCCAGACCAAATTTTGGGATATTTCAGCAGCGAGCAGCTGTCTCTTCACGCACTGCACGTCGAGAGTTCAATTTTCGAATTTTGGAGTGCAACACTTCGTTGAGGTGAGGTGCTGGGGGAGGCCTGCTGTTTTATTTTTGGAACCACTGGCATATCTCAATCATCTCCTATAGTTCTCCTGCTATACCTTGCCTGTGCTTTTGGACTGACATGCTGCACCTGCCCCCAGGGATTTGTTTTGGTGGGCAGTGAAGAACAAAGAAGCCTGCTGTTTCATCCATTTCAGCTGGAAGAAGACTATCTGGGTGAGTTGCGGACCCATCTGTAATTTAGGTGGGGTGCCTGTGCGCTCACAGCCATGAATGAACAGGCTGACCAAGGAGCACCTGCGTCTGTGCCTCCGCCTCCTGTGCCCCAAATGATGGCCCAGATGAGACCACCAGGGGCACTACAACCAATCCCTGAGTTTGACATGTCGGGTGCCCCATCCAGCATGGGGCCCCGATGGAAAAGGTGGATAGATTGGGTGGATATGTACTTTCAAACTACCATGGAAACAAATGAGGACAGTAAACTGGCAACCCTTTTGTATTCTGCTGGACCTGCGGTACACAAAGTTTTTGAGTCCCTTCAACCTGCGGACACCTCATATGATGCAGCGAAGGCTGCACTTCACAATTACTTCTTGCCCCTCGCAAATGTGGACTATGAGCGGTTCGTGATGAGGTCTACCCGTCAGAAGGACGATGAAACACTGGACAACTCTATGGCCGACTGCGCCGGCTGTCAGTGACATGCGCCTGGGACAACCCTGACACAATGGTCAGAGACCAGCTCATCCAGGGGTGTGCATCTGGCCAGCTACGCAGACAGGTACTTACTGCGAGAGCAAGGCATCACCTTGCCCCGTATCCTTGAGCTGGGTCAGTGACAGGAAGTTTCTGAGGTGAGGGCATCCAGGATGGAGGCCAGGGTGCGTCCTGGCAAAGCAGAAGAGGTGTGTGCCGTAAGCCGTGGCACAGGTGGCAGAGGTGCCAGGGGGCAACTTCCGTGACTGTGGTGAAAGGTCAGGGGACTTGTGCCTCAAGTGTGGGTATGACTTGCCCCACCCTGTGGAGTGCCCAGCTCCGGGGAAGGCGTGTGGCTGTTGTGGTCTGGCCAATCACTATGCCTGCATGTGTAGAGCTCTGCCTGTGGTAGTGCCGAAAGGTCCAGTCCGGTCTGGCTATTTACGTCAATCATTCCAGCCCAATGTTGCCCAGGTGGCCCAGGGAGAAGAGGGCACTCGACTCGAAGAAGACTAAGAGGAAGAGGAGGAGAATATTTTCTTTGTGTCCAGTGTGAGTGTCCTGCGCTCTAAGAACAGGCGACAGCCGAGGTGTCTGATCACGGTGAATGAGTTATCTGTCCCGGTGCTGGTAGACACTGGGGTCTTGGTAAACATCATGGCGAGAGAACATTATGACACCATGGAGTGTCCCCCGCAGTTGGCCGCCCCCAAGGTGCAAATATTCACGTTTGGGGGTCGCAACCGATTCCACTTGATGTTGCCTTTGTGGCTGATGTTGGACATGGGGATTCTCGGATAAGAGCTTGCTTCTACGTTACCACTGTGATCAGCAATACTCTGCTGAGCTGTGCAGCGGCAGAGGCCCTGGAGATTGTCAGTTTCGCATACTCGTGTATGTAGAAGACATTCAAATGTTACTGGACAAGTACTCCCGGCTGTTTGAGGGGATTGGGCGGATGGCAGGGGACCCGGTAAGACTGCACATTGATGAGTCGGTTCAGCCCATCGCTCAGAAACCTCAACATATGCCTTTCCATTTGCGGGACTTAGTCGATCGAGAGCTGGACAATCTGGTCAGCCTTGACATCATTGAGAAGGTTGAGGGCCCAACCCCGTGGGTGTCCCCCATCGTCATTGCCAGGAAGCCAAAGCAGCCGGACTCGGTAAGGATTTGCGTCGGCATGCGGCTCCCCAATACGGCCATCAAGAGAGAGCGGCATTTGACACCCACTATCAATATCATCGCAGAGCTGCAGGGTGCCCGTTTCTTTTCCAATTTGGACCTAAGCGCCGGGTACCACCAGGTGGTGTTGCACCCTGACTCAAGGTACATCACCACATTCATCACCCATCGGGGGTTGTACCGTTATAAAAGACTGAGTTTTGGGGTGTCCTCCGCAGCAGAAGTGTTTCAAAATATCATACACGGCGCCTTTGCGGACCTGGATGGCGTCCTCAACAAAAGTGATGACATTCTGGTCTTTGCCAGGTCAGAAACAGAACACCTACATAAGTTGGCCAAGACGTTTGAGTGGCTCCAGTTGCTTGGCCTGACCCTGTTCTTTGGGTTCGTGTTTAAAGAGGGAGGTGTGTCACCTGACTTCCGTAAGGTTAAAGACATCATGAAGGCACGACCACCAGAGAATGTGTCAGAGGTGCAGAGCTTTCTTGGCATGGTCACGTTCTGTGGCCATTTCATTAAGAACTTGGCCTCGCGGTCGGAGCCATCGCGAGCCCTCACAAAGAAGGACATCACATGGCAGTGGGCGCCGCTGGAACAGGCGGCATTTGAAGACATCAAAAGCGCCCTCACAGCTGAAGACACCATGGCCTTCTTCGACTCAGCCCTGCAATCGGAGATTGTGTGTTACGTTTTCTACACGGAATGACAGCGCCGGCTCATCCACAGCGTTCACGCGAAGAAGAGCACACTCACGAGCTCCGCTCTGGAATCGTTACAGGTTGCCATGGTGCTTGTTTACACACCAGCGCGTCTCGTGTCAGCTGACACCTTGCAGGCGTAAGGAACGCGCACCTAAACCACGCCCCCATGTACTTTAAAGCACCGCTACTCGTACAGCTCTCTGCTGCTAATTGTAGCGTTACTCTCCTTGCGGTTACGTTCCGTATTCCCTTCTGATATTCAGTCAGTGCTCTATTTTGATCTTCTGGTTCCCGACGCTTGGCTATTCAATTTGGACTGCATTTGGATACTCCTTTGGTTTTGGTTACGCCCGCTCCTTTACTGACCCGGACTCCTTCACAGACTGCCTGCCTTTTTGCTCAGTGACTTCCTGGTTCTACCGCCCACTAAGGTAATTGGTTGTCCTCTGTACTCGTCCACGGCCTCGTTCTTGTTCCTGAGGCCATTTCACTTGCTATTATCCTGAACTGTTCATACTAGTTAAAACCCACTCTGCTGGATTCCACCGTTAGCCTTTACTTTTGAACTTGGTTTCTACATCCTTTGGGACTTCAACATTCTACAGTGAACTACTCACCAAGTACATATTGACGCTTTCCGGTACATGCACCAACCCGTCACTAGTGCGTCCCTCGTGCCGCCCGGGTTACTCTCCTGTACTAACCTTCCTTTTTTTTTTTATTTTATCCTTTCGTTGTTTCCATCCATTTGGACTTCATTCATTCCTGCCAGTTCTCCCTTCAGGTCTATGTTTGAATTACTTATCCATTTATTTCTGGGATGCTCTGGTTTATTACATTGACGTAGAGGGTAATAGTTTATTTCTTTTGTAGGTTAATCCTATAGCAGAGTCCACTCCTCAAACCCCGTCTAGGTACTCCTTAGTACTATTGTTTTCTTGCATTCCTTCATACCTTGGCTCCTCTAACCATCTTTGTATTCCTTTGCAGCATTGGTTGGCGGTGTGTGTTCTCCCCGCTCTTTTATGTGATTGGCAATTCTGCCTGTTCAGGTTGAAACAGCAGAAAGGCACATCGCTGAAAAGAGCCGCTCCTTGAGGAAGCCTGAATCTTAGAATTCAGAGGGTGTCGGGTTACCAGAGGCTGTCTTGTGAATACCTGTGGAAACTACCGTCTCCAAGGTCACCTATCTACAGGCAGTGATCGATTACCGGAGTGGTGAGTAACAGAATTAGCAGCCTTATAATGTCCACAGAGGCTAGCGATGCCTTGACACAAATAGTGCAAATGGTCACGGATCTGAGAACCAACCTGACCAATGCTCAAGAGGCACCAAGCCAGCGCATGGAGGCTATCCAGGCCTTGGTGACCACTCCGGCCCCGCAGGCAACCGGAGCTGGGGCTTTGGCTTCGGGATCTGGTTTTCCAGCTCCTACTCAGGAGTCGGCACCCATCATGCTTACCACACAATTCCCTCTGGCACCCCCAGAACGCTTTCTGGGGGGTCCTAAACAATACAGGACTTTCATTAATCAGTGTAAATTACACTTCTTGTGCAGTCCTGCTTCTTTTCCCACTTCTACCACTAAGGCTGCGTTTGTCTTGTCACATTTGGGTGGCACCGCGGCTGCTTGGGCAAACCCATTATTAGAATCCAACAGTCATGTGCTTTACAATTGTGACGCTCTTCTTACTATGATGAGTAAAGTATTTGATACGCGCTACACTACCTAAGCTACCGATCTGGAGTTACTAAAGCATAGACAAATTCCCTCTTGGTTTATTTAGCTCGCTTTAATCAGCTGGCAGCTGAGACAGATTGGCCCGAAAAGAAGAAGATCGCAGTCTTTTATCAGGGTCTCTCTGACGAATTGAAGGACATACTATCCACTGTTCCTATCATTCCTACTGTTTTCGGAGAATTGCTTGATTTAGTCCTCCAAATCGACGCTCGCAAAGCTGAACGACGAGGTGAGAAGAAAACGGCCCTGTTTGTCTCAGCACCTGCAGAAACCTCTTCCACTACACTACCTGCTCGTGAACCAATGCAGGTTGGTGTTGTCAGGGGTCCGCTCACCCCCGCGCAACGTGAACATCGCAGGTCAAATAATCTGTGCGGGGCCTCTGATCATTTGTTGCCCAAATGTCCTAAAAAAAACAAAAGAAAGGCAGGAAATGCCAAATCCCGACAGTAGACAGAGTCCCTACGTCGGGAAAAGCTACTCTGGATTCTCCTTTGTCTAGTTCAACTCAGTTGATTCAGCTCCCTGTCTGTTTTACGGTGAACCAGGGAGGAACATTCAAAGCAATGGCAGTGATAGATTTGGGAGCAACGGGTAATTATGTGGACTAATGCTTTGCTTCTATGTCTGGAAAACCACTAATTCGCAAACCTACTCCTGAACTCGTTAATGCAGTTGACGGGTCAATTCTTGTCTCTAGTATGGTGACACATCAGACGGTCCCTTTGGTCATGTATACCGAAGAAGGCCATACAGAAGAGATAACTTTTGACGTTATTAAAGCCCTTGCTTACAAGATCATTCTGGGTATCCCATGGCTACATTACCACAATTCTCCCATTGATTGGTCAACCCACTTGATCCAGTTTCCCTCTAATGTCTGCAATACTCGCTGCACTTCATTGCATGGAATCAGCAAGGACAGCCCCGCTAGAGAGCTAGTGTCCTCCACTATTCATGTTGGGGCCATTTCTAACACGGTTACCTCAGTGGTCCCCACTCAATATACAGAATTCGCATATGTGTTTGACAAAGGGATGGCGGAGGTCCTACCTCCACATCAGATCTATGATTGCCCAATAGACCTAATACCGGGAATGAAGATACCCACTGGTAGAGTGTACTCGTTCACCCTAAAGGAAGATGCTGTATTGAAGGAGTACATCGTCAAGGCACTTAATATGGGCTTTATCCACCCTTCGAAATCTCCAATGGCGTCTCTGCTTTTTTACGTCCCCAAAAAAGAAGGGGATTTACGTCCCTGTATTGATTATCGTGCACTAAATGCAGCTACCATTACAAATCAGTATCCTCTTCCTCTGATTTCGGTCCTCCTCGATCAACTGGGCTCGTCTAAAATCTTCACTAAGTTAGACCTCCGAGGGGCCTACAATCTGGTGCGCATGAGAGAGGGGGACGAATGGAAAACTGCATTTAAAACACGCTACAGCCTATTTGAATACCTGCTGATGCCTTTTGGTCTCTGTAATGCCCCGGCTACCTTCCAGGCATTCATGAATGACCTATTTCATGACATCTTAGATCAATATGTCGTTTATCTGGATGACATATTGATCTATTCACAGAACCTGACGGATCATATCCAACACGTCAAGACAGTTCTTCAGTGTCTAAGAGACCACCACTTATTTGTAAAGGCTGAAAAATGCATGTTTCATGCATCTGAAGTTGAATTTCTAGGATACGACCTTACTGATCAGGGAGTTCGTATGAGCCAGTCTAAGATTAAAGCTGTCTTGGAGTGGCCGGTGCCCAGGAATATCAAATCTTTACAATCATTTCTGTATTTCTCCAACTTTTACCGGCGTTTCATCAATAACGTTTCTGACATCTCTGCGCCTCTCACCTCCTTGACCAGTGCTAAGGTGCCGTATGTTTGGACACCGGAGGCTCAAAAGGCGTTCGATCAGCTGAAGTCTGCCTTTACTGCAGCTCCGGTTCTTAAGCATCCTGACCCGGATTTCCCTTTCTTTGTGGAAGCGGACGCTTCAGGCTATGCGATTGGTGCTGTCTTATCACAACAATGCCCACACTCAGGCGAAGTGCATCCCATCGCCTATTATTCCCGCAAGCTGACGCCCTATGAAAGAAACTATTCTATCACGGAACGCAAACTTCTAGCCATTAGAGATGCCTTCCTGGAATGGAGACACCATCTTCTGGGGGCTAAACACCCTGTTGCAGTCTACTCTGATCACAGAAGTCTTCTGGCCTTCAAGTCAACGAAGTGTCTCACTGTCAGACAAGCACGTTGGCACTTGTTCTTTTCACAATACCGGTTTGTTATCACCTATCGTCCTGCTAACACTCAGATATCTGCTGATGCTCTCTCCCATCTTCCTACGGGGAATCATTGCCTACGGTCCGAGCCATTGCTTCTACTGCCAAACAAAGTAATCTGTGGGTGTTCAGTTCAACCATCCTTGCGTTCCATCATTACTGATTGGGTTGCTACCCATCCTACGGAGGTCAATGAACTCAACTTGGAACTGGTGCAAGGATTGCCCTTTATTGAGGGGCGCGTCTTTATCCTACCGGGACAGGCCCGGACCTTGGCTCTTCATTGGTCCCATGACTCTCTGATTGTAGCACATCCAGGGGCTCAGAAAACCTTGGAGGCCTTACGGCGTTGGGCCTGGTGGTCCACCATGTCTAGAGACGTACAAGACTACATCACAACCTGTGCCATCTGTGCTCAATGCAAGTCTTCGAGAGCTAAACCTATGGGTTTGTTACAACCTTTACCGATCCCGTACAAACCCTGATGGTGTCAATGGATTTCATTGTCGACCTGCCGGATATACAAGGACTCAACACCATATGGGTCGTTTGTTGACTATTTTACGAAGTATGCCTTGTTCGTGCCTTGTTTCGGATTACCGTCTGCCCCCGGGTTGGCTAGATTGTTCATGATGAATGTATTTTGCTTTTTTGGACTGCCTTCTGTCATTGTCTCCGACCGGGGTACGCAATTTACCTCACGGTTCTGGAAAGCTCTTACTGCTTCACTTGTCTACAGTTTCAGCAGTCTTGGCTCACGTCCTTGCCACAAGCGGAATTCGCATATAATAACTCTATGCACACGTCCATATGCTCTGTATGGGTGTCATCCTAGAACGCTTCCTCTTGATCCGACCCTGCCTGGTTTCAATCCGGCGGCACGTGACTGTGTACGTGATCTGGACCAAATACATTGTGATGTCCGATTACATTTGCTTCGTGCTCAGGACCGTGCCAAGAAATCTGCGGACCTGCATAGTTCTCCAGCACCAGCCTACCAAATCGGCTCGAAGGTGTGGCTTTCCTCCCGTAATTTGCGGATATCAGGGAAGCGTTCTCTACTGCCTCGATTCGTGGGTCCTTTTGTCTCTGCTGTCATTAACCCTGCTGCGGTCCGATTGTCTCTGCCCCATTCCTGGCGCATTCACCCTGTTTTTCATGTCTCTCTAGTTAAGCTCTTCATCCGCGCTACTCGGTTGGCGAAAAGGCCTCTTCCCATTCTGGTGGATTGTGAGGAGGAGTATGAGGTCTCCCGCATACTGGACTGCCGGTTTTCTGGGGGTACTGTGCGGTACTTGGTGGATTGGAAGGGTTTCGGTCCTGAGGATCGCACTTGGGAACCTTTGGCCAACTTGCATTGTCCCGATCTTTTGAGGGAGTTCCACTCCGCCAGGGGGTTGCCGGTGTCATTGGGGGCGGATGCTGTTATGTTTTCTACGCGGAATGACAGCACCGGCTCATCCGCGGCGTTCACGCGAAGAAGAGCACACTCACGAGCTCCCCTCTGGAATCGATACAGGTTGCCATGGCGCTTGTTTATACGCCGGCGCGTCACGTGTCAGCTGACACCTTGCAGGTGTAAGGAATGCGCTCCTAAACCACGCCCCCCTGTACTTTAAAGCACTTCTACTCATACAGCTCTCTGGTGCAAATTGTAGCGTTACTCTGCTTGCGGTTACGTTCCGTATTCCCTTCTGACATTCAGTCAGTGCTCTATTTTGATCTTCTGGTTCCCGACGCTTGGCTATTCAATTTGGACTGCATTTGGATACTCATTTGGTTTTGGTTACGCCCGCTCCTTTACTGACCCGGACTCCTTCACGGACTGCCTGCCTTTTTGCTCAGTGACTTCCTGGTTCTATGGCCCACTAAGGTAATTGGTTGTCCTCTGTACTCGTCCACGGCCTCTTTCTTGTTCCTGAGGCCATTTCACTTGCTATTATCCTGAACTGTTCATACTAGTTAAAACCCATTCTGCTGGATTCCACCGTTAGCCTTTACTTTTGAACTTGGTTTCTACATCCTTTGGGACTTCAACATTCTACAGTGAACTACTCACCAAGTGCAAATTGACGCTTTCCGGTACATGCACCAACCCGTCACTAGTGCATCCCTCGTGCCGCCCTGGTTACTCTCCTGTACTAATCTTCCTTTTTTTTATTTTATCCTTTCGTCGTTTCCCTCCATTTGGACTTCATTCATTCCTGCCAGTTCTCCCTTCAGGTCTGTGATTGAATTACTTATCTATTTATTTCTGGGATGCTCTGGTTTATTACATTGATGTAGAGGGTAATAGTTTATTTCTTTTGTAGGTTAATCCTATAGCAGAGTCCACTCCTCAACCCCCGTCTAGGTACTCCTTAGTAATATTGTTTTCTTGCATTCCTTCATACCTCGGCTCCTCTAACCATCTTTGTATTCCTTTGCAGCATTGGTTGGCAGCGTGTGTTCTCCCCGCTCTTTTAGGTGATTGGCAATTTTGCCTGTTCAGGTTGAAACAGCAGAGAGGCACATCGCAGAAAAGAGCACCTCCTTGAGGAAGCCTGAATCTTAGAATTCAGGGGGTGTCGGGTTACCAGAGGCTGTCTTGTGAATATCTGTGGAAACTACTGTCTCCAAGGTTGCCTATCTACAGGCAGTGATCGATTACCGGAGCGGTGAGTAACATTGTGGTAGACGTCAGCCCATTTGGCCTGGGGGCTTTCTTAACCCAAGTAGATGCCAATTTGGGTGCCGGGCCGGTGGCGTACGCCAGCAAAGCTCTCTCGGAGACCGAGCAACGGTACTCCCAGATTGAGCGGGAGTCCTGTGGGGCTGTCAGCATTTCAGGCTATACGTCCTAGGGCGTCCAGTGACCGTAGTCACCGACCATAAGCCCCTGCTGCCCATCTTGACAGGCTCGTCCTCAAAGCCCCCTGCGAGGATTGAGCAGTGGATTGTGGCGTTACTGGAGTATGGGGCTTCACTTTTCTACCGGCCTGGGAGCAACAATGCGGCTGATTATCCATCTCTCCACCAGAGAGGGCTCCCGGAGGACCGGGCGGACACCTGTACAGAGGAGGCGGTTGCGCACGTTTGATTGGTGGTGGAGGCAGCGACTCCCAACTCAGTGCCGCTGGATGACCTAGAGCTGGCACCGGCCCAGGATGAATGCTTCCTTATCCTGAAGTCAGCAATTCAGCAAGGATCGTGGAAGGCTGTGCTGGACACTCTTGCACTACGGACGTAGGAGGCCAAAGTCACCCTCGAACAACTATGGAAAGTGAGAGAAGAGCTGACATTCTCTGAAGCTGGTCTTCTGCTCAGGGATGACTGTATTGTGGTCCGCAGGTGAAAATACAATAGGTCATTGAGTTGGCACACCAGGGACATCAAGGCGCGGCCAAAACAAAAGCCAGGTTGTGCCAGAAGGTCAGGTTTTCAGAGTTGGAGAGGCGCATTGAAGAGTTTGTCGCGTCATCGTATGGTGTCAGGCGGCATCACCAGCCCAAAGGGAGCCGGTCATTGAGACCATGCCTCGCGGCACGAAGCAGTGGGAGGTGGTTCATGCAGACTTTGGCTCCACAACCCGAGGCACATATTTCCTTGTCATTGTGGACAAGTGGTCCAGGGACCCTGAGGTGGAGTTTGTGGAGTCTTTGGCCTTTGAAAATGTGGTGGTGGGAGCCACCAGGGGGCGCTGAGATGTGTTGAAGTGTTTTGTCTGGTCTCCTCCCCGGGGCTGTTATATTTCGTATCTGAGCCCCCCTAGCCCTGTGGGAGTCGGAGTTTGAGCCCCCCTAGGAAAGTTGAGAACCTGGAGCAGCGACGGTGCACGGTCCTGGCACTCATAGGTGCCGTTTGACCGGAGATCGACTGAATGCCGTCAATGAGCGGGAGCCGCGGGAGAATCTTTGGAAACGGCGCGAACTCCGGCTGCCTGACGGTGGGGGAGGGCTGGAGCTCAGGCCACGAGCTCGCCCCCTAAGAAGACGAGTGGTAGGCGCCTGAAGTCCGGACTGGGGGCCTCGGCCACAGAGTGGACCCTGGGCGGGGGGCCCATTTGCTCAGAGAGGGTGCCCAGTGGAACCCGCGAGGGGGCAGAGGCCCCAGGCGCCGCAGTGTTGGGTTTGGTACGGCGGCTGGAGACGGAGAAGTTAGCGTGCATCCAATTTGAGGAGCCAGCTCTGGACGTTAACGGTGGAGTATCTGCATCAATGAGGTTGGTGCTACCCCCCCCCCCCGCAGGAGTCTATACATGTGGCACTTTTCATCTCGTGTGTTGGGGAGACCCGTGCCCGCTCCCGACCCCAGTAAGGTGCACGGCATTGGGAGTGTGGTGAGGAGGAACATATTCCTTGGGGGCTGGTGGCGCCCTGGCCTGGTTGCAGGGTGCTTATCTGGTCGTGCCTTTCGTCCCTGGGAAGGATCTGGCTCGGGGTCATGGTGGAAATAGAATCTGGTTGCTGGTAGCCTGTGGCCTCACTGGAGTTGCTCCTGTAGGGCCCCTCTGAGTGTCCCCTGCCTGGGAGCGGACCTGCCTCTGACCGCTGGACTTTGTGGGGTTGGCTAATACACAAGTCTCAGCCGCTGTGGTGCTATGGAGTGAGGGGCTGAGGACTGAGCGATCTGCTTTGAAAGTTTGTTCATTAGTTGGGAGGCGCTGCAGATTTGCTTGAGGAGGCCTGCTTGTGGATTTACTCTGCAACACTCTGGGTGGTCTGCGCCTTTTGCATCTCCCTTTTATCGATGGACTGGGCCCAGTCATTACAGAAGTTCCGGCGCACCCCTGAGCACTCGCCGGAGAGGGCCAATATGCAGACGACCAGTCAGCCAGATTCAGCGGAGGCCTTGTCAATGAGCTGCAATATGGCGGCCCTTTTGGAGGAGATCCGTGGTTTTAGGGCGGACATTGGCAGAAGGCTTGATACACTTGACAAGAAGGTGGATGCTGTCGAGGACCGAGTCCAGGCCTTGGAGGCCAATCAAACCTCAGCTGACCTCTTTGAAACCCAGTTTGACTTGCGTTTGGCAGAGTTGGAGAGGCGAGAAGAGAAGGTCGATCTTAAGCTGGATGACTTAGAAAATAGGGAACGGGGCTCCAACCTAAGGATTCTGGGCATTCCGGAACGGGAAGGGGAGTCCCAGGCGGATATTGTGAGAGGGATCAATGCAATCATAAGTAAGCTGTTTGATGGAGGAAACCCGAGCGAGCCTACGATTGACAGAGCCCATAGGGTTGGAGGGCGTGTTGGTGGGCCAAGATCTGTCCTTGTTAAATGTCATTACTATGCTGAAAAGACAACAATTCTGTAGCTAGCACGCAAATAGGGCCCCATTGACTGGGAAGATGCTAAAATAACTATCTACCAGGACCTTTCGGTGCTCACCCTCTCGCGGCGGAGATTGTGCGGGCCCCTGACGAAGTGGTTGCAGTCAAAGGGTGTGAGATATAGGTGGGGGGCATCCGTTCTCACTCTCGTTTGAGGTTGACGGCTACAAATACTCCCTTGTGACCGAGTCCGAGATTCAGAGAGTGACTAGTGATCTGTTGGGTGATTCATCCTTGAAACCTGTTAAGGATGTTGAGCAGGGTAGAGGCGGCGACCCTCGGGAAGCTGCAGAGTTTGTGGGGAGGCGTTGCGTCCGAGGCCACAGGAAGTATACAAAGGTGGCCCCCCCATCCCCGGGGCAGCCTGTGACCCAACCTTGAGTGGGGGGCCTGTGCTTATTGGCTTGTTTTTCAGGATGTTGAGGGGTTGGGGGGCTGCCTCAAGGGGCGGGCGTTAGCCTCTGATGTTTCGCTTTTAATGAGGTGGGGGGGGGTCTTACGCTCACCTGGTATCCACGGGGATGCCACCCAGCCCTGGTTGGATAATTTGCACTCTCGAACCCTCTCCCGGTCCCTTGGTAAGGCCTCTGGTTAAAGATGGGTCTTAATATTGTAAAAGGTGGATTCTCCGTCCTGCTCCTCGTGGCAGGGGCGCATAGATGTGGGGGCGAGCAGCGACCAAGTTACTTCACTGGTGCAAGCCCCCCTGTGGGAATCCAGGCCTGCTGCGACTCCGTAGGTTTGCTGCTTTACAGTCTTTATATGCAGTTCTTATGTTCCTCTTAGTTCGAATAATAATGTCTTGCTTCTTTCCTTTTAGGTATGGAAAGGTATTTTGGTGTTGTCATGCAGTTTGAAGATGAGCATGGGCCGGTAGGCGAAAGCGCAGTGTGCGCAATGCTGTCGGTGAGTAATGCGCGATGCACGGCGCTGTTTCGCCTTTTATATTGCTAACCTGTGTCTTTTCTCTCTTTGCAGGTTGCGATGTTCCTCGCCGAGCGCCGTAATTTTGCGGCTTTCTCCATTCGGGAGGAAACGTGAGTAAACGCTTTCTAATGCTGTCTTTCTTTCTCCTCTTTCCAGGTTATGGTATTCCAGGATGCATGCGGTGCCAGATGGAGTTCGTACCTTCAGGTGAGTGGAACTGAAGTCAACGATGGATTGAAGACAGGATACTGTTCCAGGTAAGTTTCGTAGTGTTCTTTCTCTCTCTGCAGGTCCTTGGTTTCAGGTAAGCTGGCCTCAAAGAACTGGACATGGTGAGCGTTACGCTGCCCACAGCAGAATAACACAAAGCATGTTCTGCTGTTTGGGTGTGATTTAAATAAATAGTCTCAGGTGAAGTAGTCCAGGTAAAATAGTCCCAGGCCTGCCACACCCAAAAGACTAGGCCGCATAGTTCAGTTCCTTGTAACTGAGCTATGTGTGTGTCTCCATGTTGGTTGAACCCCCCCAAGTTAAATAGTCCCAAGTAAATAGTCCCATTCTAATGTTGGTCTTCATCATGGTTATGAGCCTGGTGCCAAAGCCGCCAGGACTGACTCCTAGAGAGTCTTGGATGAGGTTTTGACGCCTTTGACCTGGCCCTAACTGGAAGGCTGACTTGCCAGTGATGGCCAGGGGCAAGGGTCACAACAGGAGTTGGAGTTGGGGGAGATGAAAATTATGTTGGTCTTGGACCTATTTTTGCTGGTGGGGGGCTCAGATGGTTGGAGACTTTGTGTGGGGTACTCGCCTAGGTGGAGGCGATCCTTGGTGGCCTGGTTGTGCGGCGGTTCAATGTCGCAGCCTGGCCAGGCGCTCGGGGAGAGGGAGGGAGGGAGGGAGTGAGGTAGGGGGGGGGGTTGTTTGATTGGGGGGGGTTTGGGCGGGTGGGCAAAGGTGGAAAGGGGGTTCTTTTCATTGTTGGGAAGGGGTTCTTTAGGCTACCAGTGTTTCCGGCCAATAGGGGGTGCGCCAGGCGTCTGTGGTTTTTTCCTGCAGGCAGAGGCGAGGGGTTGTGATGGGCGCAAGTGACTCCAGAGTGGTGTTTGTGGAGTGTTTTGGTTATGCCAATGAGTGACTCTCTTCAGTTCTTTTCGGTGGGGTCCCTAAATGTGCGGGGATTAAATTCTCCTACCAAGAGATCGCTAGTGGTGAGGGAATTATCCAGGCTAAAGCTTCACTTTCTTTTTTTGCAGGAATCCCATTGGGTCAGGGGTAAGGAACCAACCCTACGGTCTAGGGTCATCCAGCATGTGTTTAAGTCCTCTTATTCAGGGAAGAAGCGGGGGGTTTCCCTCTAGGTTTCTTCAAACGCTCACTTTTCCCCAAGAGCCCATAAGTCTGACCCGGAGGGGCGTTTTCTTATGGTCAAGGGGGCAATGAGAGGCAGGTTGTTTACGCTGGTGGGAGTGTATGCCCCGAACGAAGCACAAGATGTCTTTTGGAAGGAGATGGGGGAGAGAATTAGAGATTTCGCAGAGGGCTCCTTGTTGTTGGTGGAGATTTTAATATGGTTCTTTGTCTGGAAAGGGACAGAAAGTCCTCTAAGCCCTGCCCCGATTTAAGGGCCCAAATGAAGGTGGCGGGTGTGTTCCGCAGGGTTAACGATGAGCTAGACCTGGTCGATGCGCATTCCGCTGAATGCGACCGCAAGCCGTTTTTTACTTATTTCTCCAAAGTGCATTTGGCGTTCTGTAGGATAGACTATATTTCAGTGGTCGAAGTGAGCGGGAGCGGTCGGGAGCGGTGCTCCTATACTTTTTTAAATTACCTTTTACAGCTCCTACACTATTATTTTAAAAAGAAACCGTTCCGGAACGGTTTTGTTTTAAAATAAATGTGTAGGAAGCAGTTGAAACTTGCACTTTCAGTGCAGTGCACTGAACATTCCCTTAAACTGCAGGCGCATGCATTTGGGGGTTTATACTGTGCATGGGAGGGGGTATGGCGATGGGGTTTGCTGGGAGCGGTGCAGACCAGTAGGGAACATAGCTCCACTACTTCTTTTCGTACACTTCGACCACTGCTATATTTTGGTAGACTCCTCGATTCGGGACTGCGTCTCTGAGTCCAAGATTGAAACTATCCCGTGGACTGATCACGACTTGGTCAGAGTTAACCTAGGGGTTCACCCCTCCTGCACCAGCTAGGTCCCGGTGGATCTGCAATGACTCCCTGTTGCATGATAGGGAGCTGAGGCAATCTCTTCTTAACGCTATCAAGGAATATTTCGCCCTCAATGATACAGGGGAGGTAGATGTTAGGGGAACTTGGGACGCGTTTAAGGCCACGATTAGGGGCTCTTTGATGGAGATGGGCTCGAGGAGGAAGAAGGAGAGAGGACAGGAGGAGTCAAAGCTTAGAGAACAAATAGCAGCCATTCTGCCTGAGGGGAAGTTAAAATCGCAGATGGGCCTGGGCAAGTGGGAGGAACTCCAGGGTCTCAGGGCGAAACTGTCGGCCTTGTTGGTGGGGCAGACAGAGAGAAAACTAGCTTTTTTTAAAACAGCGGTATATGGAGAAGGGGGAAAAGGCGGATAAGATCCTTGCGTGGAGGCTAAGGGAGCTTCGGAATAGTAGAAGGGTGAGTTTTATTTCTAGCCAGACAGGGGAAAAATTCTTGCAAGATGACCTGATAGCAGAACAGTTTAAGAAATACTACGAATCCCTTTATGCGTCGGAATATCTAGGAGATCGGGCCGAAGTAGACAGTTTCTTGGATTCTTTTCCCATTCCTTGTCCCTCCCCTGAGAAGTCGGACTCATTGGAGCTCCCAATCTCGTCGCAGGAAATAATGGATTCTATTTCATCGTTGAGGAGCGGCACCGCCCCGGGTGATGATGGGTTCACGGTTACCTTTTATAAAACTTTCAGGTCCATGTTAGCCCCCTTTCTGGCTAAGTTGTTTAATTCAGCTCTAGAGACAGGCTCTCTCCCCCATTCCATGATTTCAGCACTTATTGTGGTTCTCCCGAAGGAGAGAAAGGACCCCTTGCGTTGTCAATCCTACAGGCCCATCTCCCTTCTCAATGTAGATGTAAAAATTTTGGCTAAACCTCTGGCGAATAGACTGTCCAAATTTCTCCCCTCTCTGGTTCATGGGGACCAGGTCGGTTTCATTCCCAGGTGAGAGGGGTCGGACGAACATGAGGAAGACCCTAGATCTTATGCATGAGGTGGCGAAACGAGACATAGAGGCCTATCTCTTGTCCTTATACTCGGAAAAGACCTTTGACTGGGTCGAGTGGCCTTACATGGGAAGAGTGCTTCATAAGATGGGTCTGGGGAACAGATTTTGTGGGTGGGTCTCGGCCTTGTACAACGGCCCTTCCGCGAGGGTTTTGGTTAATGGCTGTACTTCGGCAAGCCTTTTGCTCTCCAGGGGTACACGGCAGGGGTGCCCTCTTTCCCCTCTCTTGTATGCCCTGGCAATGGAGGCCTTTGCCATTGCGGTCAGGGCCGATGGTGGAATCTCTGGGGTGCTCTGTGGGGAATGTGAGTTCAAGCTGTCCCTCTTTGCAGACGATATCCTGGCGTATATGACTAATCTTCAGGTATCCCTTCCACGCCTATTGGACTTAATTGGCCGCTTTGGCTCCTTTTCGGGGCTAAAGGTTAACGTCACCAAGTCCTGCTTAATGCCTTTGGGTAAATTGGAGCGTGGAGTCCGAGATAGTGAAGACGTGTTGGGCTTGCTGGTCGAGCGGGAAGCTTCCAAGTACCTAGGCACCTACATCCCCAGAGACCTGGGGAGGGTGTTTGAGCTTAATTTTCTCCCGCTTCAGGCGAAGATCCAAAGTGATCTCTTGTGATGGGCCCCCCTTACCCTCTCTTGGTTGGGCAGAATGGTGACGATTAAAATTAACGTTCTTCCCCGGCTTCTCTATCTTTTCTCATCCATACCTTGCTTAATTCCTGACTCCTTCTTCGACCGTTTACAATCTAGCCTCCTTCGCTTCATCTGGAATGGTAAAAAGGCGAGGGTGAATACTCCACCTTGACCCTGCCTAAATCCTCTGGAGGTTTTGGTCTCCTGGACTTTAGACTGTATTACAAGGCTGCTCAGTTGCGTGTGATGTTAGAACACCTAACGGACGATCTTAGGACGTATTGGTCATATGTGGAGGATGTTCAGGTCCACCCGAAGAAGGTCAGGGACTATCTATGGGCCCCCCCCCCCCCCGAGGTCCCTTCCTACGGCGGTCAGGACGCACCTAGTCCTGGCTGCTATATGGGCAGCCTGGAAGCCGGATAAGGAAAACAAGACTCTCTCCTCTTGGCCTTCTCCCCTATCTTCCCTGAGGGGGCCCCCCATTTGATATTGGTGCTAGAGCAGTGGTCTTCAAACTTTTTTGGCCAGGGCCCCCCTGAGCAAAATGTGGGCAGGTCGGGACCCCCCAGAAATGCCAAATGGACAGTATATATTGCGCGCCGTCACCTGCTCCCATCAAAGTCGCTGGGCTCCCTCATCCCACTCCTACCCAGTCGCTGGTCTCTCCCCACCCCATCACACACCCAGGGCTCTCCCCACTCTGCTCCCATCACTATCCCATGGTTCCCGCCCATTGTGCTCCCACCATAGTCCCTCGGTTCCCCCATCCCGTTCCCAACACAGTCTGAGGGCCAGTGGCGGCTGGTGAATCTTTTTTAAGTGGAGGGGCATTAAGGGGAGGTTCGGGGGGGTTTCCCCCTGTGAATTTTTTTTTAAATAATAGGTTAAAATGTTGCATTGTAGAGCATACTTTTAACAAAAAATGGGTAAATAGCCAAACAGTTTGCAATTGTTGCTGGGAGTCCAGGGGGCAGGCATTGATATTTTATTTCTATCGCGCTCGTACACAAGTGTTTCAGAGCGTGACAAGGCAAGGGAGGGGAACAGAGGAGAATAAAACAGCGATCTTACTAGGCCCAGTGACATTGAGAACGCGCAAGTGTGAGGGGAAAAGTGCATGGAAGGGGGGAGAAGTGGAAAGTGCGAAGCAGAGGAGAAACAGATAAATAACAATAAATAAATAATAAAGGCAACAAACAGTGGTAGTGCAGCCAGCAATTTGCAAGTGCTACGTTTAAGGCAGCAGACAGGGTAGGTCTGATAAGTGCAGGAAGAAAGATGGTTCTCCTCAAGTTTTAGAGTGGCAGGGCGCTGTTCCAGAGGGAGGCCCCAGCCGAAGACGGAGATCTACCCCCAGCTCGTTTCTTTGATAAACGACTGACCCTGAGGGAGTTGGAGGTAGAGGAGTGAAGAGCTCGAGAGGGGAGGTATTTGCGGAGGAATAGCTGAAGGTATTTTGGACCGAGGCCCCAGAAAGCCTTGTGGACAAGGCAGAGGGTTTTGAATGATAGATGTCCGGTAAAAAGATACCATCCCTGTCCCCTGGGCCCCACTGGTCCTAACACAATGAACATGATTATGTGTATATGCAAGGCGCTGCACATTCATACAGCAATCACTCTATCATTCACATGAGCATCCATCACCATACACTCACTCATAACGCATCCATACACATGTTTAAATAAAAACAATGAACATAAACGTACCTTCTGCATTGGCCTGTGTGTGGGTGCTGCTCCAGCTGCTCTGTCCGTATGTGCGAGGAGGCGCAGGAGCTCCCCCTTGGACATACAGACATGCAGTGCCCCAGCCAGCATTTCCAATGAGCTATGCAATGCTGGCGAAGCAAAACGCCCCAGCACTTGCATGGCTCAGTGAGCATGTGCGGCTGGGGAACTAAACTGAACTGTCAAAGGGAAACAGTGTTTCCCTTTGACAGTTCAGCCAGCCCAGGAGCACTCCATTAGCTGGATAAAGCAGCTGAGGGAGTGCTCACTGTTTCACTGGGCTGGCTCCTTAGCTCCTCCATAATGGGTGAGGGGCCACTATGCAGTTAGTAATGTTGACCATTGTTGCTGAATATATCACAATTTACTTACATTTTAACATAAAGAACCCCTTTGGGTACTATTGAAACAGTGGGCTTCATAACTACTCTGGCGGTAGCCGTGCCGGTAAAACCGGCACGGCTGCCACTGGAGTTGCATCCGGGTCTGGCACCCGCGAATGGGCAATTACTAGGTCATGCCGAGTTAGGCGGACATGATAATTGCCCTTTCGAAGGTGCCGATAGATCCCCATTCCCATTTGAGCCCCATATGGCTCAAATGGGAAGGGGGAGCTCGGAAGCACCGGCACCGTTAATAACGGTGCTGGTGCATCCGACGAGCTGAGGTCAGACCTGGCGGGGGCTGTCAAGCACCCACGAGCACAACTCTTACTATGGCGGAACGGTAGCAACGGTGCCGGTAGCTTACCAGCACCGTTGTTACTGGTCCGCCATAGTAGTAATGAGGCCCAGTCTGTGACTAAAGGAATGAATATCCATTTACAACTGTGGGCCACTTTTTCATTGTTGCCTGAGACAGTTTCATGCTTCAGCCTGCCCATTTCTTCCAATCTAAAAAAAAAAAAAAAAAAAAAAAAAAATCTTTTTTCATGCTGAGCTCTCAGGGCCCCCCTGGGATGCACCCGCGGACCCCTAGGGGGTCGCGACCCACAGTTTGAATACCACTGTGCTAGAGGGTTCAGAGAAACGCAGTCGTGGTTCGACCAGGGGCTGGAGAGGGTGGCCCAACTCTTTCGTCGGGGTGCTTTCATTGAGTATGATCAGTTGCGGGAGGTGTTGAGGGACAAACCTTTTTCTTTCTTTGAGTATTTGCGGCTCAGGGGGATTCTTACTCAAGCCAAGTGGGTGATGCACCTTAAACGGCCACTGTCTTCCTTCGAGAGGATCATTGTGGAGGTCAAATCGAGGCAGGGCATTCTTTCTAAGATTTACAGGGTGTTGGTCACCGCTAACCTCGAGGGCAGACAGTCGTTCAAGCAGATCTGGGAGGAAAGACTGGGACTAGCCCTGGATGACCATACGTGGGAATTGGTCTTTAAATCAATCTTTTCAGGTAAGTTGTATACGGCTGCCATGGAACATAACTTCAAGATTCTCCATTCCTGGCACCGTCCCCCTGTCACCCTGTCTAGGATGTTTGCTAAGGTGTCGCCGTTGTGTCCTCGGCTGTGTTCTGGCCGCGGAACCTGGTTCCATATGTGGTCGGAATGCCCGATTATCCAGGTCTATTGGGCGGAGCTGCTCAGTTGGATTAAGGATGTTACGGGAACAAGCCCTGCCCTTCACTCCCCAGAAGTTTTATTGAGCACTCCTAGGCCGGATAGTGATTCCTTGTCCTTTTCTAAAGTGATGGGTGCTATGTTGAGGGGGGGGGAGACTGGCTCTGACCCAAAAGTGGAAGAGTTCTTCTGCTCCCACTTAGGCAGAGTGGTTTAATAAACTGATTGCTATTTTCACTTATGAGAAGCTGACAGCCATCGCTAACGACACCATGTCTTCTTTCCTGGAGGATTGGACTGTGGTTATCCTTAATACAGACTGAGACTTTGAAGCATTGACCTACTTTGGGGAGCATTGTTTTTGGGGAGTGCATGATGTGGCTGGGGGTCTACCACGTTGTGACAGTACACCACTGTTCCGGGGACCTCACTTTGTTTTGGGTCGCTCTATAGGGTTGGCATTTGCGTCCTGCCATATCCTCTTGCCTCATGTACTTGCTGTGTTTGGAATCCTGGTATGCCTTTGTTGGGAGGGGGGGTGGGGCGGGGAGGGAAATTGTACATGTTCTGTCTTTTCATAGTCTGTTATTGTTGGGAAATGCCAGGAGTGTCTGGCGATTTGTTGATTGATGAAAAGCTTAATAAAAATAAAGTGGAAAAAAAAAATGTGGTGGTGGCGATAGAGAAGATCTTTGCCGCTCATGGGCTCTCCAGGGTACTGTGTTCTGACAACGGAGTACCCTTCCAACTTCCAAGGTAAGAGTTTCGCAAGGCTGATGGAGGGATATGGGATCCACCACAGGAAGGTCACCCTGCTATGGCCCAGGGCGAACGGCGAGGCTGAAAGAATGATGACTCTCAATAAGGTGTTCTGCATCGCACAGAGACAAGGCCAGTGTTTGCAGAGGGCGTTATACCAGTTTCTGCGAATGTACAGGGCCACCCCCTACACATCTACGGGGTGGCGCCTGCGGAAGCTCTATTCAGACGGTGCCCGAGAGGGCTGTTGCCCGAGATGGGGAGAAGGAGCCAGCTGTGATGGATGACCAACAAGTGGAACGGGACCGGAGGCTAAGGATGGAACAGGAGAACCTTCAGAGGGGACTCAGGCCTCAGCAGTTTGTTCCCGCGGATGAGGTGCTTATAAAAAACCAGCACCCACACGGGAAGCTGTCACTGACATAAAAGCCGGAGCCAATGGACGTGTTGGCTGTAAAGGGGTCCATGGTGACGGACTCTGATGGCACAGCGTCCGTCACTCGTAATACCAGCTTCTTTAAAAGACTGGGGGAGCCTCAGGCGGAGGTGACCCAAAGCTGGGACATGATGGAGGTTACAGATGAGGGTGGGGTGTGGCCCCTTTCCCCGGCTCTCCAGCCAGAGAGACTACTGCTGAGGGAGCCCCAATCCGGGAGGCTGGCAGGAGGTATCCCCTGAGGACAGGGCGAGGGAAACCTGTCCACCTCAGTGACTATGTACTGGAGTTGTGATTCTGGATAAACCTGCCGGGAGGCTGTGCCGTTAGTACTGGGGTCCGGGTGGTTGTCATTAAAGGGGTCTTTTGTGGGTTTTTGGTTTACAGTGAGTATTGTGTGTTACTTAAAAGATTGTTATATTGCTTGTTGTTGTCCTCATGAAAAAGGAGGAGCGTGGTGCTGCCCCTTTAAGCATTATAGGTGCTGCGTGCCTATAAATAAACAGGGCGTTCCCGGCTGCGTCAGAGTGACCGGGGAGCCTGTACTGCATACAGCTCTCTCCGTGTGAGTCTGTAGCGGGTGGGGGCTCATGGCAGCACGCATGGTCTTGACCAACATGCAACAACCTCTGCCTCGTTATTCTGATTAATGGGAATGAACGTTTAACCCTGCACTGTTTTTGATTAATGCTCTTCATAGAGTGGCGTGCCGATTTGAGGTGCTTGGAGGAAGGGCTTTCTTACTGTGATGTTGTGTGGGACAAAGAGTGTTGATTCTCATCTGGAGTGTTGATATTTGGGCAACTCTGTTCTGAATCGCGAAATACGTGCTGTTATTATTACTTTCACCATGGGTAAGAAGATGACTACTAGAAAAGACATTTTAGCGGCCCGCTGGTCTTTACTAATTAGTGAAATAGCATTTATAAGTCTCTGGTTTGCCTCTACCCCCCCTCCCCTGAAAGTGATTGCGAGCCAAAGGCCTGTGGGCAAATTGATAGCTCTTCAATTGTGCATCTTGACATTACTGCACTGGATGGACAAGATGCCTCGCAATCCTTATTTGCGCAAGATAAGGGTAGGGATGAGGGAGGTGGGGATACGATTCAGACCCGTGTAGTAGAAAAGTGGGCTCTTGATAAAGAGTGTGTTTTGACACGCTCATTTCTGGATGATTGGCAAGCTGAAGCTATGGGGGTATCATCATTCTGGCCAGAGATGTAAATGCCAACTGTAATGTTGCAGGACCCGATATAGAGGATCTACTTTCTCGTGTGGAAAACAGGAATACCGCCAAAGTCAAGAAATTAATCGGAGGGACTTTTTGGGTGAACTTTGCTGATATTTGGGGACTGGAATTGGTTGTAAGTGAGCTACACACTTGGCAGGCCAGGGGAGCAAGCTCCATTATCGATTTATGTCTTTATCCAAACAATTGTTTGAGAGGTTACGTAACTTTGCGATACATCCTTGTCAACATAGTGATCACTCTGTTATGCTTATCCTTGAAATGATAATTCATTCACAAGAAGTTGTATTGACTAACTAGTTAACGTAAGAAGAAATAAGTTAAAGTGGTCTGCACAGAAGATCACGAGACTGAACGAGTCTGTTTAACGATTTGAATGCATTTACTCTGGAAAAAAAGACATACTTTATTCAATCACACATTTTTCAGCTTATCTAGAATACAGGATGTCGAGGTTTCCTAGCGCAGTCTTGTTCTCTGAAGCAACCATACCAAAGTTTAAGCATATTTTCGATACGCAGGTGAAAGACCGCAAAGCGATTGTGCATAAAGATGTTAGATCAATATTACAAATGGGGCGCTCTATATTATCTGTCATAACCCAGATAAGGAAGATTAGACAAACGTACAAGAATTGGCTAAAACATCACAGAGCCACGCTATACCAAAGAGATGGAGAACAAATGTTGGCGTCACTTATGGGCCACAATTCTCATAATTTCTGGTCTCTGGTTAATAGTACTGAAATACAACAAGCACAGTTAATCATCAATCCTATAGCGGAGGCCATGCGGAAAAATATTTTGAGGATCTATATAGGGCTCCTGAATTGGGGACGCAATTCTTGATCTGGGGTGTGATGAATGGCTTCTGGATATATCGATTGAGAATATTACTAGAAAGATTAACAAATGTAAAGCCTCCAAAGCAGCAGGTCCTAACAACCTTACGTATCTGATCCTGAAGCATGACATTATGTTATGGTCTAAATTACTTAACATTTACTTTAGGGATATGCTCATGAGGATGTCTGTTCCCCTTACATGGCAGGTATCCTATGTCATCCCAATCTTTAAATAGGGTAATAGGTTATGGCCTCTGACTTACAGATCCATAGCGTTAATGGACGTTGAGTCAAACGTTTTTTCCTGTATTCTATGGAGCATATCCAAAGTTGGTGTGACCTGAATGGGATATTGGATAAAAGACAACTGGGCTTCAGACGTAACATTGGTACGGATTGTGGGGGTCTTCTGTTAACATGTATTCAGAGGAATGCCTGTCGTCGTAATGCACCTCCTGCCTTTGTAGCATCCATGGATTTATCCATGGCCTTTGACACGGTGAATCATGCAGTGTTATGGAAAAATTACTGGATCTCGGGATTCCAAGAGGGCTGTTGTATTTTGATTCACCTACATAACAACACTAGGATGATGGTCAGACTGAATAGTGATGGCCTAATGTCAGCAAGTATCTCTAAACAGAATGGGCTCAGACAAGGGTGTATTCTCGCGCCAACATTGTTCAATCTGTATGTACCGGATGCTGGCAAAGTTCTTGACTCCTGCTGTGTAATTTCTCCCAAATTGGGAAACTTCTTCAGGATCCAATGGGCAGCTTATGCTGATGACTTTGTTCTGATGGACTTTTGTCCAATCTGGTTACAAAGATTGATAAACGCATTCACAACCTATATGAAGGGCTTAGAGTTAAAGATCAATCCGTCCAAGACCGTAATATTCAACTAGGCAAAGGGATCCGGTTCAGTCTAGATTTAGATGGAAATGGGAGGATAAGACTTTAGCTAGCAAAAGGACTCTGCAATACCTTGGGTTCTCGATTTCGAGTAATGACTCAAAAGACTTCTTTCGTAACTGCTTAAAGATCAAAGCTTCCATAGCGCTGAGACAGTTGAAGATCATAGAGAAGAAATTTGGGAAATTCACCATGACACTGTGTAGGGAATTTTACTGATTGAAGGTTGTCCCGAGATTGTGTTATGGGTTATAATTTTACCCTTGCTGGATTCTTTGTTACCTGAAAATAGTGGTAGGACTTGTATAGCGCAGGGAACTATTTTACATACCAAAGTGTGTACCCATACAGGCAATACCTTATGAGTTGGGATTGCAATCACTGAGTAGTATTATGCAATGGAAGTGTTTATCACTACTAAGGAAATGCAATCTAAGTACTATAGAGTGTCTATAGGGATTTATGAAGGAATTGCGTGAGGACGGTGCTGAGCTATTATTAAACTTGGCTGCCTCCATGCAAACCCTTCTCAAGAATCCCCTGAAGATAAAAAAACGTATTGTGGCAAATGACTGGCTAGTTAATAATAGTGAACTCACCTCGCGAAAACTGTACTGCCACCTTGTCTCTTCTTTCAAGTGGTTTCCAGGTATGGAGAATTACCTCAAGAAGTATCCAAGCAGACGTCTACGAAACAATATAATGCGATTTCGTTTTAATGTTTTGTCCACTGATGAAAATTTGAATTGCAGGCTTCAAGGGGCTTCTGCTTAGATTTTTTGCAGATTTTGTCAGATATCGGGGCAGGTGGTGTCTTTATATCACTTGCTGATTCAGTACCCTATTTTGCGCCCAGCCCGTCTGCTTTATTTTGTGCATTTTGTCTCTGATGTCCAAAATGTGTTTAGAGACCAACTGTGGCTGTTTATACTTCATGGAGACTTGATCTCCTTAAAACTGAGAGTGGTCTCTTATTAGAAAAATTGTAAAAATTGTATGTTGAGTATTTTGAATAACTGATGGGCATTTTTTGCTTTGTTTGTCTATGCTCTAGATTTTATTGTCTAGTGAGATCTTGTTTTGGGAATTCATTATTCTAGTGTGTTGTTTTTAAGGGGGGATATTAATTATATGATACAATTTTAGATCGTGTGGTCTGTACTTGTACTTCCTTAATATCAAATCAGGGAAATTCATTTTAGCATTGAGTTTTAGGTGCTTTTTAGATTTTCTGATTTTTGTATTGCGGTCAAAGTATATATTGTTAAATATGTTTGTCTGTTTATTGGAATTGTATGATTCTTTATGGAAATGTTGTAAAGGTTTAATAAACCAAAAATATTTGAATTTAAAAAAAGGGTGCTCGTCTGGATGCTTACAAAATAACAATCATCCAGAAAACTTGTCCTAACCGGATTCCTGTCCCTACAACTATAAACCTAAAAAGAACTGAACTTGAAGTACCATAAGGGGGTCTGCTAGCCAAATCATAGAATGGTAGCTGGTTTCTGAACCCATCATAATGTCTGTTTCAGAAAAGGGCTTCGAATGGATTGTGTCCCACCACATATTCCTCATCTATATCTCCAATATCCAGCTTCAGCTGCTTCGGAAAAAATTTGGCAGATGGCGCTGTGCATCGATGCAGTTGCACTGATGTCTCTCGAGGGTGACGTCATCGAAGGTATATATGAAACGTGCAGCGCCCGTTCGCTTCAGTTCCGTTTTTCCGAGTAAGCTTTCACTTCGTGAACTACGGCGCACTTCTCAATTATCAAGAAAAATATGAATAATGTCTTTGTCTTCGGCTCCAACAGCCCCAAATACCAGGTTTATGAAATTCCAAGTCTATGATGCTAAAATGTCGCTGATGGACCCAATATCGGGTGTGCTTGTGGTGTCTTGATGTGGAGCACAAGACCCCAACCTGTCAAGTGTCAGTCGATGACCGGAAAAGCTCTGAAGGAGCCTAAAGCGAAATTGGCGATAGGTAGACTCCCCCAAAAATCCACTTCAACTACCCAGTCGAAAAAACATTCCTCTGACAAAGGGAGTGACGACTCTCCTCGATGGAAGAAGATGACTAAAAAGGTTCAAGTCACGGAGTGGCTCTCACCAGTCGTCGAGGAAAGCAAAGAAAAGGCATCATAAATCGCCTCCTTCGTCTTCATTGTTTGACTCTTCTCCAGAGAGGACTGTATCTTGCCCCACTAACACCTCTACTCTGGCTGAATGGGAATCATTCAGGCAAGAAACGCTAAAAGAATTTGAGTCAGAAACCTTCAAAGCAAGTAGGCCATGCTCCTACCCCGCCTTCTGAAGCCGGTAAGGATCAAGCCTCTATGAGGTCTTGACCCACGACACCCCGGTGGGAGGCAGACTGTCTCAGCATCGAAAGGATTGGCAGGATATTACTTCAGATGCTTGGGCATTAGAAATCATAGCCCAAGGTAATTGCTTCCCCTTCCTTCAGAGACCTATGAATCATCCACCGGGCAGCCATTCGTTAAAGGTTCCAGATCCATTCCTTTTACAGGAAATGTTGAGCCTGCTAGAGAAAGGTGCTATCGAGCCAGTACCTGTAACGGAGAAGAACAAAGGATTGTATTCTCCATATTTCCTGATCCCCAAGAAGGACGGAGGACCGAGACCCATCTTGGACTTGAGATACTTGAACAAGTTCCTCAGGAAGGACAAGTTCAAGGTGGTCACACTGCCTCAGATCTTTCAGGACCTTCAGCTCCAGAACTGGATGGTGTCATTGGACCTTCAGGATGCTTATTTTCATGTGCCAATCCATCACAAGCACAGAAAGTACCTGAGGTTTGCCGTTGGCGGTTCTCATTATCAGTTTCGAGTTACTTAATATGCAAAACAAGGGGGGGTTCTGGGAATCCCTCTACTGGCACAAACAAAGCAGGACAAAGACTGATATGCAGGGATATTTCTCCTCTGTGAAAAGGACAGTAAGCTAAAGACTTGGTGAGACTCTCCCAGGGGCCATCCACCCAAGAACAAGTCAATGGGCCGTATTCGTGCCGGTAGAGGGACTCCCAGAACCCCCCTTGTTTTGCATAATAAGTAACCTTGGGTTTCACCCTAAGTTGCATGGGGAAACCAGACATGGACCACCTTGCTCACTGTTCTTAAGCACAGCTCCACATAAATGATGAGGCCCGACTAGGCGAAACACGTGTCTGGGGTTGCTGTTGGTACCCTTGTTCAGAGGAGAATTGCCTAGCGTTTCGGTGCTGGACTGCCCCTGGGCAGGACAAAGACTGATATGCAGGGATATTTCTCCTCTGTGAAAAGGACAGTGAGCTAAAGACTTGGTGAGACTCTCCTGGGGGCCATCCACCCAAGACAAGGTCAATGGGCCGTGTTTGTTCCGGAAGAGGGACTCCAGAACCCCTCTTGTTTTGCAATGTACATAGGCTACCTGCTCCATAAGGGATGCCAGGCCATTGGTCCCAGCTCCGTCTGTCCATCTTCTTCCACGTGGGTTCCTCCTTTTGTGTCATCAGACATGAAGCTACGACTAATTGGTAATTATGTGAAGAAAAACAATACATGCTCTATCTTTAACATAATGTGCACCTTGTACTGTAGACAAGGGCTAAGAGGATACTTCGAGGTCGTATTGCACACACTAGCTCGATTCCAGACACGTCGCCGCCCATCCAAAGCTCTCCACCCTTGTTTTGGCTATGTTGTTTTATCCCTCACGGCACCTCGCAGCACAAATCACGTGACCTATGGCAAAGGCAATTGGTCCCTGCTTTCTGATCTTTACTGATCGATTGGAGGTTTAACAGTTTTATGGTTGTTGGTCTGGGACTGACTGGTACCTTAGAATGCGGGGGGTCTTGGGATGGGGCATCTAGGTGCTGTTACTTAGAGCTGAGCCAGGGAAGGTCGGAGGCTCGGGCCCTCTTCGTGGGATCGCTTTTCGCAGACAGCGCTCAACCTGCTCGTGTCCTTGCAGGGCGCATTTCTTCTGGGATACAAATGCTGGCAACATGAGACAATGAAAGGTTTATGAATCTCTGCAGCTCTGGCCTTTCTCACCAGTGCCCATGCTACAACCTATTCCGCATTCCCGCATGCATACACTTGTTTCCATGTGCTTGGGCCACAGCTCTGACTGCAGCACAATGCTAGGCCTTGATTTCAATATGGCTGCTACTATCTAAAATGGCGTTTGCATCCCAATGTACCCTAAAGCTAAAACATGTACCACCCTCCCCGAGCCATAGCCTCTGTCGACACCCTTCCCCCCCTGCCCCCTCCCTGTGTGCCTACTGCATACTCCCAGGCCTCTGCCGTATTCAAAAGCTCTGGGGGGACAGGGACGAAAGTCCCCCCCCTCTTCCCATCAACATCCTGAAATATGAACTGCATAATACGACCGTGTGTGAACTACAGATTGATCTGCACAGCCACATAACTAAAGTCTGATGTACTGAAGATCAATGGTGCACAAAAAGGATCTGCAAGTAAGAGTCAGGCTTCTGATAATTGTTCTGCCTCATATGCACCAATCGGAAGTGGTCCTGCTATGATGGTGGCATAGCATCCAGCTTACATTACTTGTCCTAGTACACTCTCCACCATGAAGCCAAACTTAAGGGTGATGTAACAAGGCAAAAGAGCTCAGACTGATACCATGGAAAGTTGGCAAAGACCGAACTGAATATGTATGTTCAAGGGCTACTTCCATGGCAATAAAAACTATTATAGAAGACTTAATAACGTTCTGCTTGATCATCTTACCATTGTTGGCAACTCTAACCTGATGCTTCCTTTGTTGCGAATATTGTCCAATTGTATAAACTGTGGAGGATGTAGTGTAAAGGTTTTGTTCTAAATATATTTTCGAATAAAAGGGATAAACTCTCAGACATAAGTGTTGGGGTGTATCTAGATAATGCAGCCAAGAATTGTCATATGCATGAGCATTGGTATCTGCCTGGAATTTGGGGATACAAAAATTAGTAAGGTTTTGCCCATGTTGTAGCAAGATGAATCCTGTAGAGCCTCAGAGCAGAAAAGGGTGATTGTGTGCGACTAGGCAGTGTTGCAAAGTTTGTTTTCTTGTTAATCAGATGTCACATTCCAAGAAGAAGGGAAGGGCAGAGGGTGGTAAAGGCCTGGTACGACAGATACAAAATAGTCATGAACAGCAGAAGTGAATTCCCGAAGAGTGCCCTTAGATGCAGAGAAGGGCGTAATGACTGTGCAGTTTAAGGCTTATCAGCTCACCCCAGGAGTGTGTTTACGAGGAACCCTTCTGCACGAAGGAGGGATGGGGGGGAGGAAGATTACGTGACTAACTGCTATGCTTATGTAAACTCCTTCTTTGTGCACGTGCTAGAAATTGGAACCAATGATATTTGAAAATGTATATAAACCATGCAGACCTAATGCTGATCAGCTCACTCCTGCGCAGTCTTTTGAATGTGCAGGAAGTCATGCCCATTTGCGAATGCTGAAATTGAATAAATGGATGACTTGACCAACCGTCTGAGTCTTTTTTGGAATGGGGTCCCCTTTGACAGAAGTGGGGTCAGCGAAAGTGTACCCCCATTTACTGGTGACCACGAAGGGACCCAAAGGTGTGGCAGCCCTTCACTGGGTGAGGCCTTCCAGGGCGAGGCTGGAGGAGTAATGGTATCGGGGCCCCAACGAATGAAGAAGCACCATTGACTGCACAAATGCGTTACCCTTCCTCCGCCAGCCCCGCCGGACGACAGGACAGCAGGCTGCCGCCCTTTGGGTCCAGCAGACTTCGAGGCAAAGACCCCACAAGATGTGAGTGCAGGTAGGACAAACGGTTGGTAAGGCCGTTGGGACAAGAGTATCAGTTTTATGGTACGTATTAATGATGAGGTCTGTTGTGAAGACTGAAAGGAAGGATGGATGTTTGATGTAAAGGACCGGTCCAGATGTAGAAGTTACAAGTGAAACAAAAGTCATAGGGAATTTGTTGTTAAGTTTAAGGATTTCAATCAGGTAACACGCCTTTTATTTTGTATTTGTATTTTGTTTATTTATATAGTGCGCCTGGCCAAAGGCATCTGGGGGGTTTTCATAAGATACATGTTATAGAAAGGTAGTTTACATACATGCCATAAATGAAAGTACATTGCAATGAGGCAGGTTTACAGGCATATGAAGGTGAAAGTACAGAAAGTTATGTACAGGCATGATAGGTATTGTACAGGTACCGTGATATGTGAGTAGGCTAATGATACAATGACGTTTATCAGTTACATACAAGTGGATCCAAGGTAAAGTCCAATGTGGTTCAGTCATAAGAAGCCACAGGGTACAGTGACAGGATGTCTCAAATGTGTAACTTCTCTCAAATGTGTGAAACCTTGGTCTCAGCCTAGTATGTAGCGCACAACTGAGATGCCTTTCTCTTTATTTTTATGCAGATTCAATTTGAGATGGGACACAACTCGTATTACACCCCTTTTTCAAATACCCCGGGTCGCAATGGACCGTGAACCAGGCTGGTTGCTGAAAAAAAACAATATTTATTTATAAAAAAATTATAATTCAAAGAAATCATGCAGTTTTTATGTGGGGCAGCAATCACCAATGGGGTGATATTTACAATGAAAATGGAAGCAATGCACTTAATTGACGTTCTCCTAGAACATAAATGAAGCACAAGTGAATAGGAGCACTTTTTGAATTAGGATAGATAGCACCCAAGTTAAGGTTCACCCCTGCAATGTTCCCTCAACCCACAAGTAATCAAATTCTGAGTGGATAGAAAGAAGCAGCAGGTAGTCAGGAATAGGAGGCACTAAACAGAATCAAAATCATACAATAAGAGGCAAAACCCTTTGCATAGGTCTAAAATGGCACTCGAATTTTACAAATAATTACTTAATGTGTGGACAAAATTATGATATACATATGTTTTATCACAATAGCAGGTATGTTGTATCACTGGCAACCACAAGGCAAGAATCAGCAAAAGGCATACAATTTGAAAACAAGTAGAAAGTTTAGAACATGCTGCAGTCAAATGACACGTTGGAAAACTTGCAATTTACCTAATTCCCGTTTAAAAATGACACAAACGAATTTGAGGAAAACGGGTGAAATACTTGAATTCTTAATGCGGTTTTTGGGCTGGGGGATAGATGTATATCGCAGGGATGGTATAGAATTCTAGCAGTTTCAGTGAGTTGCCGGGGTGGGGATGGGATTGTTTGGAGAAGTGGAACAGGGACACACGGATCAGGATGGGGTAAACTGTGTGTTGTGGGGTGTGGGATGCTTGCAGTCAGCAGGGTTTGGTCACTGCACTGCTCGGGTCGCCGGGTGGTGGACTCTTGGTGGAGAGGTGGCTGGGCAATTCGGGACACTGGAGGGCACAGGTAGTGGACAAGCGAGTCTGGTCTCAGGATGCTAAGGTACCACAGCCTGCCCCCCCCCCTTTCTTTTAATGGGATTTTTTTTTGTAGGATTTTCTTAAACTAGGCCTTTGCTGGAGTGGAGTCAGATATGCTTTGGCCTAGTAGTGAAATCTGGTCAGCTTTGTTGTTGCTGTAGTGAGCCTATTTTACACAACAGTCTGTACAAGGCAAATGTCTTCATGAAATTGACATGTGCACAGAAAGCTATGACTTTCTTTCAAGCAGTGATTTTTTACATTTTGTAGCACAATTTAAGCTTTTCTCATGTAGCTGAAGGAAAGCCTTTGTTGATCTTCTCAGGTTTGGCTGGCACAGTCTGTCTTTCAGGAATAAGGCTCTTTTCTGATGGAGCACAGTGTGAATATGGCTGGGCATGACAGGGTTTTTATAAAGGTGGTGTGATGAAGGACAGGGACAAATGGCATTAGAGCGGCATTATTTTGACTGTGAAATATTCCCTTTTTTTTTCAATGGGAATGTTGGGCTTGCAGTGGAGCGGCGCTGTTTTTTTTTCGCTCCCCTTCTTTTGTACATGTAAGGACACCCTGGCAAGCCTTTTCAATGTGCCCCCCTTGTTCCATCCTGCCCAATATGCGCTTGGCCAGGTGGTGCAGCCGTTTTTTTGTCATTGCAAAATGCAGTTTTGGGGTGAGGCAATGGTGCTTACAGGAGCCAGCGAAGCCATTTTGCTGGTTCTGCTGAAGTGCAGCTTGGTGATGTGAGGAAGAACTGCTGAGTGGGTAAATGCTACCAACAGGGACATCCTCGGTCCAGTACATAGATGATATATGGGAAGCAACTGTTATGGTACTGTTTCACCTGGTAAAACATAATCACAAAGTGCCTTTAGCAAAAATGCAATATGTACAGCGATGAGTTGACAATTCGGGCTATGTTTTGTCAAAAGAAGGGCGGTCATTGTCAACAGACCGAGTAGCGTTGATTCAGGCTATGCCGATTCCCAGAACATGAAAGGTGTTGGGAATGTTGTCATATTGTAGGCACTAGGATACCAGAGTTCTCAGTAATAGCTAAACCACTGTTAAAAACATTGAAGGATGAGAAACACCACGTACCCTTCGAATGGAACAAAGAGATGCAAGAGGGGTACGTGGCGTTGAAGAGCGCCTTGTGTAACGCACCAGATATGGGGACACCCTATTATGAGAAAATGTTTTATTTATTTATGGATGAGGTGAATGGGTGTTCTGTGTCTGTACTAACCCAAGAACAAGGTGGGAGGAAAAGGTCATGTGCCTACCTCTCAACTGGATTGGATGCAGTTGCTTGAGGATTACCGCCATGTATGAGGGCGGTGGCAGCGGCACTTGGACAATATATGTGTGAAACTGGAGGAGGGGAATTGGGTGTGGGGGAGCAGGTAGTAAGAATCCAGGAAGATGCAACAGAGGAAGAAAGGAAAACCTGGCACTCGGATGAAAATATAAGACAACTGGAGAGTGGGGCATGGGCAAATGTGAACACAAGGATTTGGTTGTTACCAGATGCATACCTCCCTGTTGTAGTAAGTGTGGCACATGGACCAACACATGTAAATGCTAGAACACTGAAAGTGTGCTAAAAACTGTCTGGGAGAACAAAATAATTGGTTCCTATTGCAGGCAATGGGCAAAGCAGTGCAAAATCTGTGTAATGTACAATGTTGGAAAAGGTGTGCCGGCCCCAGTAGGGCACTGTAAACTGCCCACACAACCCTTTGACGTGGTGTATATGGATTTTATACATCTGGAACCTGTAAACAAGTTTGCTTACTGCTTGGTAATGAAATGTGGTTATTCTGGATGGGTGCCTCAACTGCAAAGTGTATATTGAACCATTGGGTACCGCTGTATACGGTCTGTACCTCTCTATGGTCAGAAAATGGGTCGCATTTCATGCAAGGCACTGGGGATTGATCAAAGATTCCATGCCATGTTTCACCCCCATTCAGCAGGAATTATTGAGGGTACCATAAAATAGTTAAGAACAAATGTGTAAAGGCATGTGCAGAAACAGGTTTGAAGTGGCCTGATGCCTTGCCCCTGGCATTGCTGAGCAGGAGAGCTGCGCCCAAACACACCCATGGACTGAACACCCAAAAAGATTGTCTTAACAAACCTGGCCAGCGTTGCAACAACATTGTATTGCATTGACTAACAGGCTTCTTTCTATAAATACACAGGTGAAAGATGCGGCCCCAGTACCACCAATTGGGTCAGGCCATGATGTGAAACCCGGGGACTGGGTGGTAATTAAAGCCTTTGACAGAACTAGCGGCCTGCAGCTGCGCTGAAAAGGACCCTACCAGGTATTGTTGACAATGCAGACAGCACTGAAAGTTGACGGCAAACCACACTGGTACCATGCAAGTCATGTGAAGAAAGCTGCTGCTATAGAACCATTGCAATCAACCAGGGTACAAATGAGCCTGTTTGGGATCATCCCAGACCCCTCTCCCAATAGATGTCCTCAGGTACAACCCGAGATCACGGAAAGTATATGTGCCAGGCAACAAGTAAGGACTGTGAATTGAACTTTGATTGTTAGAGAGGCACAAACTCTTGTCGGTCAGAGCAGTGCACAGCCTTGCTGAAGACAACAAGCAGTTGCTTGAAGGGCCTCCGGCGTCCCTCCTGGACAAGGCACAACGAGGCGTGGGACAGATCGGTGAAAGGGCCGCTGGTGCGCCCTGTACATTTAGGGTACAAAGACACTGGAGCTTTAAATAGGGTTGGGAACGTAAGCTGTAAGAGTGAGAGGCTGCCCACTAGGGTAGAACGCTAGTTTCTAGGACCCAGCCAAGCCACAGAAATTTAAAATTCAGCTACATATGGTTTCAACCCCTGAGAGGGGGCCTATCATTTCCAATATTCACATTGTGTTGACTGTTTTGAGAAAAAGTTTTTTCTTTCAAGTGTTCTTTTCAAATGTGTATACATAATTGCATTTTGTTCTATATGAAAAATTGTGTACATATTTTTGTGTATGGATACCCATCTGTTTCATTTTTGTATATATTGTGCTTGCTTTGGAATTTATTTTTAGCCAATTGTGCTTGGTAATTTACAGACCTTGCTTGTGAGCAATAACAAAAAATAATAAAAAGTTACTTTTGTAAAATTCTTAAACAGAAGTATGAAATGGTGGATTTGAAAGACTTATCCCAATGAAGACTTAGGGGGACACATACAATTATAAAAATCATACCTAGGAACTATTTCAGATAGTTTGTGCCATACTCTTGGCATTGAGGAGACTACTATAAATAGAATTTATATGCATGTTTAGTGAACCTGTCGACATCTTTTTGTTTTCTGTTTCAGTGATTTCCCAGTCCTTGACAGAGTAGGGAATTACCCTCTAGTACATTACCACAGAACTTAACCTGCAAGTTTCAGCATAAGCTCAGGTAAGGTGGCAGAAGCAATGATAAGTGAGATGGAACTGCAGGATTTAGCTCTGCCTGCCCACCCACAAGGATGGATGAAGGTGGACAAATATGGGTGTACAAGGAAGGAAAAGACTGTTTTATTTATGGCAGGTGTCTTGGTGGTAAAAGGGCTTGGTGTATTTTTTATGGTATCTGGAACACCCTTCAATGTATGAATTTAAGAATATGTTTCCCGTGGCAAACTCCTCAAATGATACCAATATCAATTATGTATATAGTAGAGACAGGCATGAGCATGATGGTCATGAAGATGAAGAGTATAGTAGGAATGCATATATACGCTTAATGAATGCAACACAGAAGGCGTTGAATTTGTCAAATTGTTGGATATGTAGTCATGTTCCCCGCCATGCAGGAGATGGAATACCTATGTATGCTTTTGCGGTACCAGAAGTTGACAGGTGTATTTTGCTTTGGATGAGGGTTCTCTCACTAGACAAGTATATGCCAAATACTTCCAGGTGCTTTACAATGGAATGGTCAGACATATCAGCAGGTATAGTTCATAATATGAAACAGGAGGTAGTAACCTACTCTTTAAGAGACCTTGTAGGTCAGGCAAGGTTAGGGAAATTACCTCCAACCCCCTTGATGGTAACCAGAGAGTACTCAAGGAAGAACATTTGTTTCAAGGGAATGAAAGGAGAAACTATTTTGGGATGTAGTATAATATACAATCTTTCTAGGTATAGTAGGGGTATAGGTGAGATTGAAGGGTACGCTTATGTTTGTAATAAAAAGGTTTTATCTATGGCTTCCCAGGAACTTTTCGGGAACATGTTATTTTGCCATGATAATACCTGCTGCTATGATCTTTACCCCAAAAGAAGTGTATGCTAAACACAGGTATAGGAGAGAGATAAAGAAAGGGCTTGACCAATCAGACACTGATCTGGATATATTTATTGACATAGTAAAGGCAATGACACTCCCTGTAGGAATATTCCTGAACTCCCAAGAGGTACGCAGACTAAGTAGGGCAGTGGAGACCACGATTAGTGAAACAGCTGATCTACTCACTAATATTACATATGAGATGAAGGCCATACGGTTAGTTGCATTACAGAATAGGTACGTGTTGGATGTGTTGACAGCAAAAAGGGGCAGAGTTTTGTACTATGGTGGGTTCCCAATGTTGCATGTATATTCCCGATGCAAGTGAGGGAGTGTTGTCCGGGATATCGAGGTTACATAAGATAGCCAAGACAATCCACTATGAGGAGGGGGTCGGAGATAGTTGGTGGGTGAAGTTACTGAAAGATCTTGGCTGGAAGTTGCTAACCCCAATACTGGTAGTGATAGGATTAGCCCTGGTTTGCTGTCTGTGCTTACAATGTTCTCCAATGCTTATTGGAGGTTGTATGGATTGCTGTAGCAGGACAGCCCGCAAGGTACAGGATACCCCCTCTCATCAGGAAAAGCTGCATTTGCGGATAATGCGGTTGAAGGAAATGGAGGATTTGAATAAGATTGACTTATAATCTTGCTCAACATGAGCAAAAGGGGCAAATTGGGGATACAAAAATTAGTAAGGTTTTGCCCATGTTGTAGCAAGATGAATCCTGTAGAGCCTCAGAGCAGAAAAGGGTGATTGCGTGCAACTAGGCAGTGTTGCAAAGTTTGTTTTCTTGTTAATCAGATGTCAAATTCCAAGAAGAAGGGAAGGGCACAGGGTGGTAAAGGCCTGGCACGACAGATACAAAAAAGTCATGAACAGCAGAAGTGAATTCCCGAAGAGTGCCCCTGAGATGCAGAGAAGGGCGTAATGACTGTGCAGTTCTAGGCTTATCAGCTCACCCCAGGAGTGTGTTTACGAGGAACCCTTCTGCATGAAGGAGGGATGGGGGGGAGGAAGATTACGTGACTAACTGCTATGCTTATGTAAACTCCTTCTTTGTGCACGTGCTAGAGATTGGAACCAATGATATTTGAAAATGTATATAAACCATGCAGACCTAATGCTTATCAGCTCACTCCTGCGCAGTATTTTGAATGTGCAGGAAGTCATGCCCATTTGCGAATGCTAAAATTGAATAAATGGATGACTTGGCCAACCGTCTGAGTCTTTTTTGGAGTGGGGTCCCCTTTGACAGAAGTGGGGTGAGCGAAAGTGTACCCCCAAATTGCTCTGAGCATCAAAGAGGGCAATCTTCATTGTTTAAATGATAGCATGAAGACAACTATATGATTAGAGACTTCTGAATCCCTGGATGTATAAACAATTATGGACATGAGTCCCGTAGTATTAATGGAAATTGTTAATTTGTTTACCCCAACTGAGACTCTCTTTTCACGCTAAGGATCCAGTCTGTTTCCCCAACAGACAAGGGTTTAAGTATGCAGAGGATCCAATCAGGCTCTATAACAGGTTTCCTGGAAATATTCGGATTGAGCAAAACACGTGTGAATCCAGAATGTGTCTCTTATATCCACATTTGATTATTCTAATGTTCTAGGAAACATGGGAGCTTTTTAAACTTCTATTAAATGGCTACCACAGCTTCCACACTACAGCAATAAAAAGTGGGAGTGAAAGAAATAAAGTAGGCCTAGCCACCTATGCTTAGAAAAAACTCTGTAATTGTAACTTAGAAATGTTTTCCGATACCTTAATGAGTTTTTGTAATTGGGAAAATTCAAGCAGCTCAATGTCAGTTATACATTTTTTATAATGCATCAAATGGTTCCGCTTTTGGTCCAGACATCAAGTCCCTCATAAATGTGGTTATCAAGTATAGAAATCAGCAGGCTTCCTATAGTAATAGCAGACCTATGTTCATAATTGGGGGTGATTTTTTATTTGCGATTAGGTGAATGCTGCATCTAAAGATGTGGACTTTGCTTATAATATTAAATTTCCCATTATGATTGATGTAACTACATTAAAAGCTGGTGAAGGATTTCCCATCGGGGGGCGCAGAGATGGTGTAACTGCTCTGCACAGCTCCTCACCCACAGCGCTGTTTCGGGAATAGAGCCTCCCCAGAGAGCCCCCGTTTGTGATCGCGCGCGACCCTCCCCCTACACCCCAACCTAGGGTGTGTAGGGGCAGGGTCGCGCGCGATCACAAACGGTGACTTCCTGAAGCCTTTCCCCATACTCTGGGGCCAGGTGAGAGCCGAGATGCGGCCTGAGACTGCCCTTCGAGGGAGAGGCCTACATCGGAGCTGGCCTAGTGCACCACACGAGAGAGACCAGTGGGCCTGGGCAAGAGAGGGAGCACCGGTGGACATATAGCGGCACGCATGGGAGAAGGGCGACCTGGGAGCTCTGTAGCTTTAGGTTCGAAGTGAGGGACAGACAGGATGAGCCCCTGCACCCTCCCACCCCTCCGGGCCAGAGCACAGCATTGGCGGTGCAGCCAGTGGTGTTTTATGACTTTCTTCTGCCCTGGGCCAAAATAAGTGCATGTGCCCACCCCCCAACTTTACTCCACCACTGCCAGACTCTGCACCTTCACCAGATTCCGCCCCTTCAACAAACTATTTCCGTGTTTCACCATAAGGATGTTTTTAAGGTTGGCGGGAGTAGAAGTTTATTGCTTCCTCTCTATTAATTGAAGGCTGTCCTCTTCTAAGTTATTTTAGTTGAAAGAGTGTTTTGAGATCTCTGCTGGCCAAGATTTGGACACGGTAGTATGTTCTACAGTTGAATGCACTAGAGGTAATTGTACGGCTTATTGTCGACTTTGTTAAATCCGAAAACAATCTTTTAGAGGAAGTAATGAGAACATAAGTTGTCTGTCAACTGGACAGTAGTAAGAGAAGGTTGGAATGAGGAATGTTGTTTTAATGCTGATATCTGGTTTCTCTCACAAATTGCCTGCTGTCCCTCTATGAGAAGCACCTAGACTGGTCTGTAATATTAATGTAACATAACTAAATCTCTGCACCCGGTCTTGTGAAATGGTAAAGTTTACATATTAAATATATGCAAGTGGTACAGGCATGTCTTATAAAAATGTTGAATAACAATAACGCAACCCTCTTGTCATGATTACAGCGCTGGTGTTAGCAAGATGTAAAATGGAAATAAGGCAAGTTACCTGCTGCAGCCGATGTACCTCCAATCCCTTGGGTTGGAATGCCATTCAAATATGGCAAAATCAATAGTGAAATTTGTAAACTCTGCCTGGGCATAAACACTTCATTCGAGTAAAGAGAGTTGGAGAAGGTTCACATGGCGTAATGGATAAGGGGGGCCCTAAACATTCATGTCTGGGAAGCAACATCGTTCCTCGTAGCTGCACAATGCACGCACCTTTCATAACAAATGAAGTGGTGCATACTGTTTACATCATTGTTATTTGTACAATTGTTTAAAATACCAAACACTCCAAGAGTAAAACTGAGCAATGGATCGGGTTTCCAGCACCTTTGTGGGTGTGGTGTAGGCTATGGTTCTTGCCCGCTTGCATTTAAAGTAATTTAAAATGTTTGTTAACTCTGTAGAGTTTGTTGGACTCTACAATACATGGGAACATTTTGAGATGTGCGTGTACAGATATAGATTGTCCTGCTGTAGTTTGAAGTAATGTTTAACAATAAAAGTCCTACCTTCTATTTAAAATATAATGAATGTAAAGATTACTCATAAGCATCAGAGTTATGCATTGTGTGACATACTTTGCAGTTGGCTCTCCTGGTACTACTGAGCGTGCAGCAGAATGTCATCAAAGACACATGATCAACCCAGCAGGGGTGCCATTTGCCTGCTTAGCTCTGACCAGCTCCTGTAAAGTTGGCTGAATGAATATCTTTATGGGACACCTTTACAGCTGTGAACAGTGTCTATCTTTGGCACACAGTTGTTGTTCTCACCTATCTATAGCTTTGGGTATCCTTTGACAGGTTTCTTGATGCGATTGTGCATTCAGATTTACTCTTCACCATTTTAACTTCTCTACGATCTATTTCATGCTTGCACCTTTTGGGTGGCCACAGACCTCTGAAATGTGGGCCCGGGGAGGGAAATTAGTGCTTGCTTCTGAACATCATTTAAGTGGCACCTGCGGGAACTCTGTGCTTGGCTTAAGGCAGCATAGGCATGCGTATAATAATGTAAAATGATGCATCATTTTGAACCTTTACTCTTCTGAAGGGAAACCCCTCATTTTTGCAACAGTTTAAAAAATGCAAGTTGTGTATTTGAATATAAAAGTGACAGGCCCCTGCTGAACACCTGGCTGAAACTGAAATTGCACTGGTCACCTGGCCACCCTCATATCTCGGGCCCAGGTCCCCTCCACACCAGTTGCACATCTGCACTGCCTGCTTGGCAACCCCCGCACTTGGGGACTGTTTCTGTATCCCTAGAGTTCCCTACCAGCACTTGACTCCTGATGTCTGCACTTTTAACTTATTGCTTTTATTTATTCTATTTATTTTTTACTGTCTATCCAATGCACTGCCCCCTCCCCCTTCACCCCGTGCACTTTTACCCTTCCCCTGCACTTGCACGATCTCAATGTCACCTGGCCTAGTAAGATCATTGTCTCTGTCTTCCCTCTGTTCCCCCTCCCTTGCCTCGTCACACCTTGAAACACTTGCGTATAGGCGCGTTATAAATGCCATATCATATCATATCAGCTTAACACACTATATGTGTGTATTGATTAGAAAGAACTCCAAACATAATGTCAAGTGGCACTAATAAAACCAATGAGGGTTTGGCTGTTTAACATATTAAAGAGCATATGGGGGGAAGATGAGAATGACCAAAGAACTGTCATATGTCTGTGAGAGTTGTATGACTGAATCATTGAATACCTAAATGCTGGGTTTGGTACGAGTTTCCTTGTTTTTTTATTTTAATGAGCAAAAGTCACACTAACAAAGCTTTTACAGGGGCGTGGCCTGGCGCGCATGGTGTGAGGAAGCTGTAGCACCGGGCTCCAGCCGAGATCCGGGAAGAAGATCCTTAAGAGGCGGCGAGCAGACATAATATCGACTGAAATTAGCACTAAACAACAGCGGAAATGCTTCTCCACGTTCAGGAAGAAAGAACGGAAGAAATCGGAGTACAGCACTGAAGTAAATACTCCTGCAAAGTCCTCCCCCCTGGCCGGACCAAAATGGCGGGTGCAGCTGCAGATCGAAACTGAACTGGGGGAAGGGCGGCACAATGATGCAGCAGAGCAGACCTTACAGCGGGAGAATGAAAGGCCCTAGCAATAAGCAGCCCGACTCCGTGGGCCGAGAGGGGAGACCTGGTGCAGAGGTTTCCCTAGAGCGGACCAAGAAGGTGAAGGGGGCTATGCGACGCAGCAGTGACAGGAGCCGAGTAGCATGGCTGTCCTACAAGAAAGCAGAGCGAGCTGCGGTGGAGAAAAACTGCCTCTGCAGAGACCCGTGCCCGCTGAGACAAGGAGGAACTCTTAGCGGGCGCAAGACAAGTGAACGGCGCTGAGCGGGGCAGCGCTCCGCCTGGGCAAGGAACGTCCAGGAAACCTGAGCCACAACAGGAGAGCAAACGCAGGGCGGTACAGAGCCGGCAACAAGGACCGGCGGCGGGCGCCCGGCGCTGGCCTCACCTCGACCCTCATCAGTGCAGGGATCGGAACCACCCAAGGGGCAGAACAATTCCGGACCTGGCGAGCCTGAGCAGCACAAAGTAAGACCCAAGCAAGGAATTCTATGAGCCACAAGCAGGCCATAGACCAGCACGGAGGATCCCACGAGCCACGGATTGGCTACCAACACAGAAGAGACCCCCAGAATGCCCGGAAGCAACAGCGAACGAACAGAGGCGGAAGCGAAGGAAGTCTACCAAGGGCTGCCTGGCCATACGAGGTAAGAGGCGCAGCTAGTAAAAAAGCAGCAACACAAACCATAATTGTGGCACTAGATCATAGATCCCCTTGGGGGCGCGAATAGACAGTGCTGAGGTGCCTGGACGCCCCATGAGCACCTGACCATGTAGATCAGCCCTGACAAATAACCCGGGGCAGCAGCAACAGAGAACGTGCAAGGAGGACACAGTGAACGGCCCCATGGAACCACAGGGTGGCCAACCACCATTGGGGCACGCATAACGCCGCCACACAGAACTAGTTTAAGAGCCAGCATTGCAGCGCACCAACAGATAAATAAGAGAACCCTGGCAGCGACCAAAGCAACGCCTCGTAGGGTTATATGCCACAGCGGCCCAGCACCCCACTAGAGTCAATGAGCCACGAAGAAGTAGAGTGCGCACAGTAAGACCTTTCTGGCAACTAACCTCAATCATAGTGCTCACCTGGAAGCTTGCTTCATAGGCTGAACTAAAACCGAGGAGCACGAAAGAGGCATAAAGACAAAGGTGCTCTGAGGTTGGCACAGAACGATGAAGGCCTGGGAGCAGAGCCGTACAATTAGTCGGGGCACAACAGTGAAGCAACAGAGCCTGGGCACATAAGGGGCGCACACGACTGGAGTTCGAGACGCATCTAAGCTGAAGGGTGTCACCGCTACAGGAAGAAACCAGAAGCGGTGTAATCCAAAATCTTATATACCTGCACTGCTGGGGAACGGTCTTTCCCCTGCTGCGCGGTACTGACGGTGCCACCAAATAGACTGCCTCATAGCAGTGGGAGAGACATGCCTTGCACTAAAGATAAAGACAAAACAAAAGCAACAATTATGGACTCATTTGCGGCATCCAGATCGAAATCCAAGACACAAGGGGAAGCGACAATGCTGGAAGCCCAAAAATCAGATGAAACAGACAATCAAGACGGGCAGGTGCTAGTGACAATTGCAGCTCTAAGGTCATTCATTGACACTAATATCGATGAGGTAAAAACAGACATGCAACTAATGAGGCAGTACGCAAGGAATTTGGCAGAGAGGGTCACAGTAACTGAAGCTGGGCTGCTAGAGACAACTGAGACTGCAACAGACCTGAAGACTAAAGTAGCTGACCTGGAAAGGAAGGTTGAGCGCTGGAGGCACGAGCAAAGGAGGCAGAAGGGCGGGCCAGACACAGTAACGTCAGGCTACTAGGAATTGCGGAAGGGATGGAGGGTCTGAACCCAACCAAATTTGTGGAGTCCCTACTGCAGCAGGAAATAGGTGCGGGCAAGCTCTCACAGGGCTTCGCGGTGGAGAGAGCTCACAGAACCCTCCAGAAAAAGCCACCGCCGGGCTCGCACCCTCGCTCAATGATTGCAAAAATCCTTAATTTCCAAGATAGAGAAATTATACTCAGGTACTCAAGAGAAGGCGGGGAAATAGAATGAGGAGACTCCAAAATAACCATATACCCCGAATGCACCCAGGCTGTACAGACAGCAAGGAACTCCTACGTTCTGATAAAGGCAAGACTCAGGCAACTGAACTTGAAGAACATGCTACTATACCCTTCAAGACTGAAGCTGATGCATAAAGGGCGAGCAATATTCTTAGAGACCCCAGCGGCTGCTAATATGTGTCTAGAGCACAACAACCTGGCAGACGGGATGGAACAAGACAATTGACACATGCTGGGACCAGGGGGAGAACAGGCGTGGAAAGAAGACTCTATTTGAAAAAGAACATTTTTATCTGAAAAAGCTTGAAGATATTTAAAGACTGCGAAAGTAATCAACATACGGCTGGGAAGGAGCTGGCCGACCCAGCCTGTAAGCCGAGACCCAACCCACGGAATGACAGGTGTGGGCAAGTTGCCGGCACGCAAAAGTTCGCGCTGGACACCCTGGAAGGGGCAAAACAGCGCTGAGACAACCGAGCACAGCATCTGCGGTGCAACTGCTGGGTGCAGTTGTTTGGTTTGTATTAGTTGTTGCGACTGTTTCACACTGTTTCTAAGTCTTCAAGCAGCACATGGAAATCCGGGGAATATCTACACACCAAATGAACGGCAAACTGGGGTTGGAGTGGGAGGAGGAATGAGCATCCCCAAATGCAAATACCTGGAACTCGCAGGGGGGGCAAGCCAGGGGAGAAACAATGACCTACAATGGCAACGCACCTTAAAATATTAACATGGAATGTGTGAAGGATGGGTACCTATTTACGCCGGAACAGAATCAAATCTTACCTAAACAGGAAAAAAGTAGACATTGCACTACTCCAAGAGACTCACCTCACGGCGGAGACCCAGACCAAACTAAAGCAGTGCTGGGGAGGCCAGGGATACGGGTCCACCTACTCAAAGTACACCAGCGGGGTGTTCACTTGGGTCAGGCCTGGAGTGCCTTTTAGGCTACTGGGAGCTGAAGCTGATGAGGAAGGGAGATGCCTAGTGATATGGGGAGCGATTGAACAAAACGAGATATGCGTAGTGAACACATACTTCCCCAACCATGGTACACTGGCAGACCTTAACAAATTGAAACCTAAGCTGACCTTACGCTGGGAGGGTATTTACATATGGGGAGGAGACCTGAATTGCGTGAGAGACCAGGACTTAGACAGGTCTGCACCACCACAAAATCGAGTGGAAACAATCCCCACATCACTAAATACCGCACTGGACCAACTGGATCTAGCGGATGCCTGGAGGGAGCAACACCCGACGGACAGAACCTTTTCATACTACTCTGCGCCACACAGCCTCTATAAACAAATAGATTATATCTTTATAGACAAGTCACAACTTGCGCAGGTGGAATCAATACAATATATGGGTAGAACGCTATCTGACCACTCACCCCTACTCATGCACTGGGCTGTGACAGGCCCCCAATCCCGACATGGCGAATGCCTACGGAGGCACTCACTGATCAGGCCTTTAGAGGCAGACTAGGGGATAAGCTGACAGAATTTGTTGAGATCAACAGCGGTAGCGTAGACCACTGGTACACAGTACGGGAAGCCATAAAGGTGGTGGTCAGGGGAGAGACCATAGCTAGTGCTGGGGGCATCAGAAAAACCTTGAGAGAAGAGCTAGAGAAGAGGGAAGAGCTAATGAGACAAATGGAGACCACCGCCCTGGGACACAGGGCATAAGAGGTGAAACTAATAAAGGCCAGGACTGACTGCCAGCTGGCATGGGGACGACTCTCTAAGTTTGATTACATAACATGCACCACAAGGGTACATAAGGAGGGAGACAAACCTGGTAGAATGCTGGCATGGCTATGCAAACGGGAACACCCGAAACACATGACAGCTACACTGAAAGATGATAGCAGGGTAACACATAAAACACAGAAATCAATTAACGACATCTTTGCAGCCTTCTACGCTAAGCTATATGCAAATGACACCCCAGTGCCATTGACAGACATATGCGATACCTTTACGCTCACCTGGTATCCACGGGGACGCCACCCAGCCCTGGTTGGATGAATTGCACTCTCGAACCCTCTCCCGGTCCCTTAGTAAGGCCTCTGGTTAAAGATGGGTCTGCAATATAGGAGAACTGGATTCAATACCAGATTGTCTTTATGTTTTCCCACCTCCCTTGGCCTCAACTCCTTCCTCTCCCTTGGACCTTCTCCTCACCGTAATATTGTAAAAGGTCAATTCTCTGTCCTGCTCCTCGTGGCAGGGGCACGTAGATGTGGGGGGCGAGCAGCGACTAAGTTACTTCACTGGTGCAAGCCCCCTGTGGGAATCCAGGCCTGCTGCGACTCCGTAGGTTTGCTGCTTTACAGTCTTTATATGCAGTTCTTATGTTCCTCTTAGTTCGAATAATAATGTCTTGCTTCTTTCCTTTTAGGTATGGAAAGGTATTTTGGTGTTGTCATGCAGTTTGAAGATGAGCATGGGCCGGTAGGCGAAAGCGCGGTGTGCGCGATGCTATCCGGGGAGTAATGCGCGATGCGCAGCGCTGTTTCGCCTTTTATATTGCTAACCTGTGTCTTTTCTCTCCTTGCAGGTCGTGATGTTCCTCACTGAGCGCCGTGATGTTCCAGCAATGATACTGACCAGGAGATGACTACCCAGGTAAGAATTGTGTGGCTTTCTTTGTTCGGGAGGAAACGCGAGCAAACGCTTATTAATGCTGTCTTTCTTCCTCCTCTTTCCAGGTTATGGTATTCCAGGATGCATGCGGTGCCGAATGATGGAGTTCGTACCTTCAGGTGAGTGGAACTGAAGTCGGCGATTGATTGAAGACAGGATACTATTCCAGGTAAGTTTCTTAGTGTTCTTTCTCTCTCTGCAGGTCCTTGGTTTCAGGTAAGTTGGCATCAAAGAACTGGACACGGTGAGCGTTACGCTGCCCACAGCAGAACAACACGAAGCGTGTTCTGCTGTTTGGGTGTGGTTTAAATAGTCTCAGGTAAAGTAGTCCAGGTAAAATAGTCCCAGGCCTGCCACACCCAAAATACTAGACCGCATAGCTCAGTTCCTAGTAACTGAGCTATGTGTGTGCATCCATGTTGGCTGAACCCCCCCAAGTTAAGTAGTCCGAAGTAAATAGTCCCATTCTAATACTGGTCTTCATGATGGTTATGAGCCTGGCGCCAAAGGCGCCAGGACTGACTCCAAGAGAGTCTTGGATGAGGTTTTAAGGCCTTTGACCTGGCCCTAACTGTAAGGCTGACTTGCCAGTGAGGGCCAGGGTTAAGGGTCATGACAGATACGCTAGAAGAAATAGAACTCCCTAAATTAGGAGAGGCACAAAGGGAAGCACTAGATGAGGCGATCACCCTAGAGGACATCACAGAGGCCATCAGATCACTAGCCACCTGCAAGACCCTGGGAACAGAAGGGCTCCCACCAGAGTTCTATAAGGCGTACAAACCAACACTGACCCCGTTGCTACATGAGGTGTTCCAAGAAGCCTACGAGATAGGGACCCTGCCCAAGAGTATGAGAGAAACCCTGATCATCCCGATACCCAAACCAAATAAACCAGTAGATGAATGCGACTCTTACCGCCCACTAGCAATGTTAAACTATGATATAAAGATTCTGACCACCATCCTGGCCAAGCGTCTCTCCAAAGTCATAGGGAGCCTTACACATGAAGACCAAAGCGGCTTCGTACCGGGCCGCAACACGACATCTAACCTGCATAGATTGCAAAACATAATGGCGCAAACAAATGAAGAGAAGGGACACCTAGCGGTGATGTCACTGGACGCCATCAAGGCGTTTGACTCCATTTATTGGGAATGGCTGATAGAGGTACTGCGAGAGTTTGGGTTTGGGGAAGGCTTTGTGATGTGGATAAAAATATTGTACAAGGATCCCACGGCAAGAGTGAAGACGGGCAAAATTATCTCAGAGGCCTGGAAAATACAGCAGGGCACCAGACAGGGTTGCCCTTTGTCGCCCATGCTGTACATATTGGGATTAGAACCGGCTGCAGTGTATGTTAGAAAACAGTTCTGGGATGCAGGGATAAAAGTAGGCGGGAATATCACATCATCTCACTATACGCAGACGATGCACTGCTCTACCTGAGGGACCCGTAAGCTAATGCCCCGGTAATCCTAGAAATCTTAGACAACTTTGCACACTACTCCGGGATACACTTCAGTAAACAGAAATCTTGCATGTTCCCACTGGCGGGCTTACGAGGGATAGGCACAGAAAACTTACTGGAGGTGGGGATACAGTGGCAAGAGGACATGTTCAAATACCTAGGGGTGAAATACAGGCACAAGCCAGAACTCATGCATGAACATAACACAGTGGCAGCAATACAGGTGCTCCGAAACTCAATGAAATTTTGGACCAAGCTGCCACCCTCAAAGATGGGGAGGGCATCAATAGCCAAAATGATTATTCTACCGAGATTTTTATATTATTTTCAAAATTTCTGCTACTTCATAAGGCCGCCTTTTTTCAGAAGCTTGGAAGCCTTGACTAGAGACTTCATATGGGGATTGACACGCCGCAAACTAGCGTTGGTCACGCTAACACTCCCATGCAAAGCGGGAGGTATACAACTCCCTGACTTTGAGAGGTACTACCTTGCGGCGCAACTCTGCCACGTAACCAGGTGGCTGTCGGACGAGACCACTACTGAAACGGGCCTATTGCGAGACCTGATAGCGCCGACACACCTGAAAGAAACACTGTGGACCCACCAGGACCGCATGAGTCAAACCCCCATGTTGGCCAACTGGGCAGACAGGTATGGAACAGGACCAAAGCCCTCTTACATTTGGTGCACCCCTACTCTCCGGAACTACCAATAATGGCAGAGGTAGACCAAACACCGGAGGCCCTCCAAACTATGAGACAATGGGAAACACTGGGCTTATACACATGGGGAGACATGTACGAAGAGGGGAAATTCAGGGAAATAGAATCGCTTTATGAAAAGGAGGGGTTACCAAAAGTACAATTCCTATGGTACCAAAAGATCAGACATGTGGCCAAAACGAGATGGGAGGAATGGCTGGAAGAACCGCAGACGAATCCCCTAATGACTGAATTATACAATCTGAGTGACGGATGGAAACCAGTGTCAAGACTATAAGCCCAACTGAACGACAGACCTAACCCTCGTAGCAATGCTCTTAAAGACAAATGGGAAGCAGACTTAGGCAAAATCATCACGGACAAAGAATGGGAATGGGCGCTGATACACCCGAAAAAGGTATCCAGAAATGCTAGATTTAGACTAATACAAATGAATGTCCTGTACAGAACATATATGACACCGAAAAGAGTGGCTGGCTTTAATAAGCAATCAAGCGCAACATGCCCGTGGTGCGACTACACAGAAGCTGACTTAATACACATGTTTTGGGGGTGCAGGAAAGTGCAGAACCTCTGGCCAAAAATAGAACAGATGTGTAAGAAAGCAGGAATCAATAGGTACGCCATGTCCCCGAAGGAATGCCTCTTGGGCATGTATCCCAGATGGAGCAAGATCAAGCAAACTGTGAAACTCATGGCATGCATGCTGGCGAAAAGAACAATAGCAATGGCATGGAAATCAAAAACAGGCCCACAATACACTAGGTGGAAAGGAGAAATGGCGCGATGGGCCGTTGCAGAAACAGAGGCGTGGGGGGCAGGGATGGCTGGAAACGCAGAGGTGGACAACGTCACGTTTGGGGCATGGAAGGCTTTAATAAGAGACACGTTCCTCCCATCGGATGACAAACCCCCCGGAACACAAGGAAACGAAAGATGAAGTTACCTACACAACGTAAATGGACACAGATGACAGTCCCGCTCTTGCCACCACCCCAAAGAAGCACACCAAATGGAACAAGATGTAACCACGGAATGAACTGTGAGGCCACAAAGCCTACTATACTAAATGAAGACAGTTTATGTTTGTTTGTTGTTTGTGTTAAGTTGGCAAGTTAACTATGAACATAGGCACAAACATTGTAATGTTAATAAATGCAAATCACCTGTCAATGTAAGATAAAAAATGTCAATAAAAAGATTTTAAAAAAAAAACAAAAACAATAAAGCTTTTGCAGATAGCATGCAAATATACAAGTTTGGCCATCAAAGACTTCAACTGTCAGTGAATGACTGCTAACAGCACAAAATTGCTCACAGTGTTTTGGATCAGTGTTACGAAAGATTTCAAATTATGTGTAATTTTCCCTCCAGTTGTGAAGCTCCTCACCCCCCAACTTTTTGCTGTTCTCTGACCATCCTAGCCTGACTGTTTCCAGTGAAGCCCAGCCTTCTGTTGTACTCCGCTGGGCTTTTACTCATTTTGTTATGGGGAAACTGACATGCCCTTAAGACAGCCAGTACTGGGAGACTTTGTTTCGCTTAGTCTTTCACTTTGTTGCTATTTTTTAGCAACATTTTATCAGTGCACAAAGCACCTTACAGTAGTGTGCTTGGGTACCCTTTTCATTTTTAAGGCCCTAGAAACCCTCAAATGATTTTTCGGTGAATGTACAAATGTGCCTTGGACAGCGCTTGTGGCAGCTGTTACTTTTCATGTATTTTTAACCCTTTTCTATGGTCCACACTGCGTTTACTGTGTTTGACCCAGGACAGTGCCCAGGGCCTAAAATGGCCATGCCACAAGGTCCTTTGTTCGGTCCTTTGGCCATCTTGCCCCTTCGCCTTCCCCAGGTCGAGCAGACTCAGAAAATTCCTTATTTGGTCATGCAGACCCCTTCGCAAACCGAAGCTTTTGCAGTCTTCGGCATGCCGTGTGTGTGTGCGCCCAGGATGTGGGCTGGACTGTCTAGTTCCAGTACACAGCCTGGGTGCCAGGATATCTGGTGTGCTGGGAATAATGGGGACCATCGTGGTCCATGATAGATCCACATATGGGATGGCTGTATGTGAGCAGATCTCTCATTGGGTCCTATTCGTTTTGTTGCAAAGGAGATTCTGGATAAGAGAAGGCATCTTACACCCATTCCAGGTCGATCTTCTGAGTTCACACCAAACTTAGTAAAGGAGCCAAGTATCCTGAAACCAAGAAGCAGAGCCAAGGAGCCGCTGGTGACCCGCTAGGTTTTGCACCCTGAGCCTGCTGTCGTCCCATTGGACCCCCTGTTTCTGATCGAACCTAGAAGGTCTGCAAAGGCGCTTCGACCGACTGGATTAGTGAGACTAACTCTTCCCAGCACCTCCAACTTAAGCTGTAAGCAAGCCAGTGAACTGACCAGCTCGTACAGGAGCTTTGCCCCGGAACCGCCGCCGTCTCGTGTTGACACTTGAGCGTTTGGAGCTCTGGGTATAAGGCACTCTTCTGCCGAGTTTCATACACCTAGCATTCCTAGGTCTGGAATTAGGAGAGTACGCCTGAACCCGAGCATATGCGGTCACTGTATCGCCCAGCTGTGGTGACTAACTTCGTGGGTGCCTTGCTGCTGTGCCCTCAGACTCGCTGCAGCAGAATTGGCCTGATCCCTTCATAAGGAGCAGAGTAATCGCCACTGCCCGCCATGGAATCATCCCTGGAACGCAGGCCCCTGAAACCTGCAAAGCTGTGCAAGTTCAGGATTTGAACCTGTGACCGAAGTGGACTCGAATGCCGAAGTTTGGTCCGGAGTGCGTCGAGGGTCAGTGAGTACTTGCAACCCTTACCGGTGGCCCCTGGCACATCCATCCATTTTTACACACCAGTGTCCCCTGAGGGCCACTCTTCTTTATCAAGGTAGCCTGTGCTACCAAGCTATTCCCAACTCTTGGATCCTGTTGTGCCCTTTTGGGGAGACCCTCCTTGAATAGAGGGAACTTATTCTTCACTGCCTCACCCACCATCCCGAGTCGCTACAGATCCTGCAAGAGACCCCGTTTTGACTTAACCACATTATTGCGTGCACCAGCAACGAAAGTACTTTTGAGCTCAAGACTCATCTTAGAGACTGGACTGCCTCTCTATATATATTTAAAAAATGACAACCAGTAAACTGGAAATAAACTGTCACAAAATGCTGCCCCTCTGGCAATCTGCTCGCCTGGGCCTAGTCAGCCTTGCTGTAAATAAATCTATGGGAGCAGTGGCCGCCGGTCTCAGGGATGGGGAGAGAGAAAGGGGGGGTGCCCTCACTGTGGGCGACGCGTCCTGTTCCCCTGTGAGGCCTGAGCTGGTGCAGCCTTTGGGTCTGCTCCGCCCGGAGAAAGGAGACCTTTGCCGCAGTCGTCCCTGGTGTGAGGCCAGCAGACTGGGAACGAACACCCCCCCCAGGATCCTGCTATAGGTGGCTATGTTCTCATACGGCAAAATTGCATCCACCCAAGATCCCTCTGACTGCACACCTCTGCCCATGTTAAGACACTGAACTTGATTGCTGGCTAGGGAGAACAGGGGAACATTGCATACCTCCTTCTAAACCAAGGGTGGCACAGTCCAGTTGAAAGCCTGAAGGCCCCCAAGCCTCCGAGGAAAGTCTTGTTGCTTCTTCCCTCAGAGGCCCAACACAAGAACCTGAGGCGCATCAGACACCAGGAGCAACAGTAACCTACTGTTACCAAAGAACTGCAGCAAATAAACAAATAAGTAATAGTACAAGAATCAGTAGACTCCAAGGAATCAGCCTTTCCTCAACTACAAAACAGAAAAGGTCTACACTTTCCTAACCGTGAAAGCAGTTCTACAAGGTGGGGAATTATTTTCAATATTGATCTTGCTCTTGACATTGTGAGCAACCCAGCATAAGGATTAGTAGGCCGCTCGGGGGGCGTGGCTAACCGCCATGTAAGCAGGAGGCTTTCCACGCAGCTCCGCTTGATGTGCCCTCCCTCGATTTTGCTGCAAAATAGCGGTTTTGCCCCACTATTCCTGTTGTAACTTGCCACACCCGTAGCTGGGCACCCAGAGCACCTGCACAGAAAATTTGGGGCCGCTGCGACCTCCTGGTGCGGAGATATTTGGTGAGTGCCGAGATTCTCTGGCACCAGAAAATGGCGCCTGCCTAGCTGAGGACGCTGTACACTGGAGCACGGCCCACACTACAGACGGCCCTGGGGACCGGCGTGGCGTGCGGCGCCAAGGAGGTGATTGGAGCGCTGTGCGGGAGGAGCGGAGACAAGACCACCCCACGCTGCGATACCCTGTGCTCCGGTGCCCCCCCCTGAGCCCCGGAGGAGCCCCGGCGCCGAGCGGCCTGCGGCATACCGCTGGACCCCAGAAGACATCGAGCCCACCCGCGAAGGAGTCAGCGGAGCACCTGAACTGCCGGCGCGAGCAGAGGAGCCTCGGAGGGGACCCGGCCGAGACACGCCGCCGGAGCCTCTGCAAGAAGGTGGAGAGCGAGCGGCCCCGTCGGGTTAGCTCGCGACCGGGGATCTCGGCGCCCGGGCTGCGGCACATCCTGCTGGAGTAAGCGGAGGCTGGCGAGGAGAGGCCCGCCAGCCTGCCCAACGAACACGGGGTAAGGAGGGGGTAGGAGGGGGGGCCCTAGCCGCCAACACCAGCATCATCCAGTAGATAAGCGCCCCCCCCGCACTCCACCCCCAATAGCGCCCCAGCTTGTGGCGCTACACGCACACAGGGACTGCTCCCGGCCCGGTGGGACGCGGGTCCCGGGCTGGCGCCAGCAGCCAACCGTGCCCCGCGGTGGCAGCGGAGGACTCGGCCTAGGGGTGCCCACGCCAAGGAGAGGCGCCCATTTCGTGCAGTGGCCAGATCGCGGACCAGCTGGCTGGGGACCCTCGGGCGCCGCTTCTACCCGGGGCGTGAGCGTACGCCCCCCTCCTGCGCTGGTATCGAGTGGCTCTGCGCCCGTGGTCCCGAGGGGTCGCAGCCAACGCATTCTATTAGCCTAAACCACAGCACGGTACCGCAGATAGCCTTGCAGTGGCCCGCCTGGTCAGTTAGAAATGTCAGCTAGAGGCAACAAAAGTAAACAAGGGCAAACAACCATGGAAACATATACGGCCTGTGGCCCAGCCAGCCTTGACACCTGCACCTCCAATTCAGTAGCACAGCAGGAAAAGACCCCAGAACCAGCAAACTCACAGCAACTGGAGACCAAAGACTAGGTCCCTGTTTTCCTAAGAACTTACAGACACCAGTTGTCTTGCACTTATTATTTACTTAAGACAAAAAACTTTGTGAATGATGGTTCTAGGTTTTTTCATTTGTTTATTAATTTTTTTGTATTTTTCAAGTTGTTTGCCATAAACATGTTTGTTTCTGTTCCTTTCTCAAATGCACTTCTAAAAATGAGAAAATGAATGTATTTTGACGAACGATGTACCTTAAAAAACACCTCTACATCTTCTTGTAAAATTAATTGCATAGAAGATGTTGTGCAGCTACTAGCACTAAGTAATCCCTTTTTTTCTTAAAAAGAAAATTAAAAAATGTGGCAATCCAAGGGCCTCTTTTGCTCATCTTTTTAGAATATCCTTTGACAGCTAGCTAAGTAATAAAGCTGTTGCCAAATCCTATTTTTGCATGCTAAATAATCACCCTTTACCAAAATGTATAGGTAAAGAGATCTAAAAACAAGTGGCAGGACGCCTCCCTACTCGTTTCTAGAAATGTCAGCTAGAGGCAACAAAAGTAGCACAGAGTAGAGTAGCACAGCAGGAAAAGACCCCAGAACCAGCAAACTCACAGCAACTGGAGGCCATTAAGGCCCTACAGAAGACCATGGAGGCTAAAATCAACGCTGTGGCAATTGACCTGAAACTGTTGAGACAGGATGTCCGCGCTATAGCTAATCGAACGGAAGCACTGGAGTCCCAGGTCCGCGAGAACACGGAGGCAAAAACCCAGATACTCAAAGAGGTGGATGCTTTGGCGCAAAAGGTTAAAAACCTAGAGGAGAGAGCTGATGAAGCTGAAGGGCGGGTGCGCCGAAACAACGTTAGACTCCTTGGACTTCCTGAGGGTATTGAAGGGAACGACCCCACGAATTACGTAGAGAACCTCCTGCTACAGGAAATTGGGGCCGGTAAGCTGTCGCAGGGCTTTACCATTGAGCGTGCACCCAGTTCCGTCATCAAGCGGCTGCCCCCGGGGGCCCCACCCAGGCCCATAATAGCCAAGGTGCTCAATTATAGAGACAGGGAGGCGATCCTTGCATTCTCCAGATCGGGTGGCACCATACAACGCGACTCAGCCAAAGTGGCCATATACCCGGACTATACATTCCAAGTCCAGATGGCGAGGGCCCAATTCATCTCCACCAAGGCACGACTAAAAAACGCAGGCCTACGCTACATGCTTCTCTACCCAGCCAGGCTGAAAGTGATACACAACAGTAAAGCACTACTGTTCGATACACCAGCGGAAGCCAGTGAGTGGTTGGACAGGGAGCAGATTCCGGATATTGAACCCAGAGAACGCAGGCCGCGAAAGCAGCACCCCAAGTGACACAAGTCGCCCAGCTATGGAGCTGGGCCAGTACGGAAATCAAGAAGCACTGCACCGCAGCAGCATTGATCCCCATAGGAGTTGCTCGGGAGTCCGGTAACTCCTCACAAGTCAACAACATAAGAGTTCCTGCTTCAGGACCCCTGAAGATGTTTGGGTGCATTAAACCCACCCGTAAGGCACCTGGAGACCTTAGGTCAAATGGAGCAGAAACGGGAAAGTCAGAACGAGGGGAACCTCGCTGGACGTGTTACGTTAAAGGGAAGTTCACGTTTTTTGGGAAGGGGAACCCAGACCAGGGGACCCCAGTTGGGAATTAGCGAGTATTCAGACCCAGGTCCACCTAAAGCGCCCAAAGTCGCCGGAACCCTTTATAGACTTACCCTAGGCGCAAGCCCGGAACACCAGACCACCAACTACACATGGCTGATAAAATCAGAATCATGACTTGGAATGTCAGAGGGATGAACAGCTACGTCAAACAGCGTAGAATTCACTCATTCTTGAAACGATGCAAAGTCGGAATCGCTTTCCTGCAGGAAACGCACCTGAACGCTCCTAAATTGGCAGCGCTGGCCCGGATCTGGAAAGGAACGATGATAGGCACCACGTTTTCTACATATGCTAGGGGTGTCCTCATATGGATAGCCCCCTCCTTCCCTATACATCTAATCCACACGAAAGCAGACGACGAGGGAAGAATGGCCTTGATACATGGCACCATAGAAGGGAGGAAAGTCTGCCTGATCAACTCCTATGCTCCCAACCATGATGCCACAGTTTTTTCCCGTTCTCTATACACTAGGATGGGCCCGTACAGAGACTGTATCTTGATATGGGGGGGGAGACCACAATTGCACCCTAGATCCCCGCATGGACAGATCTGACAGCAAGCACTCCCGCCCCTCCCCGCTGGCCAAAATCCTGAAAGATCTGACACAACAGTTTGCACTGGTAGACCTCTGGCGGGAACATCACCCCGAAGCAAGAGGATACTCCTTTTACTCACCCCCGCACGCAGTGTACACTAGAATAGACTACTTACTAGTGAATGAAGAACATCAGGCCTCATTTGAAGACACACAATATCAGGCTAGAGTGCTATCTGACCATTCCCCACTCACAGCCACTTGGACAGTGCTAGCGCCCCGACCTCCTGCACCCACGTGGAGGCTCAGGAGTGAGGCTCTACTTGATGGAGCCTTCAGTGAACAGATCCGCGGCCGCACGTTGGACTACTGGCAAATTAACGGGAACAGTGTCCAACACGTCCGCACGGCATGGGAGGCGTTCAAGGTAGTGATGAGGGGGGAGATGATAGCTGCCACAGGGGGTGCTGAGAAATCCATATTGACCATGCTGGGTCGAGATGAAGGCAAGCTGAGAGAACTTGAAGCCGAGTCCTCACCTGACCCTGCCCACATAAAGAAGACTCTGGACCTCAAACAGGCATGTCTAGTCCACTGGGAAAGACTGGGGAGACTTAGCTATGCAAAGCACATAGAGAGGAAGCACGCCATGGGTGACAAACCGGGGAAACTACTAGCGTGGCTCTATAAACGCGAAACCCCTAGGAGGCCCATTTGCCTCATACACAGATCCGATGGAACATCAACGCACACGCAGACTGAGATAAACTCAGTATTCACAAAATACTACCAGGCACTTTATGCCAAGCCCCCATCGGCTGCCGACACCGATATTGAGGACGTACTAGATATTATCAGATTGCCCGCACTAGAACAGCAGCATACCGAGGCCCTAGATGACCCCATTACCCCCGAAGAGGTGGTAGCAGCCATCAGATCACTCCCCTCCGGTAAGACACCGTGCTCCGATGGACTCCCTGGGGAGTTTTATAAAATTTATGAGGACACATTAGCCCCCTTACTGGCCCAAGTTTATCAGGAAGCTTACGACGCAGGTACCCTACCGGACACCATGCGCGAAGCTGTGATTATACCGCTCTTGAAACCGGGCAAAGAGGGGGACGATTGCAGATCGTACAGGCCCCTGTCCATGCTAAATGTAGACAGCAAGATCTTGACGACACTGCTGGCCAGGAGGTTGAGAAGAGTGATCCCACAGCTGATCCATCAGGACCAGACGGGATATGTACCTGGGCGTTCCATCACAGAGTATATACGCAGACTACACCACGTCATTCACAGCACTGAAGGCAGGTCAAGCAAATGCGCTTTGGCATCCCTAGACGCCACTAAGGCCTTCGATTCCGTCAGGTGGGATTGGCTTCAAGCCACTATGGCCAAAATGGGAATAGGGCCAGCCTTCCGAAGATGGGTTAAGCTAATCTATACAGACCCCACAGCCAGAGTGCGCACCAATAGCACCTACTCCGAGAAATGGCATGTCCACAGAGGCACGAGGCAAGGCTGTCCCCTCTCCCCCATGCTATACATCATAGCGGCTGAGCCCATTGCTGCATACCTAAGACAAGAATACGAGGATGGGGGCATTGAGATTAACAGGGTAGCCCACTTAGTCTCTATGTACGCTGACGATATGCTCCTTTACTTAAGTAACCCTGAACACTTACTCCCGTACATTCTCGAAACCTTAGCAGGGTTCCACAGAATCACTGGGATCCAAATCAACCATGGCAAATCCTGCCTCTTCCCCCTGGCGGCCTTGAGTGGGGTCGAAGTGGCGAGCCTCCCTAGGCTGGCATTCAAGTGGGAGACATCCTCCTTCAGATATCTAGGTGTCTCTATCCACCGAGATCCCAAGACCGAACATGCTCTTAACACAGTAAAAGCCAGAGACAGCCTAGAAAAAGCAATGATCCGCTGGGGCAGGCTACCGCTCTGTAACGCTCACCTGATTCCCACGGAGGTGCTGACCCAAACTGGACTGCTACAGTTGCTTCTATGACTATGATGAGGCGTAGAACTCGGAAGACGCTCTGGGCAGGACCTCCGAATATTGATTGTCTGGCATGTAAGGTGAGTTTTCTGCAGGTGGAAGAAAAAGGGGTAATTACAAGCTGGTTGGATAAGTTCTCCCACCAATCTTCTGCTTTTCCCACTTCTTGGTTCTCGACTGGTCTCCACGAACTCTCACCTTTGGTTTAGTAAAGCCGAGCTCTCCATCCTGCTTCTGGTGCAGGGGCGTGTGGAATCCAGTTACGTCACTGGATGATTTCAGTGTTTAGGCTCAGTGTCCTTTTGTGGCTTGTAATAGTCCTTCAGGTGCCGAGGAGCTGTTGGCGACACCACCACTGCTGTGCAAGAAGAGGCTCGTGAGTATAGAAGATCTGAGGCCGCTTCTGAAGGAGCACCCTTTTATAATGTCCTTTTCTGTCTTTCAGGTGCCGAGATGCTGTGGGCGATACTGCCGCTGCTGCGCGTGAAGAAGCGCGTAAGTATTACTGAATTGTGGCCACTTCAAAATGGGCACCTCTGATAATGTCTTTTCCTTCCTTTCAGGTGCCGAAATGCTGAGGGCGATGCTGCCGCTGCTGCGCGTGAAGAAGCGCGCAAGTATTACTGAATTGTGGCCACTTCAAAATGGGCACCTCTAATAATGTCTTTTGTCTTCCAGGTGCTGGGATGCTGCCGAAGCGAAGGCCGCGGTGAACTCCGGTGTGATCACGGATGGATAAGGTAAGCGAGCGAAGCTGCAAGCGTGTTGCCCGTTTTCTAACCTTATGTCTTTATTTGCAGGTTGTCGGAGACTGGACTCTTGTGGCTGAATTCTGGTGAGTAGATGTTCCTGTGCCTTTTCTTCATCCACAGGTTGCTCCTCGAGAAGCTGAGGGTGTGTCTGGACCTGGAATGCAGGAGCCGACTCGGTGAGCGTCCTGCTGCTGTTGCATGATAACGCGAAGCACGTGAATTCTATCGGGCGTGGTTTAAATAGTGGAGAAGTGCTTTGCGGCGTATTCTTCCTCCAGCCTCACCCAGGTAAGAAAAGAGTTCCAGTGTCAGAGGATTAGCATCAGCCCCACCCAGGTAAGAAAAGAGTTCCTGTAACAGAGGATTGGTCCCTCCCAGCCAGTGGCTGGGACTTCACCCAGCTTGGATTGTTCTAGGTGAGTATGCAGCATGGTCTGCCACAGGTAAGTCCACCCAATCACTACCGCACACTTTAAGAATATGAGCCCGGTGCCCATGGCGCCGGGACTGTGGTTCCTTATGAGCCTGGCGCCAGCGGCGCCAGGACATGGTCCAAAGGGCCCCTGTAGGGGTCTGCTCGAACCGGGGGTGTGGATGATGAGCCTGCTTCCGGGGACGCTGGGCCAGTCTTGGCTCCTCGGGAGTAGCGCTCATGACACGCTCTCAGTGGCCGGTAGAGCGGGACTACTAAAAATGGTAGCACTCCCCCGTCTCCTACATTACTTCACAAATGTCCCATACTACATCCCGCAGCAATTCTTCAGAGAACTGAATAAGCTTTGCAGGAGTTTCCTTTGGCAGGGGGGACGGCACAGGGTGGCACTGGAGGTAATGCAGAGGCCCTATGACAAGGGGGGCTTGAAAATCCCAAATTTCGAACTATATTATCTAGCAGGCCAATTAAAGCATGTGATCCAATGGATGGCAGACGAAACGACAACAGACACCCGACTCCTACAGCCAGCGGTCTCCCCGGGGCTCCTTAGAGACCTCCTCTGGACCACACCCAAAACAAAGCAGAACCACCCATACCTAATCAACCTCGGGATCCAGATTTGGAAGCGAGCCTGCAGAGCTGTGAACGCTAAAGACCCCTACTCTCCTCAGATCCCGCTGGCTGCCACAATGACCGCTAGACCTGAAGGCCCGATGATAATCAGGAACATATGGGAGCCCTATGGGATTGCCACCCTGGGCGACCTGGCGAACAAACAGGGCATTATACCATTTGAGGAGCTGCACGAAACCATGGGACTACCCACAGGTCAGTTCCTGTTGCACAGAGCCGTAATAAGTGCTCTCAAAACCCGATGGCCTGAGGTTGATGACTTTGAAACTGAGACAGAGGTAGTGGAAAACATGCTGAATGCGGCTGAAGGGGGACATGAGACCTCAAGGATTTACGAGTCGCTGCTCGACGGCACAACCAGACAAGACCTTAAATGTAAAGGAAAATGGGAGCAGGAATTAGGCCTTCAGTTCGGGGACAAAGAATGGCAAGTCATGATAAACTACCACAAGAAAGTGTCCAGAAACGCCCGATTACAGCTTATACAATTCTATATCATTAACCAAGCCTACCTTACCCCAGAGGTCATCTCTAAATTTAAAGGTGCAGGAGTCACAGAATGCCCTAAATGCAGAGAACCTCGTGCTGGCATGACCCACATGTTCTGGGGCTGCCCGGCACTTCAAACCTACTGGAAGCAAATAGAGACAAAAGTGATGGAAGCAGACATAACCTTGGACATTCAGTCTCCGAAGGCGTGCATACTGGGCAAATACACAAAAAACAAGAAGAACAGACCACTCAACAAAATGAAAGATCTGATGTACATACTGGCCAAAAGGCGCATCGCAATGGAGTGGAAGAGCCCTAGGATTCCAAGCGTAACACAGTGGTGGGAGGACCTCCGTAAATGGTCGACTGCGGAAACAGGGGCCTGGGAGAACGCCCAGCGGGAACAGAAACAAGACATTAGCGAAGACCTGCAACAATGGGTATCACTGACGGTGACACTATTCCGCCCCAGAGAGGAAACCTCATCTAACGACGAAGCAAGCAGTCCACAAGGGCTCTCCAACTAAGTCGAACAATAGGGAACATGGGTTGGACCTGGGAAGTGGGCGGAGTAGGTGGGGGGATGTGTTCATGAAAGCTATGTGTTTTTTTTTGTATGTTACGATAAAACAATAAAATAAATTTAAAAAAATAAAAAAAAGGATTAGTAGGCCGCTCTGCCTATAATTGTCCTGGAGGGATCCCTGTGCCCTCCTCTCCCGTGGCCCATCTCCCCCCTGCACAGACCTCATTTCCCCTCCCCCTTCAAGGGCATGAATCTCTCAAGCCCACAGCGAGTTTACCCCCCTCCCCATCAGCAGGGGCACTTGTCGGGGGGAGGAGCCTTCCTGAGTTAAGCATAAGAAGCCATCTTGCTGTCTTCCATGGAGATCCTTACACCCATGAGTTTGTCATCCGTGCTCCAAAAATACAACTACGAAGCAGGACCCCGGCAACAGCAACCCCAGGTGATTATGCCCACTCCACCGACACCAGTCATGGAGGACTCCCAAGCAATGAGGAAGGACACAGAGTTGCTGCTGGAGGAAATAAGGGGCTTTAGATCAGACATTAGCAAAAGGCTTGACGGGCTGGACAAGAAAGTAGAAAATATGGATGACAGAATCCAGGGTCTTGAGGCAAACCAAACCTTGATCAACATTCTAGAGACCCACATCGATATGAGAATTTCTGAAATGGAAAAGAGGGAAGAGCAGTGTGCCCTGAAAATGGATGACTTTGTAAACCGCGAACGCCGGAACAACCTGAGGTATTTTGGCTTTCCAGAAAGGGATGGAGAAACGCATGGTGACATAATCAAAGCCATAAACAACTTCATTAGAAGAGTCTTCAATGATGATAACACCACCGAGCCCACCATCGATAGAGCACACAGACCAGGGGGGGGGGACCTGTGGCCCCCGGTCAGTGCTGGCTAAATTCCATTACTACTCTAAGAAAGCAAAGATTGTGGACTTTGCGAGAAAGAAGGGTCCGGTGTCCTGCGGAACCTCGAAAATGACCATATTCCAGGACCTGTCGGCCTTCACCCTATCCCGGAGAAGACTGCACTCCCCCTAACTAAATGGCTCACCGCAAAGGGAGTGCAATACAGATGGGGGTTCCCTTTCTCTCTCACCTTTGTGTTTGAGGGGTACAAATATAACCTAGTCATAGAAGACATCGACAGAGTAATGCAAGGTGCTTGGAGAGGCCACCCTGGAAGCCGCCCTCGTTGGTCCAGTGCGGTCGCAGAGCATGGCCCAAAAAGCAAGGGAATTGTGGACAGATGCTGTGTCAAGGGGCTCTGAAAATTTAAGAAGCTGAACCCGGCATCCCCACCCACATTCCTGAGGGCCTGGGGTGTATTTCGGCAGACCTTGGGAGGAAACTAGCGAACAGTCCAAACGTTAGGAGACAAGCATGTGTTTAATCAGCTTTGAAAATGCAGTGAGGGCTCTCAAGTCTCACACAATTGACTGGTTGTTCTCCATGTATCGATTCTGCTATGTTCTTGGGCACCGGAAGCTAGTCATAATGGAGAGGGGCTTACTGAAGGGGGCTCAGAGGTAGCAATGTGTTGTTAGAAGGCCCAGGGGTGAGGTTGCATATGGTGGTCTGGCCCAATGGTGACCCGGATGTCTTTGGAAATCCAGATGCTAGTGCGGGGTGAGGGGTGGAATTTAGGGTTGGGGTGGTTACAGGGGGGGGTTTTACGTAGACATTTTGGTTAAGACCATTCTCCAGAAGGTTGGGATACCAAAACGCAGCAATGTTGGGTTTCAGACCCTAGTTTAAAGGTCAGACAGCTCTAGCATGTGGTGGAACAATGGCACAAACACAAACCTACATGGATAAGGTGGATTATACAATGGCACTGGGCTCACAGAGTGTCAGAGGCGTAAACTCGCCGAATAAGAGATCACTGACCATACGTGAATTTAACCAATCTAAGTTGGACATCATGTTTGTGCAGGAGACTCACTGGCAGAGGTGGAATGAACCAGCCCTGAGAGCCAAAGCTATAGATAAGGTTTTCCACACCGCCAACCAGTCCAAGAAGAAAGGGGTGGCAATTGTGGTGGCCAGTAAGCTTAACTTTGTCCCAAAGGCAGAATCAAAAAACCCTTGTGGTAGATATAAAATGGTCAAGGGGGAAGTAAAAGGCACTGTGATTACCCTGGTCTCCGTGTACTGCCCGATTGATAGGCAAGACCAATTTTGGGACGCAATGAAGGGTAAGATCCAGTAGTTTGTGGAAGGTTCCCTGATTATAGGCAGTGACTTTAACATGGTCCTGGACCCTTACGTGGATAGGAAAATGGCGGATCCACACATACCCTCCCAAATGCAGTACAAGTAGGCTCTCCACTTTCAGCAGACCTATGTGGAATTGGGGGTGGTGGACTCTCTTTCCCAGGTGAGCAGGTGGGACCACCGTTCACTTTATACTCAAAGGTGCACGACACATTCTCAAGGATAGACTACCTCCTAATTGAAAGCCCATTAAATAACCGAGTGTTGGGGGGGGGTGTGGCTTGAAGCTCTGGCACTGTAGATGCTTCTTAGATGGCCACCTTGGGGAAGTCCGGTGAAAAGGCACATAACGCCGCTTCCAGCGCATTTGAACCCTGCAGAATACTGTGCCCCAATGGGTTAATCCGAGAGGAGGAACATAGGAAAATGGAGAGGCTCATAACCTTCCGGGAGTTAGAAGCCGAAGGTCGGGCTAGACGGGGGAACATCAGGATCCTGGGTATCCCGGAGGGGAATGAAGGCCTGAATACTACGTCCTATGTTGAAACCCTGCTGCTACAGGAGATTGGGGCCGGCAAGTTGACCCAGGGATTTGCGGTGGAGAGGGCCCACAGGTCCCTCCAGAAACGACCTCCCCCCGGCTCACATCCACGGCCAATAATAGCCAAGATACTAAATTTCCAAGACAGAGAAACCATATTAAGATACTCCAGGGAAACAGGCCCTATCGTACAGGGTGACTCTAAGATTTCCATATACCCTGACTATACCCAGAAAGTGCAGAGGGAGAGGAACTCGTTTGTTCCGATTAAAGCAAGGCTTCGCCAACTGAACCTTAAATACAGGTTGCTGTACCCGTCCCGCCTGAAAGTCATTCACAAAGGGCGAGCAATATTTCTCGAAAACCCGGAAGCAGCCAATATGTGGCTAGAGGACAATAACCTTGCCGACGGTGGGGATAACCCAGGAGAGGAAGACTGAACCCCGGGGGAGGAAAACTGGACCCCAGGGACCCTCCGCACCACCCACACATGAAGCATAAACAGCTGGACCCAAGAAGGTAATCCAATTAACAGTATATCGTATGGAAACGACCCTCGTTCAGCCTCGCCGCCCACAGCAGCCCCACCCCCAGCGGAAGATCCAACCGGGCTAGTTCGATCTTTTTTGCCCGACCCAACTCGCGCCCGATTCCCGGATGGGTTTAGACGGCGCGGGAGCGCCTGAGCACCGCGACAGAGTTGTAGTCGCTGGGCGCACCAGTTTGAGTTATGTTATTAGTTTAGTTAGTTTCGTAGTCTTCGTCCCATTGATGCTTGAAAATATCGAGATGGTCACAAGATATGCTCCAGGAATTGACGAATCAGAGGTCCATCGCCTACAGCCTACCAACCACGCTTTGATGCCGCGCCAGGCCACCGTAATTGTCCCTCACGCCAAACCCAGAACACTGAACCAATGGCATCACAACTCAATGTGATGACATGGAACGTAAGGGGAATGGGCTCGTACCTCAGGAGGAACCGCATACAGTCTTATCTGAGGAGGAAGAAAGTCTCAATTGCGATGTTACAGGAGACGCACCTCACCGAGGACGCTCTGTCCAAATTGGCAGACCGATGGGAAGGGACAGTGAGGGGATCCCCATACTCCAAATACGCAAGGGGTGTGCTAATATGGATAAACCCGAATGTGCCTTTTCAGTTACACGGATGTGAATCTGATAAGGACGGAAGATACGTAATAATGTGGGGAACTATAGAACAGACCCCGATCTGCTTGGCTAACACATACTTCCCACAACATGGAATCCCGTCTTACCTCAGTACACTGAGTCCCAAGCTGGCACATCACCAAGGCCGAACCTTCATATGGGGAGGAGATTTTAATTGTGTCATGGATACAACTATGGACAGATCACTCCCTCCCCCCCAATCAAGCAATCCCGCAACCCGTACCATGGCGGAGACACTGGACCAACTCAATCTAGTGGACATCTGGAGGATACAACACCCAGCTGACAGGATCTATTCGCATTACTCAGCCCCACACAGCGTCTACACAAGAATAGATTATTTGTTCATTGATCGGGACCAGGTCCCGCTGGCGATAGCCACAGAGTACCTGGGGAGATCTATCTCCGATCACTCTCCGTTAACCATGCAATGGCGGCAGAGGGGACCCAGACCCCCGATCCCCATGTGGAGAATGCCTTCCGCGACATTAGAGGACTCACAGTTCAGAGAGGACCTTGCCGAGAGACTAGAGGAGTACGTCGAAATCAACAAAGGATCCGTGTCCACTTGGAGCACACTGTGGGAAGCCATGAAGGTGGTTACCAGAGGAGAAATCATATCAAGAGCTGGTGGCACCCGCAGGCAACTAAAGAAGTCACTTGAGGCCCAAGAATCAGAGATCACTCGTCTAGAGTCCACTCCTGACGCCTCCCCAGAGGTCGAAACGAAACTGAAAGCAGCCCGAGAAAAATGTCAGCTCTCCTGGGACAGGCTGGAAAAATTCGACTTTGCCACGTACATCGCTCGATCCCACAGGGAATCAGACAAACCAGGTAGGCTGTTGGCCTGGCTGTGCAGAAGAGAGCACCCTAAACACCTACCAACGGAAATAATAGACACGGAAGGTGCATCCCACAGGACACAGATGGGGATCAACAAAGCACTTGCTGAGTTCTACTCAAAACTATACGCTCATGAAGCCCAGATCCCCACCACAGAAATATTAGATACCCTGGAAGAGATTGGCCTACCCCAAATATCCAGCGAACAGAGAACTGAACTGGACATGGAAATCACTCTCGACGATGTAAAATGGGCCATCAGGTCGCTCGCTACCTGCAAGACCCCTGGCAGCGACGGACTCACACCGGAATTTTATAAAGCATACGAGCCCATCCTCACCCCCATCCTACACGAAGTCTACCAAGAAGCTTACGCAAACGGGATCCTCCCCAACACCATGAGAGAAACTATAATCATCCCCATGCTCAAGCCCCACAAACCGCCCACTGATTGCGACTCATATCGACCCCTGGCCATGCTCAACTACGATAGCAAGATCCTCACCTCAATACTGGCCAGCAGACTTGCTAGAGTGGTAGGGTCTATAATTCACGAAGATCAGAACGGATTTGTTCCAGGGCGCAACACCACAGCTAATTTGAGGAGGCTTCAACACATCATGGCCGAAACTCACGATTCTGAGGAAGACCTAGCGATATTGTCGCTTGACGCCATTAAGGCCTTCGACTCCATCTACTGGGAGTGGCTGGTGGAGGCCTTGCGGGCTTTTGGCTTCGGAAATGGCTTCATCAGATGGGTCCAGGTTCTCTACAACTCCCCAGTGGCCAGGGTCAAGACAGGCGGAATAGTCTCAGAACCTTGGGAAATACAGAGGGGCACGAGACAAGGATGCCCACTTTCGCCCATGCTGTACATATTGGGACTGGAACCGATTGCCATATACTTCCGTCAACAGCTCTTCGACGCCGGCATCAAGGTGGGCAACGTTTATAACATAATATCATTGTACGCAGATGACGTTCTCCTGTATTTAAAAGACCCCGAGATCAATGCACCGACAACACTGGAGGTACTCGACAACTACGCGAGATACTCTGGAATCCAATTTAGCAGACACAAATCCTCGGCATTCCCCCTGGCCAGATTGAGAGACGTTTTAGCAGAAGACCTCCCAAGTATAGGGATAAAATGGCAACCCGAGAAGTTCAGGTACTTGGGGATTGAAGTCAGCCACACCCCACAGCTCACACATGAGCACAACACAGAAGTCGCTGTCACCAACCTCCGGCGATCTATAAAATTCTGGTCCAAACTCCCACTGGCAATGGTGGGGAGAGCGGCGATTGTCAAGATGATAATCCTCCCCCGCTTCTTGTATTTCTTTGTGAACATTTGCCACTACATACGGCCTCCCTTCTTCAAGAAATTGGAGGCCATCATTAAGGACTTTTTGTGGGGACCCCACAGGCACAAACTGTCACTAGCTACACTAACCCTGCCGCATAAAGAAGGTGGAATAAAACTTCCAGATCTCCAGCTCTATTACCTGGCTGCCCAGCTCAGTCACATCACGAGGTGGCTGTCAGACGAACCTTCAGCTGAATTGGGGCTACTGAAGCAACCTCACACCAACTTAATTCCCAAGGAAACCCTATGGAACCCCCTTTGCCGCTCCCCGGAAACCCCTTTAGTTGTGGAGCTTCGCAGACAGATATGGGCCAGGACTTGCTACATTAGGAAGGTGCAACACCCGTACTCTCCAGACCATCCCATGATGGCAGATGTGTGCAAAACGGAGGCAGACCTTACCATAGCAAGGAGGTGGGAGGAAGCTGCAATATATACATGGGGAGACGTGTTTGAAGATGGAGTGTTCAGGGACTTTTAATCGATACAAGATATCGAAGGACTACCCAAAGGCCAGTTCCTCTGGTACCATAGGCTCAAACAAACCGCCAAGAAGCAGTGGCACTCCTGGCCAGAGGAACCTACCTCTGACCCTCTACTACAGGAAATGTATGACCTCTCCGATGGTTGGAGACCGGTCTCCAGGTTGTACAACAAGCTCATCGATAAACCTAACCCTAAGGGAGCGGCGCTGAGGGCAAAATGGGAAGCGGACCTCGTAGCCCCTCTCACTGATAAAGAATGGAAAAGAGCATTAATATTCCCCAAGAAAGTGTCAAGAAACTCCAGATTTGGCCAAATACAGCTGAATGTCCTTTACCGAACCTACATGACTCCCCACAGAGTTGCCTCGTTCAACGCGAAGGTCCCACCGGTGTGCCCATGGTGCGGGAACGACAGGGCAGACATGATTCACATGTTCTGGACCTGCACTAAAGCGATGACACTCTGGTCAAAAGCCAAGCAGTCCTGTAGAGACGCCGGAATGGAGAGATATGAATGGTCACCCGGAGAATGCCTACTGGGTACATACCCCAGACCAAGCAAATTCAAACACCTTGTGAAGCTAATGGACATTTCATGTATACTTGTTAAAAGGACCATAGCGATGGCCTGGAAGACACCCGCAGGCCCCAGGCACGAACGTTGGTTAAACGAAATGGCGAGATGGACAGCTGCAGAAACCAGAGCCTGGCAGGAAGGAACTACATCCAGTGGGGACGCCACAAGCGGCACCCTGGTCGCCTGGAAGGCTCTTCTGATGGACATGCACTTCGACGCGGACCATAAGCCCCCCTGAACACTTGTAGTGTCTTGTAGTAACAGGTTCCTATCAACACTATGCAGATGTCCCCTGAAACTGTTCCCCTCCACTCCCTGAGAAGTCATACCCTGGACTGAACCACCATCTCGAACCCCACATGTTACATCACACGAAGACTACTGTTGTTTAAGTTGTTTTTCCTTTTGTTAACTTTAATCCATAAGTTTGTATTATCTCACTTTTATCATAAAACCAATAAAATACTTTGGGAAAAAAAAAATAACCTTCCGGGAGTTAAGGAATACATGAAACCAGCTGTGTCGCGTCTGCGTTAGGGCTCATCCAAGATGGCCACCGCCACCCGAACGATTGCGGCGTTCGGAATCAAACTGCCTCCAGCACCCGCTCACAGGGGGACACCCAGCCAAGGAGAGAGGAGAGAACGACAGGTGACCCTGTGGGGGAAGCGCAAGGCTCGCCGGAGCAATGTTCTCTGCAGGATCAATCTGCAGCACACGGCAAGTGCAGCTAAGGAAGGCAAATAAAGCTAAGAGGGGCGGGACAGGAGCATGACCCATTAGCAGGGGGACAGACCTAACGGGGAGGAAGGCAACTACCAGGGCAGGGCGATGGAGGGCACAAGGGAGAGGGACTCCCCTCACCACCCCCCTGCTCTACTGTCTTACCCCGGAACATGGGGACATTTAAAAGTTAAACAACCGCCCCTCCCCATCCCCCAACACAGGGCCCCCCCATCCTATGGCGCTCTGACACATACCCACAACCTCGCTAAAGCAGGAAAACTGGTAAGGGGCCCGTGGCAGATCCTGGCGGCAAACACCCAGAAAAGACCCCAGAACCATGCCAGCGATGTCAAAACAACAAAAGCCTCAGAAGAATGTAGACATCGCCACCCTGCTGCACTCCCAGGATAAAAATAAGAAAATGGAGGCTGAGCCGCCAGGGGGTGCCGAGATGTACTGACGGATCTCAGCTGGTCTCCGTTCCGCGGTGCCTATTTTTGAATTCTGAGCCCCCCAAGCATTGCGGGAGTTGACCCCTGACCCCCTCTGAGATTTCCTGGTATGGCGGAGAGGCGGCGGAGCGGCGGCAGAGCGCGGCCCTGGGGTCTGGGGGTGCCAGACCTCCTGAGAGAACCTCCTCCTTCACTGGAAGCGGGATCGGTGGAGTGGCCTTGCCTGCTGGAGAGACCGGGAGGAGACTTGCCTTTTGGCAGTGAGGGAGGGGCAGTGGCCTCCCTTGCGCGCTCGCAGCCAAAGGAGACCCGCGAGTGGGGTTCTTGCAAGCCGGACTGCGGAAGGTGTGTGGCAGCAGAGGACAGCGCGGGTGCCCGGCAGGGAGAGCAGAGGTAGTGTGCGGCTGCCGTGTAGCTGTTCTTGGACGTGGTCGGCGTCTCAGCGTGGGCAACCCTGGCAGGTCCGGAGGTGAGCCAGGGGAAGGTGGAGCGGGAGTGCGGAGGCCCCTGGACTTTGGAGAAGCCTTGTGGTCAGGACTGAGGACGGTGAGCGGGTGTCTGTGCCTGGGGCCACGCTCTTGGTACACGGATCAGAGGTAGTGGGCTGGAGCCCCCTTCTTTCCCCGGGTTTGGGGGGCTTGGGTGACCCCCGTGCGAGAGTGGAGGCCTGTGAAGTGTCCCCCCGCATGTGCTAAGGGGCGGTGGAGGGTGAGGGCCACCCGGGGGTCGCTGCGCTTGGCTGAAACTGAAGAGCAGGACCGGCATAATACAGGAAATAAATAAATAAATAACTGTTCTGTGGGCTCCAGAGAATTATTATCGAGAATAACGGTACTCCACTTGAATCTCAAGCGCAGTGTGTGTTCTAGTGTCATCAAAAAAGTACTCTGCCTTTTACTATTGCAAAAGTACTGCGACTCGCCACAATGCCCTCGATCAGCTGAAAGTTTTTTTCTGTGCAAATAAACACGTGCCCCCCGCTCTTGGTCTCGCTGCAGAGGGCAGAACGATCAGTACAGTTCCGGTGGCCCCGTGTGCCTGGTTGGAAGGAGGAGGTAGCACTGGTATTGAATCTGCCGGGGCTGGACCACAAAGTGGGTCCAGGCAGACGCGGGGGAGAGCGGGGGGCGTGAGTAGGTCGTAGGTGCCCACCTGTGCTTTGGATGGACTGGGAACAGGCCCTGCAGAGGTTTTGGTGGGCCCCTGAACTCCCTGAGAGCATGAATAACATGCAGTCCTCGAGTTACCTGGAGGCAATGGACTCACAATTGATGAGTCGCAACATGGCAGCCCTGCTGGAGATTTGTGGTTTCAGGGCAGATATAAGCAGACAACTTTACTCCCTTGACAAGAAGATGGACACAGTGGAGGATCGAGTCCAAGCCCTTGAGGCCAACCAAACCTCCGCTGACCTCTTTGAAACGCAGTTTGACATGAGACTAGCTGAGCTGGAGCAGAGGGAGGAGAAGCTTACCCTTAAGTTAGATGACCTTGAAAACAGGGAGAGACGCTCCAACCTGAGGTTCCTTGGAATTCCAGAACAGGATGGGGAGACGCCGTTCGACATTTTGAGAGTGGTCAAGGCAGTCATTAGCAAACTGTTCGATGGAGAAAATACACGCGAACCCACAATTGATAGAGCCCACAGATCTGGAGGGCGTGCCGGTGGCCCTAGATCTGTCCTGGTGAAATGTCACTATTTTACGGAGAAAGCCAAGATTCTCGAGCTGGCGCGCAGGAAAGGTCTGATTGACTGGGAGGGTGCTAAAATTATGACCTTTCAAGATCTTTCGGCGCTCACTCTTGCGCATCGGAGACTATGTGGGCCCCTTACGAGGTGGCTGCACTCTAAGGGAGTGCGATACAGGTAGGGCCACCCGTTTTTGCTCTCCTTCGAGTTTGATGGTTTTAAGTACTCCCTGGTTGCGGAGACTGATATCCAGAGAGTGACTGGAGAATTATTGGGGGACCCCACCCCGAAGCAAGTTATGGATGGAAGGAGTAAGGAAAAAGGAGATCATGGTGCACCTTCGGAGAACACAGGGCGGCGTCGCGTCCGAGGGCATAGGAAATATAGAAAAGTGGCACCTCCCTCCCCAGAGCAGCCAGCGACTTAATTTGGATGTTGGGGTTTTGGATGGTTCGATATGTGTGCCTCAGGGATGGACGTTTGCTTGTGCAATGTTCTTCTTTGTTGCCTATATTTCATGCTATAGGGTTGCCTGGTGGGGTGGGAAGGGGGATGAAGAATACTACATGATTTTATCTGTTCTTATACAGGGGGGACACAGAATGATGTGCTTTCTGCTGTTGGGAATCGCCCGGGTGGAGGTGACACTTGGTGGCCTGGAGGTGCGGCGGTTGGATGTTGCAGTTTTTCCAGGCGCTCAGAGAAGGGGTGGGTGGGGGGAAAAAAGGGGTTGTTATTTTTGGGGTGGGGTTGGGGGGAATGAAGAGGTTGTTGTTCTTGGTTGATGATGAGGGTTTTTCAAGGCAGTTGGGTGTGAGAGATCCACAGGGTTTTTCCTGGTATTCATTAGTGCATGGAGGCTGGGGGTAGGGGCTGTCATAAGGGTCTCCTCTATGGAGTCGGCGGGATTTTCAGGCTTTCCTAATGTGTGATTCTCCCCAGTGGTTGTCAGTGGGGACCCTGGATTAAATTCTCCTACCAAGAGGTCTATGGTGATTAGGGAATTTTCTAGGCTCAAACTTCACTTGCTCTTTGTACAAGAATCTCACTGGGCCAGGGGGAAGGAACCACCACGTAAGTCCAAAGCTATCCAGCATGTGTTCCGATCCTCCTATTCGGCGAAGAAGCGAGGGGTTGCCCTCTTCATCTACCCGAATGCTTACTTCTCCCCCAAGGCTGTTAGGCCTGACCCCAGAAGGGCGTTATGTCTTGGTCAAGGGGGAGGTGAAAGGCAGGATGTACACCTTGGTCGGCGTGTATGCCCCGAACGAGGGGCAGGATGTCTTTTGGGAAGGGATGGGGGAGAAAATCAGAGGGTTTACTGAAGGCAATCTTATAGTAGGGGGGGATTTCATTGTGTCCGGATAGAGACTGGAAGTCCCCCAACCCCTGCCTAGACATGCGGTCAGAGACGAGACTCTCTGACTCTTTCCGTCGGATTAACAGGGAGCTGAGCCTGGTAGATACACACCCCCGCAAGCGTGATCGTGAATCTCTTTTCACCTTTTTCTCTAGGGTACATCTGGCATTTTACAGGATCGATTATGTCCTGGTGGACTCCGTTTCCGATTTTGGGGTAGAGACGATTGCATGGTCTGATCACAACCTGGTTAGGGTCAAGTTGGGGATCCCCCCTCCTAGTCCGCCGAGGTCTCGATGGATCTGTAATGATTCTTTGCTGCAGGATAAGTAGCTGAGGCAGTCGCTGTTAGTCACCATGAAGGAATTCTTTGTTCTCAATGATACCGGGGAGGTGGAGGTTAGCAGTGTCTGGGATGTATTCAAGGCCACGATTAGAGGTTCCTTGATGGAAATGGGTTCTAGGAAGAAGAGGGAAAGGAATCGGGAAGAGTCAAGGCTGAGAGAGAAAATAGTAGCTATTCAGCCGGGAGAGAAGCTGAGATCACAGTTGTTTCCTGGCAAGTGGGAGGAGCTTCACAGCCTCAGGGCAAAATTGTCTGCTCTTCTAGTGGGGCAAATGGAAAGAAAGCTGTCTTACTTAAAGCAGCGGTACATGGAGAGGGGGGAAAGGGCAGATAGGATCCTGGCTTGGAGGCTCAGGGAGCTCCGGAATAGCAAAAGGGTGAACTGTATCGTTGGTCGAGAGGGGGAAACATTTCTGCAGGATAATCAGATAGCAGAGCAGTTCAGGCAGTATTATGAAGGTTTATATACCTAGGAGTACTCAGGAGATGGGGTGGATGTAGACCAGTTCTTGGATCCCCTCCCCATTCGTCCGAGAGAATTCAGACCTTCTTGAGCTGCCAATTTCACCCCAGGACATACTTGATGCCATTGCTTCACTGAGGAGTGGTACGGCACCAGGGGACGATGGCTTTTCAGTCCGCTTCTATAAAACCTTCCGCTCCACGTTAGCACCCTTCCTGGCAAAAGTGTACAATTCTGCCTTAGAAACGGGGTCCCTCCCGGGCTCCATGGTGTCTGCCCTCATTGTGGTTCTTCCGAAAGAAGGGAAAGACCCCCGGCTTTGACAATCTTATAGGCCTATTTCTCTTCTCAACGTCGACGTTAAAATTTTAGCCAAAATAGAGAGGGCGCTAGAGACCCGAACAAGATGGCCGCTCCTCTGTGAGCTCCTGCAAGGCCTTCATATAAATCCTTACCAATCCTGAATTTACCGGTGGTTTAACTCCTCAAAAACTGCCTCCAACCCCCGACAAGCAGGCGGAGAAGAAATCAGCCCAGGTGCCAGCCAATCCCGGAGGCTCAAAGCAGCCTAGTGCCAGCCTGATGCATGGCGGCGCATTGGTGGAGAGGTGACTCCCGTCGGTCCCCCCTGGTCCTGCAGTGGAGCATCCGTGGCAGCCGTGCGGCTCCGGCGGACCCACGGGCAGGCAAAGCCCAGCAAAACATCTTGTTGACTGCCGCAGACGCGGTGGAGATTCGGACCTGTCCCCAGCCGCGCTGGGAGCTGCACCCGTGAGACACAGCCGGCCCCTAGGTGCAGCCCGCGCCTCAGACGCGGGCCGCGGGACTTGGAGCCGAAGGCCTCTGGGGAGAAACAGAACGTGCGGGCCGGCGCCCCCCCCCTGAGAAATAACTAACAGCGCAGCGCCTCCGGGGCGCCTAAGTAGGAAAGTGGCAGCAAAATCAGGCAGGCGGCCAATCATCCCCACGTCCCAGCCGAGACCTGCTGCATAACATCCCAATACCACAGCGGGACGTGGAAGCAGAGGGCCTGCGACTCCACAGAGTCCATAGAGAGTCTCCGCACACCCTGCCAGCATCTCCACTGACGGCGCCCCGAGACCACAGCTGCAGCCTGCGGCGGAACGGCACCAAGGAGAGTCCTAGGCAGAGACCCCAGGTACAGCGCGTGCGGGGGGGGGGGCTGGGCCTAAACACACAGCGAAAAGCTGTGACCAGTGCTGCCCGCAATCCAAGAGCGGGTCCCGCCGACCCCCCCATCCGGTGAAAGACTCTGCTTCGGCAACCCAAAGGCAGCATCACCACCAGCGCAAACACACCTCTGGCTAGGAATAATTCGAACGCGCCCCCGCAATACAGGGCAGGCGGCCAAGCAATCAGCACAACTGCCCCCACACAGAGCGGTGGGTCACCAGCATATAGTTCGCTGATGATACCCCTCCACTCTTGGCATTTCTGGAGACACCTGCCAGGAAAGGAAAGCCGAACACGAATCAACACTACAGGGTAACAAAGTGACTTGCAAACACCTCTAGAGGTGGGGAAACCCCAGTATCCTGGGCAGCCCCCTCAAAAAAAAATAACTCCCCACCCTGCACCACCATCCACCCACCAGGCTCCCCAATTGAGCGACCAACAACAATGCCCACACATTTTCACAATGGGTAAAACAGACAAACTGCAACGCAAACTGAACTTCGATGCCAGTACGTCAGCCAAAACGCCAAGACACAACAGCGAACCCGACTCACCGCCATGCACATCAAACCATGAAGAAAGAGACCCTCAATCGCTAGACATAAAGGCACTCCTCCTAGATTTGAAATCAGGTATCAACAACCTTGATAGCAAACTGGATGACCTCTCTTCCAAAGTGGATCAAGTGCAACATCGGCTAGATACAATGAGCGCCTGGACGAAGCAGAGCAACGAATCTCCAATCTCGACGATGGAGTAGCAACCTTGACCAACAGGGTGTCATCCCTCGAGGCCCAAATGAAAACAGCCAGTGCACGAAACGAAGATCTTGAAGGGATTTCCAGAAGGAACAACATTCGGATAATAGGGGTGAGGGAGAAGCAGCAGCAGGGCAAAATGGAAGACTACGTGGAGGAGCTGTGCAAATCTCTCTTTGGACCAGAAACACTCTTGCACCTATTTGTCATCGAGAGACCACACAGAATACCGACATACAAACCATTCCCGGGGCACCACCCCGACCAATAATTGCAAAATTACTTAGTTATAAAGATAGAGACGCGATACTTCGAATGGCTGGAGAGAAAGGTGAACTTCAACATGATGACGACATTATCCGTTTTTCCCCCCTGACTTCTCGCCAACCGTCCAGGCGCAAAGGAGGCCCTTTACACACATTAAACAAAGGCTCCGCACCAATCAGATTCCTTATTCGATGCTGTTTCCGGCCCGACTGAGGGTACAACATCAGGGAAAGACCCAATTTTTCCAGTCTGCCGAAGAGGCAAGCATTTATCTTGATCGAGCAGGCTGCCGCCCACCCGAGAATAACCAAGCTCGCGCCCAAAGAGAAAGAGCCCAGGGGAATCCACCATAGACAAGCAGAGGTAACGGAATGCAGCCCAACATGAAGGTAACACTACCGGTATACACAATTTAGGGATGAACACCCTGTGGCCACGCGACTTGGGAGGATCCAAGAGCCCCTAGCGCAGCAATGTTCAAGTTCATAAATTACACGTTCGAAGAAAGGGGAATCTTGACGAGCAAGTTAGGGGTTGCTCGCGAGGGACGGGAAGGGTTTTTCGTTTAAGTTGGGAGTTATCAAGTTTTACCGAGCCTGTGGCTCACCACACAGACCAGCGCCGCTGCGCCAGGATCCTCTGCCTCGGCCATCCAGCTGCTATCCGCAAGAAACTGCTCGCACGAAAAGATAAAAAGACGGCACTTTCACAGTAGCTACGTGGAACACTAAAGGGGGAAACCAGCCAGCGAAAGTGAGAAAAATGACGCAGTACCTCCGCCGACATAAAATCAACGTAGCGCTCATTCAAGAAACCCACCTACGGCCGACGACAGAACACTCCTGGGTGAAAGACTGGGGATGCCACCGCTATTTCGCTTCCTTCTCGTCATACTCCAGAGGGGTAGCAATTTTAATCACAAAGGCAATCAACTTCAGACTGATCACCCAGGAAAAAGACACAGAAAGCAGATCGCTCTTGCTGCATGGAACAATTGACGGGGAAGAAAGTACCCTAGTGAACTCATACGGCTCAAACACAGACAGCCCCAGCAATTTCAAATGGGTAATGACCCATCTAAACACGTCCAGACGATCCACAATCATATGGGGAGGAGATCTCAACACAACCCTAAACTCAGCCAGAGATAAATCACGCAACCCGGCGACGGCCCCAAACAAGGCAAGCCTACAAATTAGCGAAATCTGCAAGGCCTATGATCTGGTCGACATCTTGAGGCACAAAAACCCCAATTCCCGAGATTTCACGTTTCTCTCCTGGGTTCACCAAACTAGCTCAAGAATTGATTATCTTCTAGTGTCCGCTCATACTCGCCTGCAGTGGGGGGATTGCCGTATTCTACCGAGAGCTTTATCGGACCACTCCATGATGTCACTAGAATGCAACACCACACAAGCAATCAAACCTAGGCCCCCATGGAGATTTAAGCCCAGAGCGCTGCAGGACATTGTCTTTGCGGATGAGCTCCGGAAAGAACTGATCTCGTTCTTAGACATCAACCAGGGGTCAGTGCCCTCAGTCGGGACACTATGAGAGTCACTGAAGTGCTTCACCAGAGGGGTCTGCATCACGAAAGAATGCAGAATCTTAAAGCTAATTTTAAGAGAATTGGACGCCAGTGAAACCCGACTCAAAGACCTCCAAAGAGCGCTGTCAATTGACAATAACTCACAGACGCTAGCGGCAATCAAGAAGGCGCTGGAGTTGTTCCGTGGCACAGCCAAAAGAGAAGTGAAATTCCTAGATAGAAACCACAAAATCTGGCAGTACGGCGAGGGACAGCGGCCTGGTGCACTCCTTGCGAGGCTCATAGCAGCCGACAGAACACCTACTGCAATCGACTCAGTACCTGACCACACAGGGAACACCGTCCACTCGGCAAACGACATTGTCGAAGCATTCTGCAGCTTTTACCAAGATCTATATGACTCGGACTGCTCCGCCAACCCGACAGAGCTGGCATGTTATTTAGACACAGTAGAACTATTCTGGGTCAACCCGGAGCTCAGGGAACCACTAAATGCCCCCATCACCACTGAGGAGATCCTTGAGGTCATTAAGGAGCTGCCTAATACCAAAGCGCTGGGACCGGATGGCCTAACCGGCAAATTCTACAAACACTACGCTGACCTCCTGGCCCCCCTGCTCCTACAGGTTTATGACGAGGCGCTGTCCAACGACCAACTACCGCCTTCACTGTACATGGCCAACATAATTCTTCTGCACAAACCCGGTAAGGACCCAAGAGAGTGTGGCTCGTATCGTCCGATTTCATTGATAAATCTTGATAATAAGATCTTCGCAAAAATACTAACCAAGAGGCTACTTCCCCTTATGCCCGCCATGGTGTTAGCAGACCAGGCAGACTTTGTTCCTGGAAGAAACACCTCTTATGGAATATGAAGAATGTTTTGAGCAATGGAAGCCCTCGAACCAGATAGTCAGGCAGTGGCAGTACTACTGGACGCCGAGAAAGCCTTCGACTGGGTCGAATGGCCCTTCCTCTTCACAGTCCTGGAAAGGATGGGCCTAGGTAAGCACTTTATACAGTGAATCTCATTACTATACAAAAATGCCAACATCTAACATCGTACTGAGGGCTCTCCGTTCGGCCGACATCCAGCTAAGAAGGGGGACCAGACAAGGCTGCCCACTCTGTGCACTCCTATTCGCCTTGGTTATGGAACCCCTAGCTTCCGATATGCGCATGCACCACCTTCACAGAGGCCTCTCATTCGGCACACACAAGACGATCATTTCACTTTACGCAGACGACGTAGCCCTGTTCTTACAGAATGCAAGTGAGAACCTGAACCCGGCAATGAGAGCAGTAATACAGTTTGAGCGCTTCTCAGGCCTGAAGATCAACAACAGCAAATCAGTGATCTTTCTACTCACCGCTGCCACCACTGAATTTGCTGACGACTTTGGCTTCCAGTGGCAACACTCGCATGTCAGGTACCTTGGCATTTACATGTCCTGACAGAAGGAGGAGGTCATACGCGACAACTATGAAACCACTGCAGCCACCATCCAATCCAAAATCGACAGGTGGAAATCCCTATCACTCACTCTGTGGGGCAGAGTATCACTAGTGAAAATGATAATTCTCCCAAAATTATTGTATCTATTCTCAAACATTCCGCTGCTTCTTACACAAAAATGTCTGCAGTGCATCAAAAGCATGGTCCTCAACCTCGTCTGGGCTGGCAAGGTAGCGAGAGTTGCTTACACCACACTAACTCTGCCGACACGAAAAGGAGGACTGGCACTCCCGGACCTAGAACGTTACTACTGGGCGGCCCAATCCCAGTACCTCAGCCAATGGTACGCCACAGAGTTCATAAAACCCCATGTACAGATAGAGAGGGCACTGGCAACACCGCATCTCCTTCGCTCTATAATTTTTGGACAGTTCCCAGTCACCCAACCATCCATGAACCCCGTTGCTACCACATACTCAATTTGGAGAAAGATTGCTAAGGACAGTAACATCACAGCCAGATTCTCTCCTCTTCTTCCGATCAAACACATCCCTGGAATTCCCATCACTAACGAAAAAATATTCCTGCTCTGGTCAGAAAAGCTACATTTATACTCTATGAACAATCTGTTCCCGGAAGGCACATTATTGACCCCACAACAAGCCTAAGAAAGAGGAAGCAATAATGCCCTTGATATTTTCATTTATTTGAGGCTTCGACACTCGCTACAGGCGGTAATGCCGACCTTCCCGCAACAACCACCCACCTGGCTGCTTCTTCATAATACAATCCAAGCCCAAGGAGACAGGCGCCTAGTAACAAACATCTACAAGGCTCTCCTCATCGAACAGAACCCGCCTTGCCCAAACGCAAAAAAAAGATGGGAAAAAACACTGGAAAGCATAATTCCAGACGATGAATGGACCTACACGCTAAGGCTCACTCAAAAAGTAGCGATTAACTCGAGATTCAAGTTGATCAACTTCAACTTCCTCCATCAAATTTATCACACACCAGCAAAACTACACTCCCAGAGAGACTCCATATCAGCAAAGTGCGCCAGATGCGGGGCACCTGCAGCAGACTTTCTTCATCTGGCACGGTCATGCCCCCAGGTGGCCTCCTTTTGGGGCGCAGTAGTTGAAAGAACCTCCGCAATAGTAGGAACAGAGCTTGTTCTTGAACCAAAAATGGCGCAATTGGGCCTGAACCAGACGCTACCGAATACAGTGAGAAAACTGACAGACCCAGTGCTAGTCCTAGCATGAAGAAGAATTGCATACAAATTGGGCAGGGGACCACCACCAAGTCAGGAGCTCTGGTTGAAGGACATAACTTACTGCCAAGATGTGGAAACCGACTACATCAAGACTCTTCCACTACACGCGTGCCCGCCAGACATCTGGGGTCCATTCGTCTCGTACCTGCTTTCAACAACTGACGCTTTGGACTCGCAACCTTCTCCCTCATCAAGAGACTCAAATAGCAGTCCGATACACAACGAAAAATCCTTGAGGACTACACCACGGAGATAATGTCCGGGGCACAAGGACACTGTCTAGTTTGGAGAGCGGGGAGGGGGGTAGCGGGGGGGCTACGGGTGAGTTTGTCTTTTCTTAATGGCCGGTGCATGGCCTTACTGTTCGTTTGTTTTGTTTTAAGACAAAATGCCAATAAAGAAAGTTTAAAAAAAAAAAATAATGATTTTGCCAAAATATTAGCTAATAGGCTGTCGAAATTTCTTCCTTCCCTGGTTCACGGAGACCAAGTGGGTTTCATTCCCGGCCGCCAAGGGTCTGACAATGTGAGGAAAACTCTGGGTCCTATACATGAGGTGTCCAGGTGGGATTTGGAGTCCTATCTCCTCTCCTTAGATTCGGAAAAGGCCTTTGACCGTGTCGAGTGGCCGTTTCTGGGGAAGGTGCTCCGAAGGATGGGTCTGGGGGACAATTTTTGTGGGTGGGTCTCGGTCCTATATAATGGTCCTTTTGCGAAGGTGTTGGTGAACGGCTGTACCTCGGCGGGTTTTGCGCTTTCCAGAGGCACTCGGCAGGGGTGCCCCCTATCCCCCCTTCTGCATGCTCTGGCGTTGGAGCCCTTTGCCATCACGGTTAGGGCAGATTGTGGTGTCTCAGGGGTGCAGTGTGGGGATTGGGAGTTCATGTTATCCTTATTTGCAGATAATATTTTGGTGTATTTGACTAATCTACATGAGTCCCTTCCACATTTGTTAGGCCTAATCAGGCATTTCGGGGTGTTCTCTGGGCTTAAGGTCAACGTTTCCAAATCATGCTTAATGCTGATGGGCAAATTGGACCAGGAGATCAAAGGCAGAACTGAGGTGCTGGGTATCAGGGTTGAGAGGGAGTCATCTAGATACCTTGGTACTAATATCCCCATGGACCTGGGGAAAGTGTTTGAGTTAAACTTCCCCCCCTTACAGGTTAAGATATGGTGATCTGGTGAAATGAGCTCCCCTTACTCTCTCCTGGTTTGGACGTATGGTCACAGTACGGATGAATATCCTCCTCAGGCTCTTGTATCTCTTTTCGGCCTTTCTCTGCATTGTCCCAGATTCCTTTTTCGAGCAGTTGCAATCTCGTCTTCTTCGTTTCATTTGGGGTGGCAAGAAGGCTAGAGTGAAGTACTCCACGCTGACCCTTGCCAAGTCTTATGGGGGCTTTGGCCTGCCGGATTTTAAATTGTACTATAAAGCCGCCCAGCAGCGGGTGATGTTAGAACACCTGAGGGATGATCTTAGAACGTATTGGGCCTATGTGGAAGATGTGCATGTTCACCCGAAAAAAGTTAGGGACCTACTTTGGGCTCCACCCAGCTCTATCCCAGGGACGGTCAGATTGCATCCTACCATGGCGGTCTTGTGGGCGTCCTGGAAGCCTAATAAGGATAACAAGCTCCTTTCATCTTGGCCCTCTCCCCTATCTTCCCTATGAAACCCCCGATCAACTTAGGGTCTAGAGGATTTCGAGGGACGAAGTCGTGGTCGGATCGGGGGGTGGAAAGGGCTGCCCAACTCTTTCGCCAGGGGGCTTTCCTTGACTACGCTCAGTTGTTGGAGGTGCTGGAGGACAAAGCGCTTTCTGTTTTCGAATACTTGCGGCTAAAGGGAATCCTCACTCAGGCCGCTTGGCTGTCCGACCTTGCCAGGCCCCTGACCCCCTTTGAAAGAATCTTTGGGGAAGCCAAGTTCAGGAAGGGGGCCCTGTCCAAGATTTACCACGCCCTGATCATAGCCAATTTAGAAGGTAGACAGATGTTCAAGCGCATCTGGGAAGGGAGATTGGGCCTTGCTCTTGATGATCATGTATGGCAGGCTGTCTTTAAGTCAATCTTTTCTGGGGGGTTGTATACGGCAGCCATGGAGCACAATTTCAAGATTCTCCATTCCTGGCATTGTTCCCCTGTATCCCTCTCTAGAATGTATGCCAGGGTGTCACCAACAGTGTTCCCTCTAAGCTGTGCGCATGTGCGCTTGCCCAGCTTCCTTCTGGGTGCCGGTCAGAAGAATTTTAGCAGCGCACACAGACAACTCTCACCTATTCAAAAATATTTAATAAGGCACAAACCACAGTAATTGAAATTAGCTTTCTCTTAAAATAAGCAAATAGTCTTAATATTCTGCTAATTTGCATTACACTACTATGCAAGGGTGACCGTAAACACCTAAAATCCCTAAAAGCAAGATACACACATAAGAGGTTAAAAACCAATATGAAAAACTGGTTCCATGAAAATAATGGGCCTCATTCCGAGTCCGGAGGTAAACCTGCCGGTGCTACCGGCGGGTTGCCGCCAGACTCAAAATAATTTACTGACACCTAACCTCCCAGTGCCACTGGCTCATTCCGAGTCTTGGGGCCTGGGAAGTCAGGTGCAGGTATATTTGTAAATCCCCATTCCCATAGAGTCCTATGGGACTCTATGGAAGTGAGGACACGGGAGCACCGGCACTGTTGCTAACGGTGCCGGTTCACCCTGTGAAAAGTCTGCCTACCATGACCGCTGCACCCGGCAGGATTAGGCCTGTTGGGCACAGTGGCCCCGGCAGGCAGGCTCGTAGGTGAGCTTACCGGCACACTTTTTCCCGGACCGGCAAACTTATAATGAGGCCCAATGTTCCCTCCGCACCCATGACTCCTAAGCTTGATTCTACCACACTTTTACCTTATGACTCTAACTTCTGCCCCAGAACACATTAAGATAGTACCGGACAACCTTGACTCTTCCTCTCTTTGCTCTTGCGAAAGGTTAGCAGACGTGTACCTACATCCACTTGTTTTATGTTTGTTGTAATATGAATAATATGAATACTGTTCACGTGCCAGAATGTCTGTTACTTATTGTGCCTTACCAAAAGCGTCACCCACACGATACAATCGAACTACCAGCTAAAATACTGGATCCTGACTCTAAGTAAGCAGGCTACCTTGGTGTGTAATCTTATCCCATGCTTCCTCTTCTTTGTACAAATGTCACGCAAGTGCTTTGAAGCGGCCCCTTTACAAGTTAACGCATTATTAAACTCAAATATTAATTTGCCCTGTAAGCGTTTCGAGAAGACAAATGTGATGCTCAGTATCTCCTACTTTAATTTAGCATTACTAACATTACCCCATAAGTGGAGAGCAACATTACAATATATAATTTTACTTTGCCTACAAGGGATAATGGGTATGGACTATGCCTGGGATTACTCGTCCATAGTATCACGGCACCGGATATTCAGACAGGAGAATGCTTTTCACACAATCTACCTTGTTTCCACGTGTTCAGAGTTCCTTTGGGCATAGGCCTTTACACATTATTTGGTAACTCGCTTCTATGCAAAAACAGTTTCACTGAGTTTTGTTTAATCCTACACAATGTTATAAGGTTGGGGTATGTTGCAAACAATCTTGTATGAACTGCAGAGGAATTGTGTAAACCAAGTCAGACGTTTCAGAAGTAGACTGAAAGAAACGTGTTGCTTGTTTGCTAAAGGATATGACATTCCAGTACCCGTCTAGACAACAGCACCTTCTTTTTCTTTCTATGCTCAACTGCTGAGGGCTTCTCAATTTAACCATGTGATCTGTGTGTATCGTCTCTAGCATCCCCCGCCTCTTATTTAACTGATAAAGAATTACAGAAGAGGGATTCATAGTTACAGAAGAAAGCACTCAGTTGTATCTCTAATGAATTAATGCTATTAACTTTAATTTTATCTAGGCTATGGTGTGGAAGTGTGGGCAAAATTATAGACTTTATTATGTGCCCTGTCATTTAACTTCCTATGTAAACGGTATAAGCAGAGTTCTAATCAGATTTTGCTCCCTTCTTGGAGTCAAATGATTTTTCAGGAAGTACAAAAGTAATTAGCTTTGTCAATAGGGATACTTTCTGCTTATTAAAAGATGTTCTTCCCTTTAAAATTCCTGTTGAGATCAGGCATTAATATTATTGGAGTTCCTTCCTATACCACTGCTCTACTAGTCACTAATTCGAAAAAATATCAGTGGAGCTTATTGGGTTGAAGCAACAAAATGTTAATTGTTTCTCATTTTTGTGGAGCACATTTTCTTTTTTTAAGGAGTAAAAATGGATGGTGTATATGTCTTTTAGCTGGAATGCTGTTATTACTACCCAAAGGACAACTTAATGTGGATAGTAAGCAGAGGCACAGGAATATATGATCATCATATTCTGAGGCGCAGTTATTCTGATGCAATTATCATCCTTACACAAATTATTAGAAGCATGTTCTCCTGGCCCTTGAATTACTTCAATAAAGTGGCACTTGAACTCCTATCAGCATGTTTTTTGACACATTGGGCCTCATTACACGGTAGGCGGTAGGGACATACCGTTACCGGTAAGGGATTACCGATATCGGTAAATCCCCTCCCCAATCACGAACCGGACATACCGCTATTAGCGGCACCGCAAAGTACGGTGGCACTATTAGCGGCAAGTCCGTGAGCGCGCGGCCCCTCAGACCGGAAATAGCGGCATAGCGCTAATATCACGGCATCACGAGCCATGCGTACATGGCAATACCGGCATGTACTAGACCCAAAGAACCCTTACCGGCAAGGCGCTAATACCGGCATCGCGAACCACACGTTAAAAGAGCACAGCAGAGTTCCAACCTGCCACAGGTGGACAAAATCAGCACAGGTGGAGGCAATGGAGACTGGCAGCACAAAAGAGCACACCACACCCCTCCCCACACCCATTCCCACACCAAGATGGATGCAATACTAGCAGCATTACATGGGCTAGAGGACATGATTGCTGTGCAGCAGCTACAACAACAGGCAGCACAGAGGAGACGCAGGAGGAGGAGGAGGAGGGCAAGACAGGCGCAGCAAGCACCACCAGTGCACCTAGTGATACCACAGAGGCAGCCACCAATTCCCAGGATCAGAGCCAGTCCAGTCAACCTAACCCCTGAGCAGATACACACCCTGTACCGTCTGGACTGGGATACCATCACCACCATAGTAGACATGATATACAACGACATTGTGAGTCTCATTGACATCCGTACTGCCATCCCCCCTCTACTGAAGGTAGTAACAGTGCTCCACTTCTTGGCCACAGGCACCTACCAGCATACGGTAGGTCAGATGCATGGCATATCACAACCAGTATTCTCACGCACACTGAACCAGGTGCTCGATGCCCTCCTGCAGCACACAAGTCAACACATATACATGCCACGGACTGCCCAGGAGATCTCCAACACCAAAGTAGGCTTCCATACACTGGCAGGCATCCCAAGTTGCATTGGGGCCATCGACTGTACCCATGTAGAACTGGTGGTCCCACATGCCAATGAGGTAGTGTACCGTAACAGAAAGCAATACCACTCCATCAACGTCCAAATGGTATGTGACTCCAATAAGATCATCACACATTGCTGTGCCCGATATCCCGGTTCAACCCATGATGCAATGGTCCTGCGGAACTCGACAATACCACGATACATGGAGCGACATGCTGGACAACGTTCGTGGCTACTTGGTGAGTAGCAGGCTGACCACATGTCAGTGTGATGTGGATTGTGAGTGGGGGGGGGAGATGCATACTCCAACTGGCCGTGAATGGGGGGGGGGGAGATGCATACTCCAACTGGCCGTGAATGGGGGGGGGGGAGATGCATACTCCAACTGGCCGTGAATGGGGGGGGGGGAGATGCATACTCCAACTGGGCGTGAATGGGGGGGGGGAGATGCATACTCCAACTGGGCGTGAATGGGGGGGGGGGGGATGCATACTCCAACTGTGCGTGAACTTGTGTCATGAGAAGAATGGACATACATATTTGCATCACTGTACAGTGAGGCAGCCCACAATGGACCAGAGACAAAACCACATGCCGGAAGTGAGTGCCACGGCAAACATATCAATCCATTACGCCAAACAGGCCATTCCAAACAACATGCACACCGCACAACACACCATTCCCCCATTACACAAATCAGCAACATGCATATCAAAATCACAACTGAAATGTACGCTGAACTACATCAGAAATGGTCCGCGCACATGAGTGCATACAAATGGATCCCCTGTAGCCATTGTGGTGAGGCACACCCGTACCCCACCACAGAATTGCCATCAAACAGCATGGGGACATCAACTAAGGAATGGCAGTGTACTAGCAGTGTGGCACTAACGTTGCCAGGGCCAGGAAACACAAATCACTTAAACTCTGGCGGGACATGGCAATCCCTGCTGTATGCATGCATGGTGCATGTCCACTTGCAAGGACCACCTCACCTTCCCACATTGCAGTTACCCTGATTGCCATGCGTGCTTGGATCAGTGGATGTCGTTGAATATGCAATGTTTGTTTGTGTGACATGTGCACGCTCCACATTATGTAGACACTTACACATACCCATTGTTGCACCCATGCAGGTGATGCAGGTTATCCCCTGAAGAGGTGGCTCCTTACCCCTGTGCGGAACCCACAGAACAGGCACGAAGAGGACTACAATCATGCACACACCCGTACCCGCGTGGTGATCGAGCAGACATTCGGCCTATTGAAGGAACGCTTCCGGTGCCTCAGCAGGTCGGGCGGGGCACTCCTGTACGGGCATGAGAAGGTGGCCAAGATCACCATGGCATGTGTCATGCTTCACAATATGTGTATCAGACGGAATGTGCCAATGCCCCCTGACATAGAACTGCGACCACCGTCTGAGGATGATGACGGGGGTGAGGATGGAGGAGAGGGGGCTGCAGGTCATGCAGGTGGCGATGCCCATGAGGGACGTGCTGTGCGGCAGCACCTGATAGACCATTGTTTCTGATGCACATGGATTAGGAGGGTGCAATTGGTGTTCAGCTCAGGGCACGGGGTGTATGGAGGACATAATCACAGTGCACCCTTCAACAATAAAACACATACACAATTATCAATGTCGAGTCATGTGATTATCCATGCCATTACGTCTGTATTGAGCATTATGACATTCAAATGTGCATGTACCCTCCACCCAAAACACCCTCACCCCCCTCCCCCCACAACTCCCCCAAACACCCTCACCCCCCTCCCCCCACAACTCCCCCAAACACCCTCACCCCCCTTCCCCCACAACTCCACCGAACATGGTGTGCACATCAGTGCTGCATTAGTTCCCAAGTGTCAACAGGGACAGGCTGGCCCTACTTCCCTCCTCCACTACCACCATTGGGGGGTTGTGAGTCTGACCGCCGCAAGGACCGGCTGGACCTGCGCAGGATGGTTGTCTGGTCGGAGCTAGTAGACGAGGGCGTGGCTGGTTGATCTGCTCCCTGTGAGTGACGCATGCTCTCCATCGCCTCAGCAATGCGTGTTAGGACCTGCCTCACAGCGGCCATCTCCTCACATAGGCGCGTCGTGTTGCTGTCCATGGCAGCTTTCATGTCCCTTGACAACCCCCGGATCTCCTCCCTGGTCGAGGCAGCCTCGCTCACTTGCCGGGCAACCAGGGCATTGAGCTCCTCCTGGCGCTGGCGTATCAGGCTCATGGTGTCGTCTGCGGCCCTGCCCCTGTTACTCCTCGGCGCAGCTTGCTGCATGTGGCCGACATCAGGTGAGCTCGCCACGGGACTGAATGACCCATCCATTGCATCTCCGGCATGCACCTCATGGATGTTGCCATTGGATGTGTTGCATGGGCTGTGGAGTGGGGACAGCTGGGGGCTGGGTGTACGCTGCCCTTCCGGTGTCGGACATGGGTCGTCCACATCACTCATAGGTGCCGTGGCTGCTGCTTCCCCAACGGAGCTCTTGGCTGCGGACGGCGTGCCTTCTGGCACTGGCTCCTGAGTGGTGGGGGTGGGTGGTGGGGGTGCTGCCACAGTGTCGGATGGCATTTCGACCCTTGGTGTGGTCGTTGCGTGGGTGGCTTTTGTACGCTGGGCCACTCCAGATATCCCAGTGCCCCTCGATGTACTGGGCCTGGTGCCTGCATCCTTTCCCTTGGCCTGCTTTTTGGGTGGTGGGGCCTGCGTTGCAGCGTCCAGCTCCTCACTGTCAGATTGTGACCCTGTGGGGGAGCAAGACAGGATAACATCAGTGATGGGTCAACGTGCATCATGCATATGTTGTTGTTGCTGCAGTTCTTTGGATTTGGACATCTACTTTGGGCCTGCAGGTTGTTGGCCAGATGGGTGGGTCATCCGGACATGTGTCAGGGTGACACGTGTGTGAGGTGCTGCATGCATGTGGTTGTGTGGGGATGTGCAGGGCATATATGCAGGGTTGTGTACATGTGTGTGTGATGACCCCATCCATTAGCTGATTCCCAATTCACATTTAGGGGAGGGACTCATGCTTGGCATTGCTGTGTCTTGCGTGGTCACTCACCTCCGTCTGACGTTGTTGCCACACCACACTCCATTCGGCCCACTCCCTCGATGGATTCTATGCCAATGGTGCTGGCACATGTCTCCTCCCACTCCTGCATCTTCATCGGGGATCCACCTCCGCCTCCTGTGCCCATGGCCAGATTCCTGTTGGCCGATAAAATGCTGCGTACACGGAGGCGCAGATCATCCCACCGCTTGCGCACGTCCTTTACGGTGCGGGGGGTGGAGCCCACCGCACTGACTTTCTGCGCCACCTCAGCCCAGATTTCCTTTTTTCTCAGGAGTGCCGGGCGCCGCATGTCGCTAGCGAACACTACATCTGCATTTGCAGCCAGGGTGTCTGCCAGCATTTTCAATTCCTCATTTGAGAAGCGTTCTTTGCGCTGGCGCGCATCGGCTTTCTTTAGGGCCTTGGGCATTGTTTGTTCTTCTGGGATGTGGTTTTGCCAGTCGTGGTGTTGCTGCAGGTCCTGAGTGCAGGGGATGGCAATGGATTGTGTTTTTAAAGATGGCCGCCGGGCTCTTTCCCGTTCCGGTGCGATGACGCTATTTCCGGTTCCGGTGTTTTACGGTGACCGCTAATAGCAGTGACCGCTAATAGCAGTGACCGCTAACAGCGGTGGCCGCTAATAGCGTGCAGCATGAGGGCGGAGGTGCTATCAGCACTTTGGTCGGAGCCGGTAAGGTGCTTTTCCGCCATGGCGGTGGGGTCATTTACCGTCATGGCCCTATGCGCGTGTCCGCTAACTCGTAATGTGACGCTATTAGCGGTCTCCTACGATGGCGGACACGCTAATGGCGCCATGACGGTAAATCACATTTTTTAGCGCCTACCGTGTAATGAGGCCCATTGCTTTTAATTGCCATTAATCTATCGACAAATGTGTATTCTGTCTGAATTTGACAGCCACATCAGTTTATGACAAGAGATATTTGTGTTTTGTAGTACACATGAGTGATTTTCCAGTGGCATAAAATGTTTGCAAGGTTCTGTGGCAGATGTTACCGTCTTGGACTGGTTGAGGAGTTTTCTGTTTAATCACATATGACATATTCTATTTTAGCCTATGTGTTTGGAAAAAGGGTTGTAAGATTTGTCAAGAATTGCAGTGGCTATGAAGAGGAAATTCCTTTCCAAACTCTCTTCTGCAATGGTAGTTCACTAAACACGCATGCTCACAAAGTGGATTACCTCATTAGTCAGTTGCGCACATGGAAAATAATGTGCGCACAACAGCAAACCAGATCCGCACATAGAGAAAAATAGTTAGAGGGAACATTGGTCACCAATGTGCCCGAGGGGGTGTTCCTCCCGCGGCTTCTGGTTCCACTTGTGGTGGGAGTGCCCGGCAATCCAGGTTTATTGGTCAGAAGTGCTCAGCTGGATAAAGGACGTATTGGGAGTGAGCCCCTCCCTTCACCCCCTGGAGGTCCTTCTGGTTTCGCCCCTGCCTGATGATGAGTCTTTATCCTTCTCTAAAGTTACGTGGGCCGTGTTGAGAGAAGGGAGACTGGCACTGGCCCAAAAATGGAGGGGAGCCACCGCTCCCACCAAGGCAGAGTGGCTTAATAAATTACTTACTATTTTTACGTATGAGAAACTGTCGCCCATTGCAAATTACACCATGTCTTCTTTTTTACAGGATTGGACTGTTGTTCTGTTAAATATTGACTGTGAAGCCTTGAAGCTGTGAATGATCAGGGTGGGGGTGCTTGGTTTGAGGCTCGAAGAGGGTAGCCAGTAAATGGTTCTGTCGCCACGTCCTGTTACGTAACCTGGGACCTCACTGACATGGATGTTCTTCTGAAAAGCCTCACTGTGTTCGGTCCTACCTTCTAGCCTCGTTTGCCTATTGTTCTCTGAAGCCGGGTTTGCCTGTGGTAGTGGGGGAGGGGGGCCGAAGGGTTATGATTTGTTCTTGTAGGTTGTAATTGTTTGTTCATGCCAGTTGTTGTTTGGCGGAAGCAGCGTTTACTGAAAAGCTTAATAAAAACAAAGTGGGAAAAAGAAAAGAGAATGGAGGCTGCAAAAACCCCAATCACTCGCCAGAACACCCTCCGGGGCAGCTGGCAACAATGGAGGACTTACTATCTTTCATGTCTGAAATTAAAGCAGAGTTCCGAAGTTGCATGGCAGGAATTTCAACTAAGTTGGACCACCTAGATTAACAGGTCCTGGAAGTGGAACAAAGGCTTGGTGAAGTGGAAGACCATGCAACATATCAGGCCACGCTAGTAGCAGAGCTCAGCACAGAATCCAGGGACTGGAAGGATAAAGTGAAGAAATGGCGGGCAAACAGGAGGATATGGAGAACAGGTTCTGCAGAAACAACCTCCGGATTAAAGGGGTGCCCACTTCACTTGCAGATCAGGCCATCCCCGAGTACATAGGGAGACTTTTCCAGACTCTCCTTCCACATATGGAGAAGGTGATGCTGATCCTGGACCAAACCCATAGCTTGCGCATCTGGGGTTGCCGACCCTCAGATGGAATCACACAAGTCCACTTTTTTACGACGAAACAGGAGATTCTGACAGCAACTCGGACACAAGGAGAGCTAATTTACCAGGAGGCACCTCTACAAATCTTCCAAGACCTATCGACAGCAACAATACAAAAGCAAAGAGAGCTGAGACCCGTGACAACACTGCTGCAAGACCAGAAGATCCACTACCGGTGGCTATTCCCGCCACAGTTCAATTCACCTTAGGCGACTCCACTCGCATCATTAGCGCTCTGGAGGAAGCGGAATACATCCTAAAGGCACTTGCTGTGGCGAGAGAAGAGGGCTCTTCTACAAAATGCACCTCCACCTTTCCAGTAGAAGCCTCTAAACCAAAACGTAACACCTGGGCAAAGGTGGCAAAGGGGCGTAAGCAAGGAATGCCTCACTGACCAAACCTGAAATTCTCCTCTTCAGGACTCTCACTCTTCAATCTAACCTGGAGATTTTCCTCGAACATCACCATAGCGCATGGAAATAGGATCTTCCTTTCGCCGGGCTTTGTACAGCCCAGAGGGACGCTTCAACAGAGTCAAAGGGATGCTTTTTGGACAATCATATACCCTGGTTTCTATATACTTTCCTAACGAAGGACAGGAAGTCTTCTACTCGTATCTGGAAGCTAAGCTGCTCCCTTTCATAGAGGGCCAGGTAATCATTGGGGGAGACTTTAATGGGGTCCCAGATGAGCTCCTAGACAAATCTCATCCACCCGCAGTCAAAGACTATAAAATTGCAACAGGGATGCTCCACATGTCCAAAACCGTGGGGGTTGCTGATGCCTGGAGAATACTGCATCAGGGGGAAAAGGACTTCTCTTTCTTCTCACAGGTTCACCAAACTTTCACCCGAATCGACCTATTTCTGACATCCCCCCCAATTTCTGTCTTACGTGGATAAGGCGGCAATTGGCCCGAAGATTCTGTCAGATCATGCTCCAGTCATATTGACATCTCGATTCCATAACTCTGCCCCTCCTATTAGACCCCAATGGAGCCTATGTGACCCGGTCCTGAATAATATGGCGCTGAGACACTATCGCTTAAGCCATCCAACTTTACTTCCAAGAAAACCCCCGAGAACTTACCTCTTCTGCAAATACGTGGGGTGCCATGAAAGCAGTGATCAGGGGGGAGCTTATATCACAGGTGGCAGCATATCAAAAACAGAGGCTGGAGGCCCGAGCCAAAGTATAAAGGGCATAGCGGAGTCTAAAGGCAACTATAAAAAGGGTTGGTCACCCAAGGCCCATCAGGCTTTACAGATTGCCCGAAATAAATTGGAAGCCCACTATGCCGAAGAAACGGGCCACTCCCTGTCCAAGTCCAAACAAAGCTATTGCGCCAAAAATAATAAAGTGAACACATTCCTGGTTGCAAAACTAGCCAAATTGAAGCTGAGGAACTTAATCAAAGGCCTACGAGACTCCCAGGGCAAGATCCAATTCTCAGAAGAGACCAAACTGTATTTAGCAGCCACCCACTTAACGGAAACTATGTCAACATCCCCTTGCAATATAATGGAACAAACGTAATATATTGAAGAGGCGGCCTTACCACACATCACAGAGGCAGTTAAAGGGAAGCCCTGGAAGCCCCAATCACCTCTGAAGAAGTAGACCCAGCTACTAAGTCCCTAAAAACTAGGGCCCCCGTCCCTGACGGTTTCCCAACCAGGTTCTACAAGCTGTTCTGACTACAACTCCTGGCCCCCCTCACAGATCTATTTAACTCCTTCCGTCTGTCAGGCTCTATAACTCCGGCCATGCAGAACTCCTTGACCACTCGCTTACTAAAACCAGGTAAAGAGCCAAAGGACTGCACCTCCTACAGACCCTTCTCCTTGCTCAACATAGATGCCAACAGGTACTCGAAGGTCCTAGCCAACCGGCTATCAATTCTACCCAAATTAGTTGACCCAGACCAAACCGGATTCATAGGGGGTAGATTAAGGCAGACAACATCCGGATGGCCATGAATTTAGTAGAGATAGCGGCCTCCGACCAACGCAAAATGGCACTACTGGCCTTGGACGCCTCCAAAGCATTTGATAAAGTAGACTAGGCCTTTTTATGCCTGACCCTCGAGGCTTTTCACTTTGGTCCAAGCTTCCGCAAAATGGTCTTTGCCAACTATTGCGCACCAAAAACCTCAACCAAGGCCTAACAACCCCTATCCCACTGACCTGCGGGACGAGACAAGGATGCCCCCCAAGCCCCCCTACTGTTTACCTTGATAATGGAACCCCTAGCTCAACGAATATGAAATTATCTCACCATCAACGAATTACAAGTGGGCCCCACACAATATAAACTCTCCCTATACGCAGATGACATGCTGTTTACCTTAACAGAGATCCAGCCCTCACTAAAGCACTCTGTTCGCGAATTACATAGATTTGGAAGGGTCGAAGAGTTCACGATTAACTACGGGAAGTCTGCGGCACTAGGGTTGGGTGTGAGATAGATTCTCTAAAACCTAGCTGCCACATTCATTGGAGTAGAAAATCCATAGACTATCTCGGGGTACAGATCCCAGCTATACCAAGGGAAGTTTATCAACTGAACTCCCTGCCCCCCCTTTTTAAGGAATTGGAAAAAGACCTAGCGAGGTGGGCTTCCCAAGAAATATAATTGCTGGGGCAAATCACAGCCTGCAAAATGAATTTGCTTCCACGATTCCTATATTTCTGCTCGACCGTGCTCGTCACAGTCCCACTACCCCCTCTCCTTCACTTGCAACAAAAAATGCTCCAATTTATTTGGAAAGGTAAAAGGGCCAGGATTCCTAAAAAAGTAATGATGGCTAACGCTCGCTTGGGAGGATTGGGGGTCACAAACCTACGCAAATATTACATGGCTTCACAACTGGCACAAATTCCCGGCATGGCTCTCCCCCTCTGACTTACCAAAGTGGGTAGACGTCGAACAATCTAGGTATATCATTACCCCTTGGCTTCCTCCCGTACACCCCTCCGTCAGCGCAAAAATCCTGGCTGGTATCCTCTGCTCCACAAAATGCACTCTAAAAATATGGGATTGGGGATTGAAATCCAAAGACATACCCAATGGCCTGGGCCCCAACACCCCTGTTTTTGTACAACCCAGCTTTCCCCCCTGGAAGTCATTCCACAAACTTCAGGAATTGTGTGAGGAGCGAGCTGCAAATCCTCATACAGTTGTTTGAAGATGGGCAACCATGCACGTTTGAGAGCTGCAAAGTAACCTTTCAACTGACTAAGTCGGACAGATTCTCATACATCCAACTTTGCCATTGGTACACCCACCTCCCAGTGAGACAAAGAGCAACACAAGCTCTTAGTCCCATAGAACTTACCCTGCAGGGAGAGCCGACCAGAGGGAACACATCCAAACTGTGTAAATTGCTACAAGATGACATGTTATCCCAGCACCCTGAATACATGATACGATGGGAAACAGACTTGGGACACTCAAGCAAGTGGACATTTGGATAAGAAGCTATTCATCAATATGTGTCACAAACAGGGAATGCACCTCAAACTACTCTTCAGATGGTAATACCCTCCAGAACGCCTCCATCACACCCAGAACTCACTGGACCTGAAATGCTGGCGAAACTGTGGAGCGGTAGGCACCTTCCTGCACATGTCGTGGGACTGCCCCACTGTCTAGGCCTTCTGAGATAAAGTCCTTTCCACAATTGAGGCCATCATGACCATTAAACTCCCGAAAGACCCTGAGTTGAGCCTCCTAGGGACTCCAATTCAGAAGGTTTATCCGAGGATAGGGGTGACCGCCAATCTCATCACTCAACTACTCTTGGCAGGATGGATCACAATCGCTCGCACTTGGAAAGACCCAGAGGGCCCACTGATGGCACTATGGTGGATCAAAATATGGGACATCCTAGTCGCAGAAAAGGTCACAGCAGTGAAAGAGGGGCTCCTACACAGATTCAAAGACATATGGGCTCCACTGCTGGACTATAACCGCTCCTGCCCAGCATTAACTTTCAAACCCCAGCTACCAAGACTAACTCTGGGGGATGTCACCTGAAGATATTGGCCAGAACTCTCCTCAATCCAGAAGAACCATGGATCGAAGGATCTGGGAGGAAGAGCGGGGAACCACTATGGGTAGGGAAACTGGGAACAATTCTGCATAATTTACCTACTTTTGTTATTGATTAATGTTGCATGCAAACATTTTGTATGTTTCACCCCATGTCTGTGACCGAATAAAATAAATTGTTTTAAAAAAAGTGTTGGAATCAACCACAGAGCCCATACCGTGGTCGGACCACGACTTGGTCAAAATCAGAATAGGGGAATGGTTCTCAGATAAACACAACTCTAAATGGTCCTGTAATTACCTGCTGCTAAAAGATAAAGAACTGGCCCAAACACTGTTGAAGTCGATCAGAGAATTCTTTAATTTCAATAACAATGGCGAGGATTCTGGGAATATGGTAGGCATTTAAGGTGACTATCCGAGGCGTCTTGATAGGAATGGAAGCCAAAAAGAAGACAGATAGCAGCGCAAGAGCTAGCCCTAAGGGGAAAAATAGAACAGCTGCAACCGGGGGGAGGGGGGGAGCAAATTAAAAACCCAAATGTTGCCTGATGACTGGGAGAAACTCCAGAAATACAGAGCCGATTCACCAAACGGATCGTACGTTGGCGTTCCTTAAACAGAAATCCATGGAGATGGGGAACGAGCTCTTGAAACTGGCTTGCTCCTGAAATCTATGCTCTGAGCACTCATATTTGTATTTTGTTTATTTATATAGTGCACCTGGCCCAAAGGCATGTGGGCGCATTTCTTAAGGTTACAGTGACATAGTATGCAGTAGAAATATATCAACATATCATTCATAACTACATACAAGAAAATTACAAAATAATAACAGTTAGTTAGAACTGCGAGGCTTAGCACAGCCAAGCATCATACAAGTTATAGTGACGGGTATGCAGCAGGAAAATATCAACATATCATTAAAAAATACTTACAATATATTAAGTTATTTACAAAGATGGTCAGAACGGCAAGGCTTAGCCAAGCCAAGCCAAACGTTAGGCCGGCATTATTAGATGTTAAGGTCAATGAGTCAAGGGGTAGCTTTGACAGTCCTACGCTATGAGCCACATTTTAGCTTTGTTCTTGAATGAGTGAAAGGAGGAGTCAGATCTGACAGGATTAGGTAGCAAGTTTCCACAGTTTATGGACGAGGACCGGGAAACTGGACCCCCCTGCTTTCTGCACCTTAAAACTCGGAATAGAGAGGCAATGGGCTTGGGCTGCTCTCTGTGGGCGTGTGGATGAGTAGGGTGTGAAGCAGTTCGCCAGGTGTTTGGGAGCCTGATTGGCTAAATATTTATGTGTGAGGGCGATTCTTTGGGAGACCGAGAGCCAGTGAAGGCTCAGTCTGGTACCAGAAATATTGTGGTTCCTATGGATATTTAGTGCAGCCCTGATGGCGTTGTTTTGGGTAACCTGAAGCCTGCTAAGGTTTTGATGACTAGTCCCTAGATAAAGCTCATTACAATAGTCGAGTTTCAACATGATGAGGGTTCTGGCAAGGATGATGCAATTGGCAGAGATAAAGAATGGATGACATGCTGTGATAAGTTTACAAGTGTGGGCTGAAGACGAGATTACGGCATTAGTTTGTATAGTAAGGGATAGGGTTGAATCAAGATAAATGCCTAGGGTTTTCATGTCATTGGATACCTTAATGGTATTACAATCAATGACGAAGGATTTGAATGCCGGATCTAGTCTATTGAGTCTGTGGTGGGAACCAAGGGTGAGTAGCTCTGTCTTATTGTCATTAAGACAGAGCCCGTGTTGTGCCATCCAAGCCTGGATGACCAGATAGACATAATTTAAGGCTTTGGCGTCAGCTGTGTGGTCACCAGTGATAGGGATGAGTATTTGGGTGTCATCCGCATAGTTAGTGTAGGTGACACCCAAATAGTCAAGAATATCAAAGAGTGGCTTTGTGAACACGTTATAGAGTGCGGGTGAGACACAAGATCCTTGAGGGACCCCGCATAGGACAGGCGAGGGTTCAGCGGAGGCTGACGGGCAGAAGACCCTCATGGATCTGTTCGCAAGGAAGGATCTAATCCATGTAGAGGCTTTGTCGGAGAAATGGGCTGCAGATTTGAGATGATGGCAAAGAATTTGATGGTCAACCAGATCAAAAAGTTGCTGCCGACAAGTCTAACAATAGTAAGAGGGCCAGATTGCCGTTCTCTTTAAGGTCCTCAATTTGAGTTTTTAAATCGATAAGGCCAAGGAATTTATTAGATGCTAAGTATTCCTGTATCTGGAGATAGGCAGCACGATCCAGGATTTTGAGTAAGAAGGGGACGGTGTTGATGGGCCTATAATTAGTGGGGGTGTTCGGGTCTAGGGATGTTTATTTGAGTAGCGTTAGGACCCAAGCGTCCTTTAGGTTATCCGGGACAATGCCTGTGTTGTAAGAGGAGTTAATGAGGGCAGTGATGAACGGTACTAATTCATGGCAAGATTCCTTAATAATGGGGGCTGGGCACGTGTTGCTCTGGCAGTTAGAAGGTTTCAGTTTACTGATGATGTTTTCTACCTCTTTGATGGAAAGCGGCAAAAAGCTAAAAGGTTTATGGGTGAGAAGGGGAGTGATGGTTATTCCAGTGGGAATTATGTGCTGAAGGTTGGTCAATAAACTACTTTTTTTTGGCATTGATTTTAGTTTGTAGTGTAGAGATTTTGTCAAGGAGCACTTTTTGAATATTAGAGCACCATGTCTTTGCTGCAGGTGTGGCTGACTTGTAATTTAGTGATGCTAGGATGAGTCTGTCCTTATTTGCATCAGTAGGATGGCTTTTCCAACAGGCCTCAGCGATTCGCTTATCCTTACGTAGTACTCTCAGGTGTGGCGTGAACCACCAATTGAGGTCTGCACAAGGTTTGGGTTTCCGTAGTTTAATAGGGGCAATAGTATTCATAGCTGTAAGTATGGTTTGATTGAAGGTATTGACGAGGGCTATAGGGTCTGCGCACGACACCAAGACATTGTTTAGAATGGGTAGGATAAGTGGAAACAGTTTCTGCCTTGTTATGTCCCTTATATTTCTTGTTCTGATGGAGGGAGCAATGTTCCGTTTGGAACATTGGTTATTGGCTTGGATGTTAAAGGTTATCGTGTGGTGATCAGACCAGGCGCATGCTGTGTTTGACACTACGTTGATGCTGCAATTCAGGTCGACCAGCCAATCAAGGGTTCTCTCCTTGTTGCGAGTAGGTTCCTGAATGCGATGGGAGAAACCCAGATCAGTTAGTACACTGGCAATGTCCAAAGCTTTGTGGTCATTAGGATCTTGTAAGCCAAGATTGAAGTCCCCTAATAGAATAATTTGTGAGTTAGGCTTGGTATTGGTTGCTAAAAGGGACGGGATGTCATCCGTGAAGGTGGAGACCGGTCCAGGAGGCCTATAAATAAGGTGCAGAGTGATGGTTTGGTTGGGTGAGATAGGCAATTTGACAGACTGTAACTCAGCTGAGGGAATATGCTGATTAGGGATGAGTCTAAGTCCAAGAGAGCTTCTGAATATGAAGGCAACGCCTCAGCCTTTGGATTGGTTAGTATTCCGGTCGAATCTAATGATGGATTAACCATTAGGGATAGCGAGGGAGAGTAGTGGTCCGGGGCAGTGTGTAACCAAGTCTCCGTAATAGCTAAAAAACATCTATGTTTTGGGCTGTGATGAAGTCTGCAATATCCAGCGCATGGGCAGGGAGGGACCTGGCATTGACAAGGGCACCTTCAATCCTGGTGCCTTTGGCAGAGGCGACATTGATGGTGTTGACATTTGGCAGAACTTTAGGTGTGATGTTCTTGATGCCTAGATGTTCTGGTCTATATGAGTGATTGCCATGAGTATTGAGCTTTATCACTGTACTAGTGAGGAGGTGTGGTTGGCGGGCTGCGTGAGAGAATCTGGAGCCTCGTCTACAGTTCCTGAGATGCAAGGCGCAGGGTTGGTTAGGGGTAGGATTGGTAGCAAAATGATCCAACCATAAAACAGGCGAGTTCAGGTAGGGGTTAGGAGGTAACGTAGTGATAATGGTAGCGGGGGGTGCTCTCCGACGATAGTGGTCTGGAGTTAGTCATGTACATAGTGGGTCTAGATGTCGCCAATATGGTGGGCTGGATAGGCAAGGCACTGTTGATGAAGGGGAGTGGGCCGTCCAATAATAGCGTTGTGTAGAGTATCAGACGTGTGCAACATATGACATAAGGCATTTACATGGTGAGATGAAGTCTTGGCACATGAGCAAATCAACTTTGGGAGGGAAGCGCCAATGTAGACAGTGTATAAAGTAGATGAACATGGATTGAATGGGCTGCACCTAATAGTGGGAGGGGAACCATCCCTAAGGAAGGCAAAGACTCGTCCCTATGCCAATCCTACCACCCTATCTCCTTGTTGAATACGGTTGTAAAGATAATGGCAAAGGTGCTGGCTAATATACTCCATCTCGCAATGTCCTCATTGGTTCATGGGCACCAGGTGGGGTTTATTCCGATCCGTCGAAGGTTCGGACAATATAAGAAAATCAATTAATTGAATGCCTTGTACGAGGCGCAAAACAAGGAGATGAGTGCTTACTTGGTCTCAATAGACTGAGAAAGCCTTTGACCGCGTAAAATGGAGCTACATGGCAAAGGTCCTGCAAAAGATGGGATTTGGTAGCAACTTTAGGCAATGGGTTACAGCCCTCTACAGCGACCCGGTAGCTAGGGTAGTAGTGAATGGCACTACATCAGCCCCTTTCTGACTCTAGGAACCAGACAAGGTTGTCCCATCTCCCCCTTGATATACACCCTAACTCTGGAGCCCTTGGTATTGCAATCAGGGAAAACTGAAAGATTTCAGGGATTTGGTGTGGAGTCCTTGAATTTAAACTCTCTCAGTTTGCGGGCGACATCTTGTGTTATTTAACAGACATAGAAAAGTCTCTGCTGGAACTTCTTTCTCAAATTAAACTGTTTGGCCCGTTCTCGGGCCTTAAAATAAACATCCCCAAATCTAGCATAATGCCCATTGCATCCAATGACTCCGCAACCAGAGATAAGAGAACCAGAAGTGGAATGAGAATTGAAAATATTGCTACTCCCTAGTTGGGAATCATTCTTTCCAGGGATCTCCCATTGCTGGTAGAGTGCAATTTTACCCCCATGTTGGAGAAACCTAGAGCAGACCTTAAGCGATGGGCCCCCCTAACACTCTCGTGTTTGGAAGAATGGTGACAGTTCAAATGAACGTACTTCCCTGGCTGCTGTACATGTTTTCTGCCCTTCCGACCCCTCTCTCGGAATCCTTTGCCAAACTAAAGCAGATAATAAACAAATTCATATGGAACGTCTCCCTGATTTCTGGTTGTACTATAAAGCGGGCCAGATACCTGTCATGCTAGAGCATCTTGCAGATGACCCAGGAACATGCTGGACCTACATTGAAGACCTACACACCTACCCAAAGAAAGTCAGAGACTTGGTCTGGTCCCCAACAAAAGCTATCCCGACTATGTTAGGAAACATCTAACTCTGGAAATCCTGTGTAGTCTATGGAAAAAGGGTAAAAGCAATGGCCACCTCTCTTCCTGGCCATCTCCAATGAGTTCAGTGTGGGGATCCCCATTGGAGGTTGGTGGGAGGGGTTTCCGCCATGCACAAAAATGGTCCAACAATGGTCTAGAAAGAGCTGGGCAACTGTTCACTGAGGGCCACTTCATTGAGTTAATTCCCCTGTCTGAGACCCCGAGAGCTGATTCACTGAATTTCTTTTTAATACCTTTGCACCAAAGGGCATTTTGTCCGACCCAAAATGGTTCTCCAAGATTCCTCGACCCCTCACTCCCTTTGAGAAAGTCATTAGCGAAGCCATCTCAAGAAAGGGAATCCTGTCCAAAATATACAAAGTGATGGTTACCTCGGAACTAGAAAGGAGACAGAACTTCAAGCAATTTTGTGCCGATCAATCAGGGCGAGATATTTTTCAAGTGACCTGGGTAAAATCTATAAGCTAATGTTCTCTGGCGACCTCTATACCTCAGCGATGGAGCACATCTTCAAAATCTCCCCTGAGAATTTCCAAGATGTTCCCTGGATTCTCCCCCCTCCAAAGGTTCAGGTTTACTAGTCAGAAGTCGTCTTATTTTATCTATTTTTTAATTATGATTTAGCCGAAGCAAGCAACTTTTCATAACATATAAAATCAAAATTAAAATGTACCACTTCATTTTTACATTTCTTGTCTCACGAAATAAAGTGAGCAATGAAACAAAAATCCTAAAAGACAAAAAGAACATCTCATGCCATTTTGTTTTGAAGGTGACTAAGTCTAATTTGTGGAGCATTTTTGTCACTTCATTGGGAAGTAGGATTGTGTGTCGTGAAATTAGTCTTTCCCAGAAATCGTCTGTGCATGTCTTGTTCCCTATGTACAAAACATTGAATTTGTTTTAGTCTTAGCTCCTCAGTGGCTATGCAGTCCACCATAATATGTTGCAAAGTCTGTAGCAAGGGCATTTTGCACAAATCCCATTAGATGATATTTGAATCTAATGGCTTTCAAATTGATTTTATTTCTCCAGTAGGTAACAGATTAAGACAAAATCTTAGAAAGTTTGATCTACTTGCTGAACTTGGGGATTTCCTCAAATATTTAGCGAGCTAGCCCCTGAATTTGTCAAACATAGATTAAGGATTTTCCGACCTTGGATTTTTGGGCCATCGATATAGTTTTTATCCAATCATTTCTCTGCATTATTGTTTTAATTCTTACTGGATTCGTTTCAAGATCCACTTCTGAGCTTTCACTGCTTTGTAGAATTTCACAAGCCTCATTTGTCAATTTGTTCGGGCAATTGCTGGATTTGGTGTTTAATGTCTTATTGATGTCCTCGATTATGGAACCTTCAGGAGCAAGCCGCACTGTTCGAAACAGTGATAGGACCTTGCAGTCCATGTGGATTTGCAGAGAAGGCAAACCCAACTCGTATCTTAGGCAGGAAACCTGAAGGCTCATTGGAAGTCCCAGAGTTTTTTCTCCAAATTCTTCCTTCTAATTTGGCCCAATTAATTCTATTGGTCATTGGATTATTTTCGACCCCATATAGCAGGATGGGAATGACCTTCGACTTATAGAATTTAACCAGCGCAAGAATGGAAAATCGAAAAAATGTTATCAGTAGTTTTTTCATTTGGCAAATAAGGTGGTCCGCCTTAGTATTTAAGAAAAGCTCAAATGACGCCACAGTTGGAAAACCCTTGAGTCTAAAACCCAGATATATGGTCTCATTAACAATTTCCAGCTGAAGTGCGTAGAATGCTTGTGAGTTCTTTTAAATTTAACAATTTGGGATTTCGTGTCACGTCTTCTACACCTAACACCCCCTCTGCAAGTGCCACACCCCCACCCTCGGCCTCTTGCCGTCCCACTCGTTCACATACACACCCGATTGCACGCACGTTCATGCGCCCGTTCAGTCATCATACCCGGGGGTTTACTCCTAGACCTGGCATTTACCTTCCCTCCCGCTCCTGGCAGTTACACTGGAGGCTTCCACATCACCATGGTGCCCTGAATGGACCTCGGAGGATCCGCGCTTCACGCATCACGTGACTCTCCATTGCAGCAATACTTTCGTATCACGTGATTACTGTCATCCCCATCACGTGATACGTCCTCACAACAACTCCGTATCACGTGACTTCTGCCATCCCCATCACGTGATACGCCTTCATTGGTTAAAAGCTACCGGGAAACAATGAGCGTCGCTTCACAGCTGTTTCCACCTGGATTCCGTGACGCTCGTTTCGCTTTTGACTCTACGGATTTGCTCGACCACGTTTTTTTTGTATCACGGATTGCCTTTGCCTTGCCCAAGTATTGACTTTGGATCACCAGTTACCGGACTACCTTTACCCAATCGGATTCCTATTGCCTTTGCTTCTTGTTACCTCGTTTTGGAACTGTTGGTTTTCTCGCTGCCTGACCATTGGACTGTCCCTGGTTTGCCCTACGGATTTTGTTTCTTGTCCTGGATTCTTGGTCTCTGGCCTCACGCTGGGCGCTTGCCTGTCTACATACCCACCATCTGCCCTCCACCATTTGGGGAATTCCCAAAGCCTCTCTGCTGTTATTGAGCATCTTTGCCAACACATTAGGTAAGCCATTTTGGATCATTTCCCTGGGGTTCTGCTCTTGCCAACTGCTCTGTGCTTATCCTACAACCCATTGCCTTACAGCGTTCGAGGGGTCCTTTTCCAGCTGTTCCCGAATCCAGGCCTACGAACCACTTCACCTGTGGCCTCAAAGACCACACAGGCAGTATTTCTGGTGTTGTCTGTGCGGTACTTGGGGACGGAGGTATTCTTACTCTGCACGACCATCAAGTCTGTAACATTTCGCTGGGTTCATGATTAAATCATTGTCTGCTGCATATTTCTCCAGGGCATTAAGCATTCTTTGTAAGCCTATGGGGGCATAATCTATCAATACAAGATCGTCTGTGTATGCAATCCAGATATGTTTTTCTGCCCCATCTCTTGGACTGTTGAATGGTGATAGACCGAGTGCGTCGCCTACATTTGCCAGATACAGTTTGAATAGGAGCAAGGCTATTATGCACACTTGGTGGGCCTCTCTTTTTGTGATTATGGTTTTTATTAGATGCCCTTCGAGATTTAATCTCACTTGCAGTTTCCAGTTGTTATATAACGCAAGATTAATTGCTAGGCGTGACATTGGAATTCCCCACGCCTTTAACTTGTTCCAAAGGTGCTCTCTGTTGATGGTCTCAAATGCTTGTGAGAGGTCGATCCAAGCACTATGCAAGATGAGAACCCCTTTTTCCCATGACTTCTCACAGGCCATACTCATTAGCAGGCCTTTGATGTACCACTTCCCTTGCGGAAGCCCAATTAATACTTGGATAGAATTCTGTTCTTTATGGCCCACACTTCAAGTTCCATAAAAATAAGACCAGAGAAGATCTTGCTGTCGACATCTAGTAGTGTTATTGGGTGAACGTTTTTGGGATTTTCTCTGTCACCCTTTTTATATATTGGTATTACGACAGCTCATGTCCACGATTCGGGAAGATTTTTTTGATTTAGTATTTCTCTGAACAGTTTTTCCAGCACAGATGCCCATAATTCAATTTCAAATGTCATGGTCTGATTTGAGAGGCCATTTGGGCAAGCGGCCCGTGAAGGGGAGGACTTCTTGATTAGATTTACTATATCAACTTTTGTGAAGTTCAATTGCCATGGGATGTTTTCATCTATTTTAAAGAGATCACAAGTAGGGTTTTTATATAGTTCGCCAAAATAGTCTCACCAAGTTGGTTCTGAGATAACATTGTCCTAAATCAGACCCTGTGGGAAATGCACATTTTTGACTAAGGACCAGAAATATCTGGAGTTGTTTTGTTGCAAGGACTGAAGCATAAGCTCACCATCGTTGTGAAGCCTTGATTGCCTGTGTTTTCTTGACTAGTTTTTGTAGGTGTTTTTTTGTCATTTTAATTTGGTTGCAAGGTCTATGCTGTTGTTATTGGCCCATTTTAAGGAACGAATGGCCCTTCTTAGACTTCTCTTCCTTTCTGCAGTTTCACTGTCATATGCATGGTTATATTTGACATTTAGGTTTCTTTTCCCTGGTCTTGGAGGGTCTAGTTCAGAGAGACTACTTGTGAATGCATTTGGTGAACTTAGTTTGTCTATTTCTCCAATGGAGGCCGTTGCCCAATGATGTTTTATTTTTTTTATTCAGAATAGGGCCATTTTGCCTAAATTTCCTAATCTGATTTCAACCCCCCCATTTACGTCTAGTTCTCAAGCATTGGATCTTTCATGGATTCACATGCTGTGAATATTCCCCGTCGCCAGGCTGGGAAACCTCGGTAACTTTAACTTCGCGTTTTCCTATGGAAAACTTTGACACTTTAGTGTCCTATCGACGTTCTTTTTGGGTGCTTTAGGCTACACCAATAGGACGTCTGATATAAATAGCCCCGGCCCGCGGCTTCCCTTCAGATTTCAACCGTCTCCAAACTGGTGGGATCACCTTGTGTTTCTCTCTGTGTTTTGCACGTGCGTTTTGTATCCGGCCAATATGACATCTGTGGCCCAGAAAAAAATCTCTCTTTAAGCCTTGTGCTACCTGCGGCCTGAAGAAAGTCTTCAAAGGGGATGGCCATACAGAGTGTCTCTACTGTCTATACCCCCATCATTCAGCGGATGCCTGCGAGATATGCAAGGGGTTTTCGCAGAAGACTTTGAAAGACCGTAACCGCCGGCTCATCTGTTAGTTAAACAAGGGCACTTACCAGGCTTCCGAAGTGGGTTCGGCCCGGGGGAGCCAGTCTTTGGTGAGGGTGGAGAAGGCCCCTAAGCACCGACGAGCGGCGTCGGCGGAACCTCCCGCGAAGAAGCAGCAGACGAAGTTGCCTATGTCGGAGGTGGGAAGAGGTAGCAAGTCTTCTATGTCCAGGTTGCATCATTAGAAGGGGGCTAGTGGCTCCTCCCTATCCAAGTCAGATCAACCTGACAAGACCAAAGGGTCTGGTGGTAGGCCCGAGAAGTCAAATGTGTCAGACAAAGGACAGACAAAGCCGAAGGAGTCTTCCTCAAAGCACTTGTTGTCGTCTAAAGATCATCATAGGTCCTCGTCCAGCCCGGGATTCTTCGAAGCACTGTTCCGGTTCTTTGTCCAGGAAGGCCGGGTCAATGGTGAAGGCTAAAACCGTGGAGGCCGCGGTCCCAAAAACGAGAGCGTCAACGGATGTTCCCTCATCCACTGGGACGGTGCATGCTGCTTTTCTGTCATCGACGGTGGTGTCGTCGGCTCCGTCCACGACTGTGACGGACAGTGGTCCGCTGTTGTTGTCATCGATGCAGATGGAGTCGGAAGGTTTGTTGTCGACGGGTGGGCCATGGCAGTAGGCAGGCTTTGAGCCCATGCTTCCAGTGGACATTATGCAACAAGTTCCGGCAGTGTCTTCTTTTTCCTCTCGGATGGAGGAGGAACATGAGCTGCTTTTTTTATCCGTCAGCTCTGGGTCTGCAGAGTGCACAGCCGTCGACGTCGAGTGGGGTAGGGGCTGGGCTGCCCCTTTTTTTTGTGAAATATTTTTTATTAATTTTTACAACACACAAAAATTAACCATCACACCCGACATTTCCGTCACAGGTATCTTAGCATACATTGCATGTTTCCTTTTTAATGTCTTCCCCCCCCTCCCTACCCTTAAACTCGAGCTCCCCCCGCTATTCCTCTGACTCCCTCCTCCTGAGGTTGGTTCCGTTTGTCTTCCTCGGGCGTGTCATCATCACTGAGGTTGACGTGGGTGGACCTGGGCAATGCGGCTACCATTTGCCTCCATGCTATTAGAGGTCCCACCCCCTCATCCTCACCCCTATTGGCTGCCTCATAGCATACCACTGTCTCGGCGTCTGCCCATTTTAAGAGATCATTCCACCATGCCTCTACTCTAGGTCTATGGGCGGCTTTCCAGCTCATGGCAATTCTCCTTTTGGCCAGAATGTAAGCTAGGTCCTTAAGTTTGCATACGTGTTTCAGATTACGTAGCCTGGTGAGTCCACCCAGCATGCATGCCCACACGGATTCCACATCTAATTTAATTCCTTTTTTGGATAGCCTTAGCTTGATTTCCTCCTAGAATTTCCCAACCTCTGGGCACGCCCAGAACATATGGATCATCCCTACTTCTACACACCTGGGGCATTTTTGTGCTTCTGTATTACCAATTTTGCCGATTCTTCTGGGGTCATGTATGCTCTGTGGGTGACATATAGCTGGATCTGTTGCAGCCTCGCATTCCTGGACACCTTCTTATGATACCTCTGAGCCCTTTCCCATTGTCCGTCCTGCATGGTTTCTCCCGCTTCCTCCTCCCAGTCTAGTCCCAGTTGGAGCAGCTCCTTTCCCACTCTAGACATCACCAGTTCGTAAATCCGGGATATTTCATGCCCTCCCTCTGCGATGTCATACATCGTTTCTATGGCTGTATCCGGTTGTTCTGCTAGAGTTATCTCGGACCACGTTTACTTCACCCGTTTGACTATTCAATTATATGCAATATATTGCCCCAGCGGTTGGAAGTCCAATGCTCCCCCTTCTTGCCAGACGTCGCCTAGGGTCGCTAGGCCCACCGGCTCCCAGTATTTACGGATTCCTTTCCTTAGTTGCTCATCTATCACGTGTAGCGCCACTAGTGGCGCCTGTGGGGAGCATGGGGCCGAGTTTCCCATGGCTCGGCACGCTTTATGCCAAATCTTCCAGCCCAGTTCCAGCAGTCTCGATCTCCCCTGCATCTCTGGTTTGGGTAGCCATATTAGTTCTTTAAGGAAATATGGGTCGCTTTCATTCCTCAGCAGTCTAGATTCTGCTGTCTCGTCTTCTGATAGCAACCTAGCGACATATTGTAACTGCGTCACCAGGTGGTACATCTCGAAGTTCAGCAAGTTTATCCCCCTCTGTCGTATGTATTCTGTAATTTCCATAGGGCCACCCTGTTTCTAGAATTCTGCCACAGGAAACCTCTACAAAGGCTCTGGAGTTTGGTGAAAAAGCACGTGGGCACCATATATGGGATATTTACAAACAAGTGTAATAGCCTAGGCAGGACCACCATCTTAAGCAAGGCCGCCCATCCCACCATGGCCAAGGGGAGCTTTGCCCAGAACCACATACTACTCTTGGTACCTTCCACTGCGCGCTCAGTATTATACTTGTGCTCGTCTGCCACCATATGATATATGTTGATCCCCAGGTATCTGAATGTTCTGGTCTGCCAGGCTATCTGCAGGGTGGGTAAGTTTTCATGTGGGATTCCTCTGTACCTACCCAGGGGGAACATGCATGATTTTTTGGGGTTCACTGCTATTCCTGAGAGGATTGCATAGCGCTCCATAACTTCCAGGATGTATTGCAAGTTTTCTTCTAGGTAACGTAGGTATAGCAGCATATCATGCGCATACAATGATATCAGATGCGGTCCCCCTTTAGTATGGACCCCTATTTCACCGTATTGCTGTCTCAGATAGATTGCCAGTGGTTCTAATGCAAGAATGTACAGCATCGGGGACCATGGGCAGCCTTGTCTCGTGCCTCTGCTGAGTTGCCATTCTTCTGATATTATCGCTCCCATTTTTACCCCAGCGTTCGGGGAGCTATACAACATTTTCACCCACCGCAGGTACCCAGGTCCCATCCCATATTCTTTCAGGGCTGCCATCAACCACGGACACCTAACCAAGTCGAAGGCTTTAACTGCGTCTAGTGAGACTACGGCTATTTCGTTTGTGTCGCCCTCTGTCTGTTCTATGATATGGTGGAGCCTCCTGTGGTTGTCGGATATACTTCTACCTGGGACGTATCCGGGTTGATCGGGTGTATGAGTTTATTTATTACCCGCTTAAGTCTATTCGCTAGCACAGATGGGAGGATCTTACTGTCTTGGTTTAACATAGATAATGGTCTGAATGATCTGCAGTCTGTTCTGGGCTTGTCAGGTTTAAGGAGTAGGATGATTACCGCCTCCCTCAAGGATTTCGGCAGTCTTCCTTTCTTGAAGGACTCGTTTAGCATCGCCAATAGTGGGGGGAGCACTTCTTGTCTGTACGCTTTATAAAATCCGCTGGGGAGCCCATCTGTGCCTGGGCCCTTGCTCGTGGGGAGATGCATTACCACTGTTTCTAGTTCCTCTATTGTGACTGGGGATTCTAAGTTCTCCCTTTCTTCCACACTTAATTTAAGCAATCCTATGTCCTCTAGCATCTCCTGAATCTCCTGCTCTGCCGTCTCTCCCACATCTGCATAGATGTTCATAAAATCTGAGGAACCCCTCGTTCACAGTCTCCTGGGTGTTCCAAACTTGTCCCGCTTCTCCTGTTATCTTTCTGATTGCTGATCGTGGTGTCGCACTCTTGTATAGCCACGCCAGCAGCCTTCCTGGTTTGTCCCCCCCCTGCATGTTGTCTTGCAATGTATATTTTATAATTCAGGTTGCATAACCTATCCCAGAGCCCACCGCAAGCCAGTTGTAATTGACTCACCCGTTCGGCATCCTCCTGTGAGGTGCCATCTCTTTTCATTATTGCTTCTAGAGTCTTTTCCGTCTCTTGCAACTCTCTCTCTATGCCCCCTTGGAGCCCCCTAGACTTGGATAGGACCGCCCCCCTTATTACCACCTTAAAGGCCTCCCACACAGTTCCCGCTGACTCTACACTTCCAGTATTATTCTGGAAGTACCCGGTTATCTCCTCCCGTAGGTCCTCTCGGAATGTGGTGTCCTTCAATGCCTCGGCTCTTAGCCTCCACGTTGGGATCCTAGCTCTGGGGGGCTGGTGTCGCCACAACAAAACCAGGGGGGAATGGTCCGATAGTATTCTCGCCTTATATTCGGAACCCGCCACTTCCCCAGCTATTTACGGGGTGGCGAACATGTAATCTAATCTTGCGTGCAGGTTGTATGGGGCAGCAAAATGTGAGTAGTCCCTATCATTCGGGTGCTGACACCTCCAAATGTCCTCCAGCCCAAAGTCCTTTAGCAGGGCCTGCAACATTTTTGCTGCAGGGGTAAGCTTAGCTAGTTTTGTGTCTGATCTGTCCATTTTGGGGTTTAGCGTGCAATTAAAGTCCCCCACATATGATCGCACCTCCCTTGTGGGGGCCGATCTTGCTAAATAATGACTTAAAATAGGCCACTGTGTCTTGGTTGGGGGCATATGTATTCATGATACTCAGTTCTCTGTTCTCTAGTAGCCCCCAGATCACCACCATCCTCCCATCCGACTCCACCACGGTTTGTAGTATCTGGAAAGGCACATGTGGTGCCACCCAAATAATTACCCCCCTGGCATATGTCGAATACGTTGCTCCTATGGGGGTCCCTCTCCACTTTTTCTTAACTACCTCTTGTTTTTCCTTAGTAAGGTGGGTTTCTTGCAATAAGGCTATGTCTACCCTTTGCCTTCTCAAGTACATCATTACCTTATTTCTCTTCAGGTAGCTATTGAGTTCCCTGATGTTCCAGGTAACTATTTTAAGGTCACCCATTATCCAGTATGTTCCATCCTCCCTTCCTCCCTCCCTCCTGCCACGTCCTCCAACCCGAGAATACTTGGCGTGGGTCATACGCAGAGGCGTGTAGGTGCAAGCTCGTTTCCTAACAACTACCACTACAAACTCCCCAACTCCCCCCCCTCCCGTTCCCATCCCATCTGTTGCCCAGCTCCATCCCTGGATCTCAGGTGATCCTGCATTTGGTCCTGTCCGACTAGGACAGTACTAGGAACCCAGCAGGAGTTTACCGCACTACTGGTAACTCAACTAACCTGTATAATGGGCTGTGAGTTCGGGTGCTCTGTTTCTCCCTGTTATATGCCACATTTACCCGCCTTCCCTCTGTGTAACAAGGCTATATTCAAGTCCCTCTTTCACAGTTTATACAGCACCTCAGCCTCTGAAGACTCTGCGTCATTTCTTCGTGTCGCTCTCCTTCTGGCCGTACTTCCCTTCCTTGACAATTCTGTGCATCCAGCCACTCCGTTGCCTCCTCCGGGGTGTCAAAAAATAATGTTCTGTTCCTGTGGAACACCTTTAGCCTTGCCTGGTGTTATGCTTGAGCTAAAACATGGAGCTGATGCACAGTGCATTCTGGGGGCACTCAGAGCTATAATGGATATTTATTCCATGCCTCAGTGAAAACTGCACTTGCTTTGCTAAAAAACATGCTTTCAATGTTATTAGTTTCTGAGCCTGGTATGCAGGCCTCAGTGAAGGACACTGTGCTGGGAAAGCTGCTGGGATCCACAGGTGCCGGGTACATCAGCATGTATCTGTGGTCCGCCTCGCGCAGCCTCCTCTTTACTGTTCTGAAATTGAGTCGCTGTCGTTGCACCTGGAGTGTATAGTCCGGGTATGCAGTGATTGATGCGGATGACCTTTGGATCGTGCCTCCCTTCCGAAAGTATTCCAGGATCCTTTCCCTGTCGCGATAATTTTATATTTTGGCTATGATCGGTCTCGGGGGCGCTCCTTGGGGGGGGCCTTCTTGCCAGGGACCTGTGCGCCCTCTCCACTGCAAATCCCTGGGTTAGTGTTCCCCCTTCTATTTCTTGCAGCAACATGGACTTGATATACTCTTTGGGGTGTGAGCCCTCTTATCCCTTCGGGAGCCCCACGATACATATATTATTTCTGCGTGCCCGTCTTTCGGCTTCCTCGGCTCTGTTTTCCAAATTGCCAACTTGTTGTCGTAGGGTGTGGATCTCTGTGCCATGCGACGCGCAGGCGGCTGTGTTGGTCTTCACTTCTTTTTCCATTTCCCCTGTATACTCCGCTATTGCTCCTACATCCTGTCTCAGGAGGTTCAGGTCTATTTGTACTGCATCAATTTTGGATTCCAGCACGACTTTCAGAGTGGTCATAGCAGCCTCCAGTTTCGTTTCCCACGCCCCTTTCAAGTCTGCAATGGCTTCTAGGATCTGTTGGTCCCACCAAGGTGGGGAGGCCTCCCTCTAGGCGCTTCTGTCTTTGCTCCTGGCTCCCTCCGATGATTGCAGGGTTTTTGTGAAGTCTTCCATCGTAGACTGTTTCCCCTTCGTCTTAGACTGCTTGGATGCCATTCCGTTTGCCGTTCCGGGTGGGTGGGACCTCGGCTCGCAGTGTTGCGGCTTCTTGCTTCTGTTGGACGCTTGACACAGTGTGTGGGGGCTGTCTGCTGTCTGCTGTCGCATACGGGTGCTCTAGCCCCAATTCTGGCTCCCAGGATAGAGGTCTATTTTGAGCTTGTTCCCTATATTGCTGCCCGGGTCAGTCCGACTTATTTGTACCCTCCCCAATGGGCACCTCAGCATATTCACGCAACTCTGCGCTGCCTCCCTGTGCTCTGGCTGGTGACTTGTCTGGCGAGGTTCCGGTGGGGGTGTCCTGGTGCGGTGCGGCAGGTGTGCAACCTTATATTTCGACAGGGCCTCCTCTTCTGCTGCCTTCCAAGGTGGTCCTATGTCTTTTTGGTCTCCTTACTTTAGAGTTCGGCTCGAGGGCCTGGCCTGCAGCAACCCCGGAGCGCCCCAGCTCCACAATCTCTGTGGGTCAGTTCATGCACCGGCACCACTCCAGCTTACCCATGGGATCCGGCTGTAGGTCCGTGCTGTGGCCACTCCTGAGGACCCCGCAAGAGTTAAATTGTTTATGTCCCTCAATCCACCTTCATTATAGCATTTGTCGGCCTGTGCCTGGTATCCCCCTTATGGCCACACACGTCGCGACCGCCAAGGATGTTGTGGGGGCGACACCATGCCCGGCCTTCCATATATTGAGTGTCAGGGGTATGTTCCTCTGTGCAGTAACTCTCTGAACCCTCACCTTCACAGCGTGTCCTTGCCGCATCGTACTGCAAGATATGGGGCCTGCTCCACAAGGGCGAAGGCAGAGCCAGCTCTTCCGCGAATGTCCAGTCAGCAAGGTCGCGGGAGGGGCGATTTAGGTGGCAGATTCCCGCCGCCTGGGTATGCCCCACATTCTTTGGTGTTCTGTAGCTGACAGCCTGTGTTGGTGCGGACCCCCGGTGTCAGTTTGAGTAGTGGGCGCGTGGCACGTAGCGCAGTACAGTACCCGGTGTAGGATACAAAGGCGGTCTTCTCCTCCGCTGCGATATCGCTGCCGTACCCCTCATGGAGCATCCAGGGCCCTATGCCCCAGCATTAAAAGTATCCTCCTGTGCGAGGGGGAGGCCCGCCGCGGGAAGCCATCCGCTGCTGGTACACGGTCCACGGACCCCGCAAGGCTTTACTTGTTTATGTGTCCCTCAATCCGCCTTCGAGATAATGTTCGTCAGCCTGTGCCTGGCATCCTCCTTATGGCCTCACACGCAGCGGCCACCAAGGATGTTGTTGGGGCCACACTATGCCCGGCCTTCCATATATTGAGTTTCAGAGGTATGTTCTAATGTACAATAACTCGCTGAGCACTCACCTTCACAGCGTGTCCCTGCCACACCGCGCTGCGAGACATGGGCCCTCCTCCACAAGGGCGAAGGCAGAGCCAGCTATCCCACAAATGTCGAGTCAGCAAGGCTGCGGGAGGGGTGATTTAGGTGGCAGCTTCCCGCCGCCTGGGTATGCCCCACTGTCTCGGGTGTTTCGTAGCCGGCAGACTATGTTGGCGCGGACCCCCGGCATCAATATGGTTAGTAGGTGCGTGGCTCGTAGCGCAGTGCAGGACCCGGTATAGGATCCAAAGGTAGTCCTCTGCGCTGCTACGATGTCGCCCATGAAGCATCCGGAGCACTATGCCCCAGCATGAGGTGCATCATCCCGTGCAAGGGGAGGCCCGCCGTGGGCAGCCGTCCGCAGCCGGTACACAGTCCGCTGCACCAACCTTCGATTCAGCGTCCGCAGCAGTCCCAAATTTGTGTGCCAGGTTGGTTGTTTGCCTTGATGCTGCGCTCCACTCCGACACCCCTGAGGTGTCTGCTGGCGCATCCGTGAGCCCCAGGAGGCCAGCAATGTAACACTTGGCCGTAGGAATACGAGGCTCCTCGTCACAGGGGTACAGCTCCAGATGAGCCCTCAGTCAGCCAGAGTGCCTCAGTTGCGCTATCCGACTTAGCTTCCCGTCTTGCAGTTTCAGGCCGGCTGCCTCGCGCCCAGAGCCCTCTGCGATGGTGCCGTGACGCTCAGCGCCGGAATCCTTTGTTCTGTGGTGCGGCGGCCATTTTGATGAGTCCATCGGGTCAGTGAATTCCTCTACCCCTGGGGCAACTCCTACTGCGGAGGTCGGATTCAGCTCCTTTTACGCGCACTGCATGCCGCTGGTTTCCCCGTGCATGTGCCTGTCTTTTGAGTAGATTTTCTGCGGTATAAAAGGCAGGTATTCTCAGGATGATGGTCGGATCCTTGGGAGCTCCGGAGCCTCCTGTCCTTCACATGGCCGGCTAGCCACACGCCCCCGGGACGCCCCTTTACCTTTATTAAGTATTTGATCTGTTTTAAGTTTTGTGTTTGATGTATTGTTGCGAATACGCTGAGAGTTTAGATCACCAGAAATGACAGAAAAGTCTTCTTACTTGTTTTTGATGGTGGAGACGGTAGACATCAATGATTGCAGGAAAAAGGTTGGAGTTGTAATCGCGGGATTTCAATATATATGACGGCTATCTTCGTGAGAGCAAAGCTTTCATGAGATATTAGACCAATAGTGAGAATACCAGGAAACCCCTTGGTGATAAGAAAAGATGTTGGTATAATGGAATTGTGAATTGCAATTAATAGACCATCGGCAGGTCGGCCGCTCTTCTCCTTTCGTGCTAATTGGTTGTATGTCGAGAAGGCATCTACTCTTAACATCTCTCATGAGCCATGTTTCCTAAAACAGTACAATGTCGAATTCACCAAATATATATTTCTATGTATTTGGTGTTTTAAATTAGCTGGGCCCTCGTGTGTTCCAGCAGGCAATTTTTAACTCTTCTTTGGCTAGAGGGAGACAGCTGCCAATCCCGATTTTGTTAAGACGTTGGCTATTATATCCGGTAGAATGGGATACATTTCTGGCTTTGGTACAAACTGTCTTCCTGACATCTCTTCTTTTCTCACCTGGTTGGGTCCCTCATTCATTTGCGGCTTGACTTTATTCCGCTGTCTTTGTTTGGATTCACTCCAATTCAGGTCATCTGCATCATCATACTGTTGTTCCGGATGAGAATCTGTCACCTTGATGTTTATCATGTTCAGTTCATGATTGGCATTCATCAGAGCTCTTGCACCTATGCATGATTTTAAGCCGAGTTCCACAATGTGCACATGTTTTATATAGGGAAATCTCACATATTCTAGGTCTTGAGAGGAGAAAAAGTACAAATTTGGTATTTTTTTGAATATTGACAAAAGGGCTCTCCTATTTAGTGGTTGGGTGGCTCTGCCATTTGCTATTCCTTCCATCCATATTCTGGGAATTGCAAAAGGATTGTCTTTGGCTGCGTTTAAGATGTGATTGTCTTGACTTTCTTCATGCCCTGACTGGCTGCTAATTGCCTGCAGTGAAGGAATCTTTGTTCACTTTATCTTTAATTTTATCATCCGGGAATTCGGGATACCTTGTTCGATTGCTTATTTCCTTAACCACAATTTGTTGCTTAACAGCTGTTACTTCCTCAACACCATTACCTAGCAGTTCATTCCGAGAGGTTGTTTCTTTTTTCTTTTTTAGAAATATTGGAACCAAATTCAGTGGGGGCTTTTCTGGCACATTATTTGTTCTACCTGTGGTAGGAATTCGTATTGCTAAATCATTTGTGGACTTCTTGTCATTCTCCAGAGATGCTTCAAGATGGTCTGTTGGAATGGCTTGACCTACCAATTTTCCTGTCGGTTCTTCTATGATGCTTTTATTTTTCTTTCAGAGATGCTTTTGAGGCATTTTTATGTGTATTTTATTAGAGCTTGATTCTTCTTTTTGTGGTAATGTTAATTTATCAAAGAAACTAGTGTTTTTTGCTCTTGTATTGTTTTTTTCTTTGATTGCTTTGCATTCTCAGTTGTTTTGCCCAAAGGGGTTGATGAGAACTTTTAATTTACATTCATCTTCGGCTGCAGGATCTATGTTGTGATCACAACCCTTGGACTTTCTTTTCTTTTCTTTTTTATTTGCGACTTTGATGGTTCTGAAGTAGAAGCTTCCTGTTTAGGATGTGCGTCTTCTGATGGATCTGAAGATAGAGATGTCGGGTTGGCTGAGTTTGTTGTAGTGGCGCCCAAATCATCTCCTATTTGGGCAAATCTCATGAACTCTACTAACACTGATCCTGATAATGGTGTATCATCCAGGTCGTGATAAAAAACTGTTTCTGTTTCATATTCTCGGGAGGATAGCTCAGGGGCAACGTGCTCGCCTTGCAAGCAAGACGACACGGAGCAACATATGTTCGATCCCCGGGTCTGTGCTTCGATACCTCTGGGTATTAAGCACATAACCTATCATATCATGTTCTCGATCAGCTTCTTGCATTGGAAATAATAATAATTTAGCATTTATATAGCGCTACGATCCCTCAGGTATCTGAGCGCTGCTTATTATTGCCCACGGTGTGTGGTGCTCATTTATCGACCTCGGAATGATGAAAGGCTGAGTTTGGCCCTGCTGGGATTCAAACCTGCGTCAGCAGGCTCTGCACAGATGTCATAGCAAGCACTCTACTCCCTGTGCTATCAGACCGGCTTTGGTGAAATTAAGTTTCCCTTCCAAAGCAAGTATTTTCTGGTCTAAATATTCGATATGTTGGTGCATTGATTTCATGGTTATGTGTATTTGTTCGATATTCATCGTTTAATCGCCTCTTCCTTGAGGTCTGTCAATGTGTTTATGATTTTCGTATTCAGGGTTGTCTGAATCATAATTACCGCCTGATTGCAATTCTGTTTCTATAGACATATCTATCAAAGCCCTGGAATGGTTCTGTACTTCGTCTTTTACTAGTTCGAACACATTCATCAATGAGTTAAGGAAGAAGCTCAGGGTTGACAGTATATTACTAATGTCTCTTTCTGTTTCCCTATACTCCACCCTGTGGGCCGATGGTTGGTCAGCGATCTTTGTATCAAACTCTGGGGGTCTTTTATGTAGGGTTTCATATTCGTGTGTCTTTGCTGTGGCTTCCTGCTCTTGTGATGAAACTGAAGGCTGTGTTATTAATAGGTAGGCATGACCCAGAGTACACTGCTCTATGCTCCGATGCGATTGTTGCAATCAGTCATGTGACTTACTATTGGTCCCCTTTCCAATTCTGACCAATCTGTCTCCCATACTCAAATTTCTTCTAATAGGGAAATAGTCATTCATTTGAGCTTTCAAGGTGGCTGCAGTAAATTTGGATTCAGGATGAAGGGTTCGTACTGGGATTGCTTCTGTTCTGACTTCGTCCACTTTTGTGGCCCCTTCTGATGTATCGAAAATCCCATCATTCAGGCGTTGTTTGCAGAACTTTCTAGTTTGTTGTGCAAAGATTTGCCTGTTAAGGGTTTATTACGTCTCTCCATTTTGTTAGCCTTAATTGGGGTCTGATCCCAGCTTTGTTCCAAGGGCAGATTATAAATTTCTGGGGCCCTTAGATCATCCTGAAGAGGGCCACTCCGGAGATTATAGGAATAAGACATATTTATTGCTGATGTTATTCCTTTTTTCTTAAATTTATTTTTTTACTCCCTTCTTTCGGCCCTTCTTCTTCTTTCTGTCATGAACCATCGACCTACGTCCCTTCTGGACTTCGTGATTTCGTCTCCAACTACCAGAATCATGGAAAAGGATCCATCCAGTCTTCCACACCTCTCTGTTAAAACCATATGTTCAGTCCTCTCAAACTGCTCCAAGATCTACCCCAGTGATCGTCAATGACCAACTCGAATATAAGGTCTCCAGAATCTGTGACTCCAGGTACCAACATGGTCAATTACAATATTTGGTCGAGTGGAAAGGTTATCCTCCCAGTGAGCGCACCTGGGAACCTGTGTCAAACATGAATGCCCCCAGGCGGATTCGAAGATACCATCTTATTCATCCAGGCAAACCCGGAGGAGCTGGGCTTCAGAGGAGGCACACTGTCATGAACCGTCACCTACGTCCCTTCTGGACTTCGTGGTCCCTGACCCATAGGGGATTGAATGCAGTAATCCTTCCAACATGGCCGCCTGATACGGAACACTGCTTGCCAGTCCTTGCGATCCACGTTCTACTAAACAGACACGTCCCCGCGGCTCTGCGTGTCTCAACGCTACCGCTTGCTGTAGTTGGACGTGTGTTGCCGAATGTTCGCTCAGGGCTTTCTTCTGAATCCTGTTTCCCGGTTTCTTGAATCCCCTTTCCTTCCTTCTTTTCCTCAATTCTTACCTCCAAACTTCCTGGATTTTCACCCGCACTCGTGTCACAGCGTTCCATGTCTCCGAGCTCGGACACTGTACCTTCCTGGTCTCCGTCCTGGACATCTGAACGTATCCTGGAGTTGGACTGTCATCCAAATGCTGGAATCCGAAGACCAGCACACAGGTTTATACAAATCCCGGACAGTGCGAAAGAAGTCACCAAAGAAGGTCTCAAACAAACAAAAACAGGTGAGAAGGGAAAAGACTTGTGACACTTTCCTTCTTCTCTTATATTCTTTTTATTATGTTTCCTTCTTCTTTTACAGATCTTTTTCTGTGTCGCAGGGCTGATTCAAAGGCACGTCTGCACCGCAGTCACCAGCTTACCGGTGTACGAGTCCATGAGGGTCAACTTCACTGAAAGCGCCCTGCACCACAGGTCGGCACACAACACAAAAAATGGTAGAGAAGCCTAAAACAAATGCCACACTGGTGGGGTTTTGTTTTGTACCAACTACGAAAACGTTTCCATGCGCCTGGTTAAGTATTACAATTCAAAAAGGTGTCGCAGTTGATGTGGGGCAAAAAAGGGGCTTTTGACCCCTACCCCTTGAGAAAACAGTTGAAGAAAAGATGTTCCACATCAAAAGTCTTCAATACAGTAGAACAGAAAGTCATGGGTTAAATCCCCCTCCGGCTTGTACTCAATCTTCTTTCGTCTGGGTCGGTCGGCAAAATTGAAGACTTTTGATTTGGAATATAGTTTTATCACCAGCCCTGATTTGAAAAAGACACTGGTGTGACGAAACACGTGTTATCCAAAAGGGCATTACAATTAATACATTTCAGTTTCCACAAAAATGTTGTGGCGCAGTTCCTCAAGTGTGGAGCATCTTTTCTTCAACTAAAACAAATGCCGCCACCCACTCCTCTCGGCACAGCCGGAGGAAGGTAAATAAGAGGAGCGGGACCCGATGACATGACACCACCAGGAAAGAGCGTTACCTCAGTCGGAACTTTAGTTAGTCATGAACAGGAGGGTAATCTGATCTTCTTCAGGTTACGACACGGCTCAAAGGCATATTGCCCACAGTCGCCATGCCTAGAGTGGAATGATAGATGTCCCTTTTCTCGTAGCGAGTGACAGATAGTGTGCAGATCAAGGAAGCATACTGACTCCCAATCTGGATGCAGATCTGCTTAAATACAGCCCCGGCTGCACTGCAAGGGGCTACGAGTTCCCTGCACCAAGCGATTTGAAATCCACAGAAATCAGCCGCGGGGGCCGAGTGAAATTCTCGCCCACTCACAACCGCACTGACTCGCTACCCAGTTGAAATTCAGTTAAAGTACAGCTTCAGCTGCTAAGCAAAGGGTGGTAAGCCACCTACCACTAGGTGACTAAAAGAGCAGTATAGCTCTGTTGCAGAGATTCAATAATAGTTTTGCACGCTTACCTTAGCATGATCGTAGCAAAAACAAATGGAGCGTTTTCTGCACGTTTCTACATGTGAAGTGGAAGTCCAAAGCACGATGTGCACAAGGATGTTTTTATATACTGTGCTGCCTAGCCCTGTCACCGGTCGCCTGCTCGGACTGCCGGGACTGCTCATTGACCCGGGGCCGCCATTGATTTGCGTTCTCTTGTTCTAATGTAACTGACCTGTTGTCCTGTCTGGTGTAATGGTCACTGTGTGTAACATATTGTGGGGGGTGGCAAGGGGTACTAGTTCAAGGAAGTTTGACAACTTTTATGCCTTATTCCTGTGAATTGTAATTACGAAAAAAATGTAATAAACATCTAAATTGAAATAAAAAGGCTAGTGAAGTGTTTTTTAATAAAATTATTAGAGCTGAGTGTATAGGCACAGCTAACATGCGGTTTCCAACAGACCGGGGCCAATTTGCATTCAAGATTAACAGATATACATCGACAATTGACTATTTTATGATTCACATCCATGACTGATGCTCTTTGCATGATCTATCTGTAATACAAAGCCCAGAGAGTGACCATGATCTTATATCAGTAAAATACTTCACTGAGAAACTTAATGAACTCCCCAGATAATCTAATGCTTCATCCCATATTCCACTGAAACGAATGAATTGGGCTAAGGCTGATAAAGAAAGTAGAATTCTGTCTTGCTATCTCAGGTGTAGCTGTTTTCACTCTAGAAGCCTTTGATAACAAAACAGAGTGTCGTACTCCACGTATGGTCTGTGAGGATCGCCCTACTCGCCCTTATAAGCACACCTGTGGGACCCGATGGAATGACACAGGTCTCCCACAGGTAGACCAAAAAGGATGGGAGGAAAATGGATACGAACGACGAGGACCCCCAGGCTGTGAAAACAAGGAGGGTGTGATTAGTATCCAAGACGTTAATGTTGGTATTGTGACAATTCACAAGGTGTTGTCACTTCTCCCCAAGGTGGAGCCCTTTTCCATGAGGCTAGGGAGGTGCGGCTGCTACCCAATAGTCCCCCTTTGGGGTGGTTTAATGCGAAAGGACCACATGGGTTGGGACTCCCCATCTGGGGACAAGGATGATCACCTGAGGTACAGCCCATTGAATTGCATCACTCCCCAACATTCCCCAGCCCTCCTCACTGTTCAGAACCATTTTATTGAAAGTAAACATATGTGTTGTTGTAAAACAGGGGATAAATCCAAAGCCCAAGGTATTCGGACGAAGAACAGCACAGGAGACATAGAGGTCATTGTCTGTGCTAGTACTGGTACGAGGTGGCCCAGAGGAGGCATGAGGATTTAATGATCAACAGAAACAAAGGACTTTTACAATCCTCCGGGGGGTACTGGCAACAAACATTGTAGAAGTATGGAACTGTCAAACCCAGCCGGGAGAGGCAACAGGTGCAGAAAGCAGCAGGAGTTGCAAATGCTGTGGCAGACCAGAGTTGGAGAACAGCGGAGGAGGCCGCTGAAGTACAGAAGGAGTTCTGCATAGGTCCAGCTCATGCAGGCCCGAATGCGAAGCAGGAGAGAAGAGCCAAGTAGCATACCAGAGCGCTGAGCCGCTGCAGTGCTGTGGAAACCGGAGAGAGATGCCTGATGCATCTGAGAGAAGAACCCCAGTCCCAGGAAGTCCCAGTGGCGTGCCGAAATCCCTCAGACAGTAGCGAGAGGTGCGAAAGACCCAGAGGGGACACAGGGGTGGAAGATAGATGGGGTTGGGGCCCTTGTATACCTAGCATTCAAGGAGAGCTTCCTCGTCACAGTGGCGACCATAAGCCCACTGACCATAAGAGATGGGTCGGAGACCCTGACCAGTACACACCCAGCATCTCAGGAGAGTTTCTTCATCAAAGTGGTGACAGTAAGCCCACTGACCACCAGAGACTGGTTGGCGACCCTAACCACCAGTGTTCCCTCTAAGCTGTGCGCATGTGCGCTTGCCCAGCTTCCTTCAGGGTGCCGCTCAGAAGAATTTTAGCAGCGCACACAGACAACTCTCACCTATTCAAAAATATTTAATAAGGCACAAGCCACGGTAATTGAAATTAGCTTTCTCTTAAAATAAGCAAATAGTCTTAATATTCTGCTAATTTGCATTACACTACTAGGCAAGGGTGACCGTAAACACCTAAAATCCCTAAAAGCAAAATACACACATAAGAGGTTAAAAACTAATATGAAAAACTGGTTCCATGAACAGAAAAATCTAACCAAGATATGCCTGCACACATTAACCAAATAATGGGCCTCATTCCGAGTCCGGCAGTAAACCTGCCGGTGCTACCGGCGGGTTGCCGCCAGACTCAGATTAATTTACTGACACCTAACCTCCCAGTGCCAATGGCTCATTCCGAGTCTGGCGGCCGGGAAGTCAGGTGCAGGTATATTTGTAAATCCCCATTCCCTTAGAGTCCTATGGGACTCTATGGAAGTGAGGACACGGGAGCATTGGCACTGTTGCTAATGGTGCCAGTTCACCCTGTGAAAAGTCTGCCTACCATGACCGCTGCACCCGGCAGGGTCAGGCCTATTGGGCACAGTGGCCCCAGCAGGCAGGCTTGTAGGTGAGCTTACCGGCACCCTTGTTCCCAGACCGGCAAACTTATAATGAGGCCCAATGTTCCCTCCGCACCCATGACTCCTAAGCTTGATTCTACCACACTTTTACCTTATGACTCTAACTTCTGCCCCAGAACACATTAAAATAGTACCGGACAACCTTGACTCTTCCTCTCTTTGCTCTTGTGAAAGGTATGTAAAAGGCGGACATTGCCTGCGGACATAAAACAAGTGGATGTAGGTACACGTCTCCTAACCATATCTTTGGTTAGGAGACGTGTACCTACATCCACTTGTTTTATGTTTGTTGTAATATGAATAATATGAACACTGTTCACGTGCCAGAATGTCTGTTACTCATTGTGCCTTACCAAAAGCGTCACCCACACGATACAATCAAACTACCAGCTAAAATATCGAATCCTGACGCTAAGTAAGCAGGCTACCTTGGTGTGTAATCTTATCCCATGCTTCCTCTTCTTTGTACAAATGTCACGCAAGTGCTTTGAAGCGGGCCCTTTACAAGTTAACGCATTATTAAACTCAAATATTATTTTGCCCTGTAAGAGTTTTGAGAAGACAAATGTGATGCTCAGTATCTCCTACTTTAGCATTACTAACATTACCCCATAAGTGGAGAGCAACATTACAATATATCATTTTACTTTGCCTACAAGGGATAATGGGTATGGACTATGCCTGGGATTACTCGGCCATAGTATCAGGGCACCGGATATTCAGACAGGAGAATGCTTTTCACACAATCTACATCGTTTCCACGCGTTCAGAGTTCCTTTGGGCATAGGCCTTTACACATTATTTGGTAACTCTCTTCTATGCAAAAACGGTTTCACTGAGTTTTGTTTAATCCTACACAAAGTTATAAGGTTGGGGTATGTTGCAAACAATCTTGCATGAACTGCAGAAGAATTGTGTACATGCAGAGCCATGACTTTCTTAAAATGCACATAATATGTTGAGCCATTAAATATGCCTTGCTTGCAAAGTATTGTGAGTCTGCAAATATCCCAGTGAGTGTTTACTGCTACATTCCCTCACGTTTTACAGTGCTCTATTAACTAGTATTGGAGGCTAGCACAGGGGCCGGGGAAGGGTATGGGTGGTAGAGCATGTGGTGCTTGTTTGCTAAAGGATAGGACATTCCAGTACCAGTCTAGACAACAGCACCTTCCTTTTCTTTCTATGCTCAACTGCTGAGGGCTTTTCAATATAACCATGTGTTCTGTGTGTATCGTCTCTAGCATCCCCCGCCTCTTATTTAACTGATAAAGAATTACAGAAGAGGGATTCATAGTTACAGAAGAAAGCACTCAGTTGTATCTCTAATGAATTAATGCTATTAACTTAAAAGGCATATATACATATATGTGATTTTCTTCAGCCGTGCTCCATAATAAACCTCAGCAAGGCTCTTATTTAATTTTATCTAGGCTGTGGTGTGGAAGGGTGGGCAAAACTATAGACTTTATTATGTGCCCTGTCATTTAACTTCCTATGTAAAGGGTATACGCAGGGCTCTAATCAGATTTTTCTCCCTACTTGGAGTCAAATGATTTTTCAGGAAGTACAAAAGTAATTAGTGTTGTCAATAGGGATTCTTTCTGTTTATTAAAAGATGTTCATCCCCTTAAAATTCCTGTTGAGATCAGGCATTAATATTATTAGAGTTCCTTCCTATACCAGTGCTCTACTAGTCACTAATTCGAAATAATATCAGTGGAGCTTATTGGGTTGAAGCAACAAAATGTTAATTGTTTCTCATTTTTGTTGAGCACCTTTTCATTTTTTAGGGAGTAAAAATGGATGGTGTATATGTCTCTTAGCTGGAATGCTGTTATTACTACCCAAAGGACAACTTAATGTGGATAATAAGCAGAGGCACATGAATATATGATCATCATATTCTGAGGCGCAGTTATTCTGATGCAATTATCATCCTTACACAAATTATTAGAAGCATGTTCTCCTGGCTCTTGAATTACTTCAATAAAGTGGAACTTGAAGTCCTATCAGCATGGTTTTTGACACATTCTTTTAATTGCCATTAATCCGTCGACAAATGTGTATTCTGTCTGAATTTGACAGCCACATCAGTTTATGACAAGAGATATTTGTGTTTTGTAGTACACATGAGTGATTTTCCAGTGGCATAAAACGTTTGCAAGGTACTGTGGCAGATGTTACAGTCTTGGAATGGTTGAGGAGTTTTCTGTTTAATCACATATGACATATTCTATTTTAGCCAATGTGTTTGGAAAAAGGGTTGTAAGATTTGTCAAGAATTGCAGTGGCTATGAAGAGGAAATTCCTTTCTAAAATCTCTTCTACAACGGTAGTTCACTAAACACGCATGCTCACAAAGTGGATTACCTCATTAGTCAGTTGCGCACTTGGAAAATAATGTGCACACAACAGCAAACCAGATTCGCACATAGAGAAAAATAATTAGAGGGAACATTGCTAACCACTACAAACCAAGCATCCAAAAATAGCTTCCTCTTGGCAGTTGTGTCAATAAGACCATTGACCACCAGAGAAGTGTCTGGGACCCAAACACAAGAGAAGTGAGCCAAGCAAGGAGAAATTCCTCATTGCAGTGAAGGCACTGAGCCCACTGATCCACAAAGGAGGATCGCAAACACCAAAACATAGTGGCAAAGTGTACATCAAGCTGAAGATTCTGAGAAAGAACTTTTTAGACACCAGGAGAAGGGAGTAATTTTCCTGGAGAAGGGGTAAAGCTCTTGCAACATACTCTAAAGACGCCAGTGGAAGGGAGTCATTCACCCTTGCCTTGTTGTGAACTGTGCCAACCAATACCAGGAGAAGAGAGCTCTTCTCCTGTTCCAAAACTGGGAGTTGTGCTAGAGACGCCAGGGAAAGGGAGTCATTCACCCTGGTTTTATTGGAAACTGTATAGATCTACACCAGGAGAAGGGTGCCATTCTCCTGGATGTGGAATTTTATGAAGGCTGTTTGAAACTCGCAAGCCAAGGGCAGGGAGCCATTCCCCTGGCATTCTTGTTGCAAGAGAGCATTCCTTTAAACACTATCTGAGCATCGGGAGAAGGGAGACATTCTCCTGGAGAAAGAACTTTCTGTTAGATTATCCTTTAGTTGTAGTGTGAGGATAGAAGTAGGTTGTGACACAGGACGGTGTAGTTGAATTTAACGGACATTCTGACTGACCCTTTAGTATTGATTCTGAGGCATGGACACCCCTCTTAGAAGTTAGGGATAGTGAGGGCCTTTTCATGCACAAATAAAAGTCCATGACCACCACCATGCCACCTTTGTGTCAGCTTCCTTCTTCGACAACCTTACAGTATGTTATAACGTATTGGGAAGTAACACTTAACTAGGGTAAATGTAGCACAGGCCTGGCTCTAGCAGGGGGAGCAGGGGGGTGAGGCCCCCCCAGGCCACCCCTAGAAAGGGGGCAATGCCAGTGATGGTAAACAGCACTGGAATCCGAGGGAGTATGGGCCTGAGGGGTGGATTTCACTCTACACATGCAGCAGCAACCAGGGTCGAACTGGGGCATAACATTGTCTCGGGCACCAATTAAAAAGTGGCCCACAGTGGAAAATGGGAATTCATTCCTTTTGTGACACTGTTTTGAGTAGTACCCAAGGGGGAATTCTTTTGATAAAATGTGATGCAAATTGTGCATTTAAAAGAATATTTATTCAGCAACACTGGTCAAAACTACTAACCGCATAGTGAAGTAACTCATCAAACTGGCCCACATTGGCCCAAAAATGGGCCCACTTTGACCCAAAAATGGGCCCACGCAAGAATTTTGGGTTTTTGGTTCGCCCACGGGCCTATTGCCCTATAGGCCAGTCCGAGCCTGGCAGCAACCTCAGAGACATCATTCTGAGAGGCTGAACTGCAGGAGGCCTGGCCAGGATTTTGCTTGCCCTAGACAATGATTTATGCTCCACAGCCATGAAAGTACAAATGACCAGGGAGTTGGAAGGCCATTCACATCTTTAAGTGGGGTAGCACACTTATTCGAGCATGCTGCCTATTACTATTTTCTCAAAACTAAAATCACAATGTCAGTTTCTGTAATTTAAAGTAGGTTTCTCTTTTGTGGGTATATAGCATCTTTTCACATCATGCTTAATAAAATGCATAATAACCATATCAAACAATCAATGACAGGTGATGTTGCCTGAACACAGATTTCTGCAGAAGGTGCATCATCTAACTGGAGGCCCTTACAAATTACATTCAAAGTATATATTCTGCTGCATTAACTACTTGAGTATAAGTGAAAAGATACAGTTGGTGGTAATAAAAATGTAATTCAGGAGGGGAGCGTGTAGTAAAATCAAAAAGTGATAGATGCATGCAAGGCTTTGAGTTAAAAATTACCATTAGTGTTGCGCTGCGCAACATTCCATGCCATTATTCTTTAGTATATTCTTTAGTATTTCTGTGCCATTACAGAAGGGGACAAGCAATTAGCAAATGACTCTTGGTACTGCCACCAAAAGGTGCAGTTAAAGCTCAATTGCTAGGCCATATCCCCTCTGCACTGAAACACAAGCCACATGCATGTGTAGGCCTTGTGGTCTAGCAGTTTGGGATTAGTGACATGGCCAAGGCTGATTTGACACCCAATAACTAGCCAGGTCTATGTTAATGCCTATGGCAATAACACCAACTGCCTGCCCCTCGCCTCCAAAACGTACCCTTTCTGGAATTCGTTGCGCAACCTCCATCACAAAGTAACACAAAACGTGTTGCTGTATAGTGCCGTCCACTGTTATAGCAAAGCATTATTTTTTTTTTTTTAAACATATCTTTATTATTTTCATAAACACAACAAATAAAACTTTGTACCAACATTTCACCCCCCACTCACCCTCCCCCCTCCCACCCAGGGACCGTGTTACTTGATTCGTGGATTTCTTTATGCGTTGAAAATGTCTGTGACCTTTATGTTGTGGGGGCACCATTGATCCATAAAGTCTGACTGCAGGTGTTCGAAGACCCCGCCCCATTCTTTGGTGAACCTGTTCTTAGTGCCTTGGATTGTGTGAGTGACCTTTTCCATTGCTAGCTGCGTCCATACTTTTTGAAGCCACGTAAATATTAGCGGTGTATCCTTCTTTTTCCAATTTTGGGCAATTGTTGTCCATGCCGCGATGAGAAGTCCCACAAAGCTTCTCCATTGTGCTTTCGTGTAGCTTCTTGTAGTGTCATCTCTCATGCCACACATCCATACGGTCTCGTCTAGTTGTCCCACATCTGGAAATATCTTGCCCATTTCTCCCTTAACTTCTTCCCAGAACGGCACTATTCCTTTACAGGCCCACCAGATGTGTCTCCACGTCCCTATTTCTCCGCACTCCCTCCAGCAAAGGTTAGATGTTCCTGGGAACATAGTATGCAGTCTCTCAGGCGTGTAGTGCCACTGAGTCACTATTTTAATCCACATTTCTCTCATCTGCACCGCTCTTGTCATTTTGGGGATCTGGGCCCAAATGTCCTCCCACTGTTTTCTCGTGAGTTCCCTTCCCAGCGTTCTATCCCATTTGCGCATATATGCCCATTTGATCTCTCCACCTTGTTTGTTTATAAAGGAGTATAGTGTAGAAATCCATTTCTTTGCCCCTGAGTTGGTTGTGATGTATTTCTCAAATGGGGTTAGGGTTCTCGTAGCCGCCTTCGCTATTTCGGGAGTTTTTAGCCAGTGCTTAAGTTGTTCATAGCTATATCTATTCCGTGTGGTCCTTTTTGGGAGTGTGAGGCATGATTCGAATTGAATAATTTCATTGTTGCAAAACATTTCCCCAATTTTCGTTATGCCCGCCTCCTCCCAGTTGTCTGATGTGCCCTGCTCCAACCCTGGCGGAAACTGCGGGTTCCTCCATATGGGTGTGAATGGGCCTACTGTGTTGGTCATTGTGCCCTTTCTTGTTTGGGTGTCCCACGCCTCCAAGGTCGTGCTCAGTATGACGCTGATCCCTATATTGGGATCTCTGTGCTGTTTCTGCTTCCAGAGTAGTTCCATTAGTGGGGTTCTGGCCACCGCCCTATCTTGTGCTGCCCATATCTGTTGTGGGTCTTCTCCCAGCCATTCCCGAAGCACCTTGAGTTGGGCCGCTTGGTAGTATTTTTGAAAGTGGGGGCAGTGCCATCCCTCCTTCCCTAGTTGACGAGGTTAATGCCGCCATGGACAGCCTCAGAGTTTTCCCCTTCCACACGAAAGTTGAGACTACCCTCAGGAGTGATTTGAAGAATGAGCGGGGAATCCCCACCGGCAGGGCTTGGAAGTGGTATAGGAGCCTTGGGAGAATGGTCATCTTTACCGCCTGAATTCTCCCCCACCATGATATCAGCAATGGGTTCCATCTTTCTATGTCTCTTCGAACGCTAGTAAGTAGCTGCGGGTAGTTTTTACTGTACAGTTGGTCTACCTTGTGTGTGAGAGTAATTCCCAGGTATTTAATACCCTCCTCTGCTATCTTGAGGTTGAGTGCCCTTGCTTCTCTCTTAATCTTATTGCCCGTCTCTTGCCAGTATTAGTATTTCTGATTTGTTTCTGTTGATTTTTAGCCCCGAGATGGCCCCGAAAGTTTCTAGCTCTCCCATTGCTGCAGTCAGCGACCGGACCGGCTCCTCTAGTGCCAACAGCATATCGTCCGCATATGCGGTAATCTTGTGTTGCATGCCTGCCATCTCTATCCCCTTAACATTCGCAGCTTCCCTAATTTTCATCAGTAGGGGTTCTAGGAATATAGCATATAAGAGGGGAGAGAGTGGACACCCTTGTTTTGTTCCCCGTGATATGTACACCTTTTCTGATACCTCCCCATTGATGGCCACTCTGCAAGTTGGGGCGTTGTAGTTTGCTTTAATTCTGGCAATAAAGTGTTCCCCAAATCCCATACATTGTAGTGTCTTAAATAATAAGGACCATTCCACCCGGTCAAATGCTTTTTCAGCATCAAGTGCCAGGAGAATTGCTGGGATTCGCTTTATACCTATCTTTTCCACCAGATGGGTGACCCTTCTGAGATTGTCGTGTGTTTGTCTCCCCGGGATAAAGCCTGATTGATCTAGGTGAATTAATTCAGGGAGAAGCGGGGAGAGCCTAGCTGCTAATATCTTTGTGTATATTTTGGCATCTATATTTATCAGTGAAATTGGTCTATATGAGGCCGGGCAGCATGGGTCCTTCCCTAGTTTATGAAATACCAGGACCTTCGCTTCGTTCATGGTGGGGGTCACATTGCCACTTTCTTTAAAGGAATTCAATAACCTGGTTAGAACCGGGGTCAATTGGTCCGCATATTTTTTATAAAATGGGGCTGTATAGCCATCCGGGCCTGGGGCTTTATTTTTCGGTAGTTCATTTATTGCTTTTCTAACTTCTTCTTCCCTTATGGGGTCTTCTAAGGCCTGCCTGTCTGCCGGTGAGATTTGCTGGAATGTGAGGGTTTTCAGATATGTGTCCTGTGTATCTGCCTCCGGTTGGTCTGTGGTATACAGTTTCTGGTAATATTCTCTGAAGACTTCCCCTATGTCTTGTGTGCCTGTAACGTGTTCCCCTTTCATGTTTGTTATGCTTTTGATTGTTATGTCTTTCTGTTTAGCACGTAGTTGTCTCGCCAGCAACTTATCTGCTTTATTTGCTTTAATGTAGTACCTTTGTCTTAGGTATAGAAGGCTCCTTTCCGCTCCCTTTGTGCGCAGCATTTCCAGCTGGCCCTGCGTGTGTCTAAGAGTCCTCTGAAGCTCCCTGGAGGGTTGTGTCAGTATCTTCCCTTGTATTTCAGTAATTGACTTTTCCAGTTCTTTTTCCCACGCCGACCTCTGTTTTTCCTTCGTTATTTTTAGTGCCATTAGTTTCCCTCGGAGCACTGCTTTAAACGCCTCCCAGACTGTGGAGATTGATACTTCCCCTGTGTCATTGTCCGTGAAGTATTCTTCTATCATTCCCCTTATGGTTTCCCCCGTAACCCTGTCCTGGATTATGTCCTCCGGCAATCTCCACCTCCACAGACCTCTAGATTTCCCCTGAAGATTCATATCGAGCCACAAGGGTGCGTGGTCCGATAGTGCGATTGCCCCCTTTTCCACCTCCTGGATTCTGCCCATGAGGCCCACCGAAGCCCATAGGTAGTCGATTCGTGACATCGAGTTGTGGACATGTGAGAAGTAAGTGTACCCGTTTTGGTCCCCCCTGAGTTCCCTCCATACATCACTCAGGGCCAGCTGGTCCATTTGCTGTTTAAGTCGTTTCGATGGAGCCCCCTGGCCATATGCCCCTCCTGTGCTTCTGTCCCTTTGTGGGTCCCATGCCATATTCAGATCTCCTCCCAAGATCACTTCCCCCTTTGCAAAGGATTCTAATTTGTCCAGGGTGTCTCTAAGAAAGCAAAGCATTATTTTGAGTGTTTTTAATTACTTAATTGCCTCTGTAAATTAGCTCCTGGTGTAATAAACATCGATTAATGTGTGTCTTCAGCCAGTTAATTTTAAAAGCAATATCTTTGTCAATACCTCTGTTCCTTGCAGTGAAGTCCTGTCTAAAGCAAGCAACCACAAATGCAACAGTTTTGGCTTGCATATAGGTATTAGACCAACTTTTGCCAAGCAATGCCATTATATGCCCTGGTACTCGCCGTTTTCCAGCTTTTCCCATCCTATAGCCAGGCAGTACTTGTGATGATTCAGAGGTTTTCATCACATCTCCCCAGAGGATATCCCTCCCCTATGAGGGTAGGGAGGTGAGGCACCAACCCACTGGTCCCCCTAAAGTGGTAAAAAGTGGGAGGACCTCATATAGAGAGACTGTGCTTGTGGGGATGAGGACTCCCGTCCCGTAAAAGACCACCCTCGACCCTTTTTAGACCGCCCTATTACCTCCTTCTTCCTCCCAACCTGAAGCTACTAATGTGTGTTATTGTGAAGTCTCTATTATTGCATCGGTAAGGCCAGACAGGACTGAGACGAGGAAGAGCCAAAGAAACATTCAGAACAACAGTAGAAGAAATTACCAAAGAACTGTGATGAGGTGGCCACTGTTAGGCCCGGAGGTAACTTCAAAAGGCATTGACGACAAACATTGACGCTACGCTGGGGCAGGCCCAGCAATATATAGTAAAGACCAAGGAAGTACAAAGTGTGTTCGGGAGCAGGAAGAGCAGTAAGGAATGCTGTTGTCCATAGCGCAGGGTCTGGGAAATTCAAACCCATGCTGCCTGAAGTGCTGAGAAACAGTTGGTCTCCGAAGAAGAAGCTGAAAGGAATTACATGAGCCGGAGCAAACCTGACTTGCTGCTGAAGCAGGAAGAATTCAGCAGTGGTGTGGCCTGGACGTGGACTGTGTGGTGCATAAAACACATCGACAAAGCCATAGTAACAGCTCAGCGGAGCCGCACAGACCAAAGAGGAGCAAAGCAGGAAGGCGCGCGGAACGCATGTTGAACCGACAGCGACCTGAGACCCTGCGAAGAACCGGTTGCGCTCCCCAGTGAAGATACAGGTAACAGGAGCGAGAAAGCTGGGTGGGGTCCAGGGAGCCCAAAGAGTTAAGTATTCCTCAGGAGTGATTTCCATCACAGTAGTAATACCGAAAGAACCAAGAGACAAGTATTCCTCTGGAGTGATCTCCTTCGTCACAATGGTGACATAAGACAGCATAAATCTCAAGAGTGCCTCGGGAGTGAACTCCCACTCCCTCATCACAGTGGCCAACTCAACACATGTGAAAGGTATCAAAAGGATCAAGAACTTGCAGGGAGTAATCTCCCCAATAGTCAAGATATAAAAAGTCCTGACAAAGTGCCAGCAATAAGAAGAAGAGTTGATAATTGGTGAACAACAGAGTTAAGACTTATCAGGAGTAAGTAAATAGACATCTAAAGACTTGTACACAGAACTATCAAGGAACAGTCTCCAATGCTCTTCCAGATAGACCGGGAAAAGGGAGTCATTTTCCTGGTCTAGGTATATTTGGTAAATCAGACCTTGCTATAAGAGACTGCGATTAGTTAACCTAAGTTCATTGAACCCTTTTCTTCTTGGTTTATTTGTTAGTGTCGGGGATAGAGTAGGTGGTTTGGACAGAGAACAGTATATTGGTTTCTTTTGACTTACATCCTGACAAGCACTCAAGTTATTTTGTGTTTGAGGTAGGGAAAACCCCTCTTGAAATAGGGAGAGACAGGTTCTTTTCTTTATTTGAATACAAGTCTATAGCCAAAATGATACCACCTTGTCCATCTCCGTGCTCCATCATGCCACATACCCTTATGGCAGTTCCTGGCAATTCCTATCCATGACTAATCAAACCCCAAAGCTGTTGGCTTCACCAATGCATGTTGTCTTCAGTTTGTCTCCCTAAGTGAACGTGTATATGCCCAGATGCAGGTGCCTTGCTTGCTAGGCCTAGGAAATCAAGCTGCACCTCACTGATTTGGTCCAAAAAGGCCCTGCCTGAAAATGATAAGGCTAGCATGGCAAGTATGGACCAGTTTCAGATCTTCTCATGATTACTTTTCAGTGGGGGTCAGACCTAAATAGAATGTATCTTGGTCTGTGTGGAAGCCTTGTCTACTCTGCCGAAATGTTTCATGATTCAAACTGACTTGATAACCTCATACTGTTTTAGTAATTTAAGAGTTTGCATTCAAACAGAATACATTTATGGATTTAACATTTGGACAATACCCATTCCCCCCTACTTTGTCTTTCTCCCCTCAAATACAAACAGCCCAGGGTGCACAGGCCCCCCCAGTGAGGTGTTATCTTTTTAACGTGTCTCAGAGGCAGATTATTTACAGCAGGAAGTGATTAGAGATGAAAAAGGTAAAAGGCAGTGGCCATTGCTGTGGCAGTTTTTTCTTTAAATTATATAGGGTTTTAACAAGCTATTTAAGTGCGATCGTTGGGTGGTTAGAAACTAAGGGGATACAGAACAAGCTGTGTGAAACAACGACCTTGTCATGCATTTCATTTCATTGTGTCTGTATGAGATGTTTTGCATGTTCTCATTCATTTCTATGCTGCAGCTTGTTGGATTCATTCAGGATAGGGAAAATAAAGCTACAATCATAGGGGGTCATTTTCCAAGTCAAGCGGAGTGGAAGAAATGGTACTCAATTCATTTATGGCCACTTTTTACGAGCTGCAGGATTTTGTATGATTTGGCAGTTGAAGAGCAGATGGGAGTTAACAAGGTCCTCCTACCAAATCCGATTGGCTTTCCACCAGCATGTATTTTTAAGTTGGCGGAAAACCAATGGATTCCTATGGGATCTGCCTGACTTTTACAACTGGTAAAAGCAGGCAGATTCCAAAGGAATTCATTGTGATGTCTCCCACAATCGTTAACTGTGGAAGTGATTTACACTTTTCCAGACACATGGTGGAAAGGTGAAGAGAAAAGTCGATTTTCACCTGTGTTTTACTCTTTACTTTTCCAGTACTTGGTGGAAACATTAACATTAATGAATGGTCCCTTTTGTAAAAAGTGGAAACAGGAGTGGTGCCTTCCTGTACGATTTAAGATTCAAAATAAAATGCCCCCTTACTCTTTTCATCAACACATTTCTATAATGATGAATACATTGTCAGGTTGATTTATCAAGTGACTTGTGCATGTTTAAAGTAATCTGTATCAAATGGAGTATTATTTTAGGCATTCAAAACCAAACTTCAACACATATTTTTACCAACTTGAGCTTGGAAGATGTGTGGTTAAGAATCTAAATTTCAGGCTAGGCTCAAATTCTGGCTTTACCATTTAACCAAAGTGTGTTATCCTAGACAAATTAATAGGTGGCCCTAGAAGTGATTCAGTTCGCATTATAAGCTATTCCAAAAAGTCTCGCTCAAGGTTTAATAGATGGACAGCGCAGGCATTAGGACCCACCAAGAACACACATCCACATCTTTCTTTGAAAATATCAGGCAACATGTATTGAACAAAATGGTGTAATTCAATAACAAATCAAAGTAAACACATCAAACAAAAAGTAATCATGGAAAATTGCATATTATAAACAGTATTTATATAGTATGTACCAGACAATGATGTACAGGGGCATGTCAGGTGAGCAAGGCATCCTCCTTGCAACACCCTACCAGGCTGGAAACACCTTAACCTGCATTGTCTGCCTCCTGATGCAGCTCTCCCAGCCCTAGCATTCTAATCAACATGCTATCGCTCCCTTGCACCCTCAACTTAATTAAAATGTGCTGCAAAAATGCAACAACATATAAGATGTTATGTTTAAAATGTAATTTTGTAAGAAACAAAATCTCCTATTCCTTGCTTCAATATTCTAGAGGGGGGCAGGGTAAATCTTTCACAACAAGATGGAGGTAGCACAAGCACCTCCTCCTGGGCCTGCTGGAAGTAGCCACAGTGTTCAGAAAGGCATTGTTGGGAGAACACCATCTGAGATGGTACAAAGACTGGGGGCCTCACTGCTCCGCCCTCTCAGAGGAGGGGGAGGAGGCATCACCCTCGATTTTCCCCAGCCAGGCCAAGAAAGGCATGCTGTGGGCTGGTGGGAGTAGGGGTTAACGGGAATGGTGGTTAAAGGAGCTGAAGGAAGGTGACCTTGGGGTGAAAGGTGAAGGAGGACTGGATATAATAAAAAGGGAAGAGCAGACGTGAAGGGAAGATAGGTAGCTTGATGATGCAACACGATTTTCCTTGCTGCTCTTTTTGCTCTGTACTGTTTTTTTTTTTTTTAACTTTGTTTTATTAGCATTTTTTATAATACAACAAAAGGGCTCAAGGCAAATTCAAAAAGATATACAAATAGCTGGCCCAACAACCCTCCCCCCTCTCCTCTCCCTCCCCGAACAGACCCCCCCCCCTGAAACTTTGACCCAGATGGGTTTCCTTGTTTGGGGAGACGCTGCGGAAGTTTTATTTGGCCGGAGCACAAGAAAAAAGTTGTACGTTGACTACGTTTGTGGCTGTACATCGTCCACCATACCCCGGGTCGTGGGCGCCCGATCCCTCCTTCTTTCCTCCTCGTGGGTCAATGAACGTCCCATCCCCAGGTCTGCTGCACCCCGAACCAGTTCGCTTGGAATGTGCCCAACTTGTTATTCATCATTGCCGTTAGTTTGTCCATCAGAAACATGTTCTTGACCTTTTTCAACCAGACCTCCTTCGATGGGGTCTCCGGGCTCTTCCATTTTTGTGCCAGGGCCACCCTCCCCGCCCTCAACATGGTTTCCCACATCCTTGGGTATCTGGATATGTCTGTGTCCTCTGGGGGGAGGCCCAGCAACATTGTTAGGGGGTTCTGGGGGAGCAGTTCCTCAGTGATTTCAGCGATCCAGCCGCGTACCTCTGCCCAATATGTCTGGACTTTCGGGCAGTGCCACCACATGTGACCTCTTGTGCCACCTGATCACACCCCCTTGGACATGCGGGGGACACTCCCGTGAACATTTTCGCCAACTTCGCAGGATCCCTGTGCCACCCCTGCAAGATCTTGAAATTGTGTTCCATGTCCGCTGTGAATAAGTTCCCATGGAAAGCTATCTTAAATATCCTTGCCCAGGCGTCCTCAGAGATCTCCTCCCCCGCCAAATCGTTCCAGAAGGTACGGAACCTCCTCCTCTCCCCCAGGTTGACAGTGTTCAATATTCTATACATCCCTGATACCGCCCCCTTCCTGGAGGTCGCTGTGTCCACGAGTTTTTCGAAGGGGGTCAACTGTCTTTTCAAATTCTGTCCCCAGGATTGGTCGCACAAAATCCCCTTCAGGCGGAGATATTCGAAAATGGAGAGGGTCCCCTGCCCCAGGGCTTCTCTCATTTCCTCATAGGGGCGGAATTCCTCCTCCTTGAACATTTGCCCCGCCCATTCCATCCCCGAGTCGGACCAGGATTGAGCGTTGCGGAACACCCTGCTTCCCAGTCTGAGGGGTTGACCCCAGAGCGATGACATCGGTGACGGCCATGACGTTAGATGCGCCGTCTGGGGGCTTTCCCGCCAGATCGCCCAGGGGACTCCCAAAGTTGGGTGTGATTTTAGTCTATTTGGAATGAATTTGCTTGGGGCCCACAGGAGGTCCTTGACCTTGAGTGGGTGGGCGTCCATGTCCTCCAAGTACGTCCTGTATGTACCCATCCCCTCCTTCATGTGTTCGAGAAGTACGCGCAGCTGGGCAGCGCGAAAGTAGAGTTGGAAGTCCGGCAGCCCGAACCCTCCCTCCTCCCTCGGAAGGTTCAGGATTGCTCTTGCTGTCCTCGGGGTCCTACCCTGCCATATGAACTCACGCACCGCATTCTGAAGGACCCTGAAGGTTTGGTCGGGAACACTGGTTGGGAGGGCAGTGAAGAGCTATAGTAAGCGCGGGAGTATGTTCATCTTCACAGCCGTCATACGGCCGTACCAGGACAAGATCATTGACCCCCATTTCCTCAGATCCGCAGTGACCCTTGCCATTACGGGGTCATAGTTAGCTGGGGCGAGGCTGGAGAGGTCCCGGGTGAGGAGGACGCCCAGGTATCGGATGGAAGCCTTCCCCACTTTTATCCCTCCCAGGCTGGTCAGGGGGTCCAGGGTCGGGTCCCTCGTTCTCATGGGGAGCAGGACTGATTTAGAGGCATTGATCTTGAGCCCCGAGAGGCGACCATATGCAGCCATCAGGGACATGAGGGGGGGAGCGAGGATCCCGGGTCCACCAGGTAGGCCAGGATGTCATCGGCGAACAGGGAGAGTTTAAATTTTACTTCGCCTCTCTGGATCCCCTTGATGTCTGGGTGTGCTCTGACCGCTATGGCCAGGGGTTCCATGGTGAGGACATAGATGAGGGGGGAGAGCGGGCAACCCTGCCGCGTTCCCCGCGAGAGGGGGAAAGGCTCTGACAGCCTGCCATTCACCTGAACCCTGGCCTTTGGAGCCCTATATAGCGCCGCCACCCAACCCATGATGTGTGACCCGAAGCCCATTTTCTGGAGGGTGAGTTCCATGAATCTCCACTCCACCCTGTCGAATGCCTTTTCTGAGTCGAGCGACAAGACGCACGCGTCTAGGTCCGACACCTGGGCGTAGTGGAACAAGTCTATGGTTTTTCGGATATTGTCAGAGCCCTGTCTCCCCCTAATGAACCCCACCTGGTCTCCGTGGACCAGCTTTGGAAGGATCCCCTCCATTCGCCCCCCGATCACCTTAGCCAGGATCTTTACATCGGTGTTCAGCAAAGAAATTGGGCGGTAGGAGGAGCTCTTCGAGGGGTCCCTACCGTCCTTGGGGAGCACCACTATTATCGCCTCCATCATGGAGTCCGGGAGGGGTCCCCCTTCCAGCACTGCATTGAATACCCTAACCAAGTAGGGGGATAGGGTTGAGCAGAACCTCTTGTAAAAATAGACAGAGTAGCCCTCCTCGCCGGGGGGAAGTACCCCCTTTCATCCCTCTGATCACGCGCTCCACCTCCTCCTCCGTCACCGGGCCCTCCAACCCCTCCGCCGTCTCCCTTGATAGGGCCGGGATCTGTATTGAGTTCAAAAACCCCTCAATCTCCGCCTCCCTCCCGTTAAATTCGGACGAGTATAATTTCTCATAGTATTGGCGGAAGGCCTCCCCAATGTGGGTTGTGTCGTAACCTATCTCCCTCGCTCCTTATGGTTTCACTGATCTGCTTCTCTGTACCTCCCTCAGCTTCCAAGCTAAAATCCTGTCCGCCCTGTCCCCTTTTTCATAATACTTTTGTTTGACCAATTGAAGGCTTCTCTCTGTCTGGTGGAGGAGGAGGTCCCTCAGCTGGAGTCTACAGTCCTCCAGGGCGGCCACCTGGCCTCGGTCCAAGGGGACCGTGGGGAGCCCCCCCGGTTGGAGTTGGGCTATTTTCTCCCTCAGTAGTCTTTCCTGGGCCTCCCTCTCCCTCTTTTTCTGGGCTCCCATTTTGATCAGGACTCCTCGTAGAGTGGCCTTAAAGGCATCCCATTGGGTATGTACACCTACCTCCCCATTATCGTTAAGGTTAAAGAAATCCGTGATGGCCTCAAGAACTTCCTGGGCTAGTACCTCGTCCTTTAACAGGGAGTCGTTGCACTTCCACCTCCCCCTGCGTTCGCTTAATCCTCCCCTTGCTATCTTGATTAGGACAAGATCGTGGTCGGACCAGGGAATGGGGTCAACCCTATGGCCTGAGGTAAATGGGTGCAGGATCTCGTCCACCAAGATATAATCTATCCTGGAGAACGATGCGTGGATGGCTGAGTAATATGTGAAGGGGGGGGGTGTTCGTTCTGGGGATCGTGTCCATCAGTCCAAAGTCTAGATTAACCCCTTGGAAGTTACGCGCCATGGTCTCGTCTGATGCCCTGGAGGGCTGCGGGCCTGTGCGTTTTCTGTCTCGGGTTGGGTCCAGGACCATGTTGAAGTCCCCCCCACCACCACCGAACCATGAACAAAGTGCTTGAGTTTGTCCCCTACCTTTTCCCAAAATAGGGTTTGGCCTTCGTTTGGGGCATAGATTACAGCTAGGGTGAGCGGGGCCCCCTGAAGGGACCCCCGTAACATCAGGTAGCGGCCCTCTGGGTCTTTCAGTGTGGCCTCGTTCTCGAAGCCTGTATTTCTCGATACTAAGATGGCAACCCCTCTCTTTTTGCCTTTATGGGAAGCACTGAAGACCTCCCCTATTCCTCCTCCCCGCATTTTGGGCTTGTTACCCCGCGGCCAATGAGTCTCTTGCACAAAGAGAAAGTCGAGGTTGGCCCTTCTAAATTCCCTGCAGACCAGGGATCTCTTCGTGGGGGTGTTTAAGCCCCGTACATTTAGGGAGCCCACACCCAGGGGGGGCAGACTGTCAGCCATAGTCTAAGACTTCCTCTCTCTCAGTCAACGTACTCGACATTCTCTTCCTGGCGTGCTCCCTTGGTTCAACTTTTCGTCCCCCGACTCCCCCCTCCCCTTCCCTCCGGGTGGGCCAAGAACAAAACCCCAACTGCCCCCCTTCCCTAAACCGTAACTGAACAACCCCAACTTCGTGTCCCCCCTCCCCCTTCCCCGGCGTCCGGCCAAATAGTTCTGCCATCCCTGGCTACTGGCCGAACCACCAGCTTACCCGCTGCAGCCGGGCATTCTGTGGAAAGCGTGTTTCTGTGAGCCCCCCCTCCCTCCTAGCCGTGCCGTCCCCCTCATGGCTCCCCCATACTTGTTGTTCGTAGGGACGCTGTTAATGGTGAATCCGCTTGCTTTTCTCTGTATCCCACATGACTCGGTGGGTTTCCCCAGGTCTCAATCCTCGGGATCGTTCCGCTCCCCCTCCTTGACTGACGATGGGGTATTCATTTTCCTATATTTCCTTGCGCCAGTTTTACGTCTCCTGTCCTTTGACGGGCCCGGGCTCCCCGGGGTTTCCCTCCCCGGCCCCGACGGGGCCCTCCTGGGATCCGAGTCCACAACGTAGTCCTGGATGGCTACTCGTATGTCATCTTCCGTGGTCAGGGTTGACCGCTGGCCCATGTACTCAAAGATCAAAGAGAAGAGGTAGCCCCAGCGGTAGCGGACCCCTTTTTCTTTCAGCAGGAGTGTTAGTGGGCGACACATCCTGCGTTTGGCCAGGGTGTAGGCGGAGAGATCTTGGTAGATTGAAATCTGGGCGTTGTTGTAGGTGATCTCCCGAGCCTGCCTGGCTTCCTCCAACACCTTTGTTTTTTCGGAGTAATAGTGGAACCGGACCAGGATAGAACGGGGGCCCCCCGCTCTCCCCCCAGCCCTGTGCACTCTATCGAACGTGGGTTCCGTGGTCATTTCTTCGGCAAAGAGGAGGGTGATGATGTCTCTCACCGCGCGGGTAATGTCTCTCTCCGTTTCCCCGTCCTGTTCCGGTACCCCAAAAATTCTGAGATTGTTCCTCCTTTCCCTATTTTCGAAGTCGTCCATCTGCCTGGACCTTTCCTCCTCCCTTTTCTCCAGGGCCGCTATCCTCAGTCCTAGATCCATCTCTAGGGACGTCGATGATGTCTGGTTGGCCTCAAACTGCAACAGTCTGTCTTCGACCTTGTCCACTCTTTGATCTATTTTTTTGAATTTCTGGGCAATGTCAGATCGCATGTCCCTGATCTCCTGTAATATGGAGGCGAAGCCTCTTTACATGGCGGACGTGGGGGGACCTGGGGTCTCCGACTGTGCAAGTCCCTTGGGGGGGCTTGGGCTTCTCTTGCTGGACGCCATCTCCTGAAAGCGGAATTCCTGTAGGGTTTGCCGCCAGTCCATCGGGCTTCCCCCTGGGTTAGCCAGTGGTTCCCCTCCTGGGGCTCTCAGATCGGGGGCGTGATGGTGGGTGGGGAGGGATCCCCCGGGCGAGGCGCGCCCCTCCCTTACCGTTGTGTGCTGCTGCAGGGGGTTTTCACCGGGCGGGCACACGCCCCACCGTCTCCAGGCGGGGGCCACACACCCGGGCTGAAGGGGCCGCAGTCCGCTTAGGCTGCCGCTGGTCTTTATGGGCCACAGGATACGTGGGCTCCCCCCCTCAAGTCACCACACCTCCGTCCCCAAGTGTGGGGGGGAAACGATGTCATCCCCGGGCGGGCACACGCCCCACCAAGGTCTGGCAGGGGCCTCGCTCCCGGAGGCCGTGCGTAGCTGCCAAGACTCTCCTCGTGGGTGCGGCGGGGCCCCGAGCTCAACCCGGGGGGAGCACCACACTTGCCTGACCCAGGTGGATCTTCCCGCTCCGGGCCTTGCTTCTTCACGGCGTGCGGCCGCCCAGTGGAATCTCATCTGGGCTCTTCACGTTGTGGCGTGGGGCCAGCTGTCCTGCTGGGGCGGCCCCCTGGTGTTCTGGGGTTCCCGCACCTCTCCAGAGGGGTCACCAGCGCGGGTCCTCCCAGCGCTGGTTTCTTTGACGGGGGTGGGGGAGCGTAGGGGGGAGGGGCGCGGGTCCGTGGTGCGGATCGATCCGGCCCCCGCGATCCGCCCCGGTCCCCGACTGCGAGACCAAGTGCTCGATCGGGTCGAGGGATCCGTCGAGAAAGGTGGAAGAGGAGGGCGCCCCCTCCGTGTGCACGCGGCTTCCCTGGGGCTCTTCCACGCTTCTTCGCCGCTGCGGTCGCCGAGGCTTGGAGCGGCCTCGACCCCGCCTAACACTGCGGGTCTCATTCTCGCTGGTCCCGGGGGCCCCGAGCGTCGCTCCTTCGCTCGTTGGGTGCCCGGGAGGTCCCTTGCGCCCCTCTGTCCTGCTTTGTCCACCTGGGGGGTTTCGGGGGGCTCAATCCTCTGCTACAGCCCAGCTACGGCGGGTGCAGCACAATCAGGCAGCCATTGCCTGCGCGCCCCCTGGGGGCCTCCTGTACTGTTTTTTATAGAGGGGTGCAAATGCATTTTCCAGACATTTTTTGCTGGGTCACGGATGTGGGAAATCTGGTTCAACGCGAGCACTTTATTTAGGGTGCTCCTAGATCCACACCCAATGGAATTTGGGCCCCCCTGTTCACAAACCTGGCCCATCCAGTTAAAAATTTCTGGAGCCGGGCCTGATGTAGCAATCAATGGAAAACCTAGTTGTTATAAATAATCCTCCCTGAGCACTGAGTCCAGAGATAATAAAACTGCACAACAAAACGAGGCGCAAAGAAAAACTGTAACAAAAACGAAAAATAACAGGCGAAGGGACCTGACACGAGGGCGCCCTAATGGAAGATAGAATGCAGGAAGGTAGTAAATGCCTGCATGCAGCAACCCAAACAAAAGGCAAGAATCCAAGGAAAATAGACAAAATCCAATGATGCAAAAGGAAGAGAAGGTCGTTATCCAGAAACTCCAACAGATACACATGGAAAATCCAATGAAGGTCTAGAACGGGCAGGGTCTGTACACCGGGAATCCAAACGAATGGGATGGGTAGGAGACAGCAAGAAGGGAAAATCATAGGTAAGGCGGGTTAGGAATCAGAAAGACAAACGGGAGGCGAACAGGGTCAGGGGGATTGCAAAGGTACACATAAAACAACGTGGCTCTGTACTTACTGATGTTGTAGAGCTCTGAGGCTGCCGTGTCAGAGCTTCTGATCTGATGGCGTCTGGTTAGCTTGCGGCTATATGGCTCATCCATCCGTACCACGTGACTGCTGTCACATGAGGGGAGCATTGCGCAACATGCATTTTGGGACATGTAGTCCTGATATACCCGTAATTGCCACGGTGTCTGCCAATCCTGCAGACAGTGGCGTCTAGGCGGGACCGTGACAGTCCCCCCACCCACCCAGGGGTGGACTGGCCTAAAGGGAATTCTGGAGATTTCCCGGTGGGCCTCTGCACCCTGGGCCTCTTTTGTGTTTTATTTCCAAATTTTCTCACAGGAAAATGGTTGGGCTTGCTGAAAATGTGTAATATGGGGCCACTTTGAAAATTATTTCCAGGGCCTCTTTTGCTTCCCAGTCCACCCCTGCACCCACCGCAAAGGCCGAACGCCGGACGGGCTATGGATCAGAAGGCAAAATAAAAAGACACCAATTGAGGAGCATGTACACTGGACACACGTGCCTCAGGCCCATACCCCTTCCGGTCAACAAGAAAAAACAAATGGCCCCTTTGAAGACAGGCATCCGAAATGGCATGGGCCTTGTATTCGTCTGACCCTTCCACTTGTACAGGGATAGGTTTGACAGACCAACGGGTACCAGGGTTACACGGTCTCAACAAGGATATGTGGAAAACAGGTGTATATTCCAGGAGGATGGCAGAACCAGACGTTATAGCTCCTGGATTAATAACTTGATCGACCGAGATCTGCAGAGTAAGGCCCAACCTATGTGGGTAGTAATTTATGGGTTCCTGGAAGAAGCAAGTGCTGTGTGGACAACCATACACGGTCCCCTTTCTTGTATGGAGACGCGTCTGTTCTTATCTTATCCACCCAACGCTTATGTACTTCTCGGGCCACAACAATATTTTCTGACACACTGGTTTGGATTCCATGGATATGCTCTGCCATCTGGTTAGCTGCTGGAACCAATGAGCATAGAGGCAGGGGATCGGGTAACATACCTGGGTGATGTCCATATGAGGCAAACAATGGGAACACCTTGATGGAGGAATTTCGAGTATTATTATACGAGAATTCTGCCGTGCTAAGCAGTGACAGCCGGTCCTCCTGGTTCTGTAAGCAAAAACAGCATAAATACTGTTCGAGAGTTTGATTTAGGCATAGATCGATACCCAACACAGATGTTAATGCTTTCCAAAACATGGACGTAAACTGTGAACCCCTGTCGGCTATGACAATTGAGCTGGAAAATGTGTGAGAAGAACAACCGGGATAATTTTGCAGCTTTAGGTATACCTCTCCATGCTATGAAGTATCCGCTTTTGGAAAATGAATCGACTACTAAGACGGTGTCATATTTGTCCACCAAGGGTAATTCTACAATGAAATCCATCGACAGGATGCCAGAGCGATGTGTGATGAATCCATTGGGAGTCATCACTGAATCCCCTGCGGTAACTGTAAAGACTGGAGGGGGGTGTCTGTAGTCCTCCTCTCTATATGGTAGAGGAGAGGCACAGAGGACCCCAGCCAAGATTCTCTATTTGGTAAACGTGGGCGAGCAATCAAGGCCTGGCTTCTCAGGAGGTGATGCAGGCTGGTTCATAAGTACAGTGTAGCCCCCACAAAGCAATGTCCACACACTGTATTAGTTAAAACACAGTCTTTATATAATTAAGGTTCAAGGTTATATACACCATCACAATAATTCACTTTGTGCTCAGTTAATCTACAATGGCAAATATATACAGTTCTAAGTGGTACCACAATTATTATCATATTTCATTAAAGTGCATCAACTGTACTTTGGTTAAATGTCACACAAATCACTTAATAAAGGTAACCAACAATAGACATAGGAGGAAAGCAGTTGGTTAGAACAATTGTCAGAATACTGGCCCCTACCACTAGACACAGTTCTGTGTGGAGATCCCCCCACCTGGGCAACCTGTAAAATAAGGATATATCACAGGCCAAGTCCATATATTGTTCAATAAGTCTTATTTCCTTCTATAATGTTTCTACCACACCAATGTACCTGGAATAGCAGATTTCGACGACAAGTCGACAACGGATCCTTCTTGAGCAGCTCCCTTTAAAGCAGGAGCCACGGATCGTCGAGATCCCTCGAAGAAAGTGAACTCGGCATCGAGGCAGCAGCTTCGGTCCCAGCGGTGCTCGTCGACGACGACTCGAAGACGTCCTGCAAGGAAGAGGCGTGCGGGGCACTTCGATGTCGGTAGTTCAGGACTGCAAAGAGTTTGTGAAGAACTGTGGCCCAGCAAGGGCGTCAAGTCGTCCGGCGTCTCTATGGTCTTTCGGTGGCGGGAAACCCCCGGCGGATGCTCTTCGGTACGTCGATGGCCTGGCCTTCTCCAGCGGGATAAGGCGAGCGGCGGTGCGGAAGAGCGCGTCCATGAATCAAAAAGTCTTAGGCAAAGGAGCGTTGCGGCTCCGGTCGTCGATGGCACGACGTCAAGCGGTCCCCGCTTCTGGGCAACACGGCTTCGACGGGCCTCCAGCGATTATAGCAAACCTGCGAATCTTGGTCGACGATGGTGGATGGAATGTCCGGTGCTTATCTTCGTTCTCCTCTGTGGTCCCCATCTCCGGTCGGCAACCTGTAGAGGGTCTGAGTTCCAGGGCGCTTAGGCAAAGGTTAGCAGTGCTCGATGGTCCCTCAGAGCATGGGAAGAGGGCGCCTAACCAGGTCCTCTCTTGGATCAGTCTCAACGGCTCAGCGGCTTTCAGATTTCGGCGAAGGGAGACAGCAGTCAACCTTCTTCTTTAAGCTCAGTTGTCGAGATCAAGCGTCAGTTTAAACTTCAGCTTCTGAACGAATTCTAGAAGTAAGAGGCCCCCAGATATACTAATTGATCTTTCATTCATTCTGCTGGGTCACACTCAGGCAACCAATCACTTAGAAGGGCATTCAGCAGTCAGTCAGCCAATCAGGCATACAGTGCATTCAGGCCATTCTCCTCTCTCTCAGACACTCACAACAAGGAATGTGTATTGGGACCCAGCCATTCAATACTACACACTGAATTCATACCAGTTTCGGGGAGGGCTGTCTCAGTCATTGTGTCAAACACCAGAAACCAGACATCCACAACAAGAAGTGCATATTGGTCACACACTCCAATCACCCAGTTCCCACCCACAGGGTGTACCCACAACATACAGTCACTGGGAAGGCTCCAGCCAGTCTGGCCTGGAGTTCACAACCACACCATATATGGAACTTCCACCCAACAGCCAGTCAGAGGGAAGGGACAGAGTCAGGGCTTCCCAGGACTTTGGGAAAACAAGGTAACAGGCAATAGAAAGCAAGAGGCCGCCGGGGCCATCTTGTTTCCTATCCGGAATCAACTGATTCCAATGGCAGGGCCTGGGTATCCCTAAATGGAGGATACTCTGAGCACCAGTCAAATTCTGCATGGAGCTGGCACCAGCCCATGCCCTGCACTGTGGGCAACACACAACATACATACATACACTAGGGGCACAGGGTTGCACCCCACCCATGGGTGCTATAAGGGTATCCCATGGGTCTGTACACCAAACCAAAAAACAGGAAGAGCTGCACTCGGGGCAGAAAACAATACAAAACACAAATGAAAAAGGACTACAGGGAGACAGGGAGGCCCTGTCCCTCCAATGCATTTCCAGCATCACAGTAACCTTCTCCCATGTAGCCAGGCGACCGCAGCCGCTACCTGATCCTGACCCTGGGGGTGGCTTTATGAGGGAGGATCACGTGGGGAAGACCCTCCCTCTTCCCATAAGGAAGACCCTCTAATATCCAAGATCTTAATGGTCTATTGTCAGCTGCTTGTTCCCCCTTTTAGAAGAAGCAAAGAAACCTCTTCTTCATATTCTAGTCAAACACACACATATGACATAAACACACAAAACTCCAACAAAACACATTTTTATTCTAAGTTACCTTTATGTAAAGTCTAAACTCACGACAGCAGAAAAAACATTACACTGCTATCTATCAAAGACGCTTGCCAGGAATGGACACCACCTGTTAGGTTCTGACCATCCTGTACAGGTGTACACGGACCACAAGAATCTTCAAGCTCCAAGTACTGCAAAATTTACCAAAGCTAGGCAAACACAACGCCACATGTTCTTCTTGGCATACATTTTTGCAGTTATGTATTGTTCTTGTACCAAGAATGTTAAGGCGGACGCCTTATCACATCAATTTTGGTCGGACACAGAAGATAAAAAAGAGCCAGAAAATATACTAACCTCTGAACACGTGGTGTACCTATGTACAACACCGCCATTAATGGTGGAGAAGCTTTATTCAAGGAAAACCATGGTCCCTACTAGTGGAATCCCGTCCGAGGTTACGGAACCCCATGGGCTCCCTTTTATGGAAACATCTATCTTCCCACTGGAGACCTCCAACAACTAGCTATTAGCGGTAACAAACTAAAAGATTGAATCTAAAATGCTGCATGCACGTTTAATGTGCATTCAGTATAGTAAATTAGATCTTTTGCCCATAATACCGAACAGGGGATCAGGGGTGTTCCCTGCTCCCCCAGTTCAGTATTATGGGTTGCAGGGGTGTCCCCTGCATACATTAACGGCAGTGCAGGGGACAAACTGCAAAATCCCAAAAGATCAAATGACAAAATACGGGCAAGTGGGCTCTGTGATTTTGTAATTCGATCATTTGGGATACTTTTTTTTAACGTACATCGGTGACCTGGTGCGATGACACCAAGCTGGCCAGACACCCCGGTTTCAAAAAAACACTGGACCTATTGCAACGCTGGGCATGGTGGCCATCCAGGAGGGCAGATACGCACCAACATAACCTTACGTGTGCTCTCTGTGCCCAAAGTAAAAGACACCCTGGGAAACTAGTAGGACTCCAACGTGTCATGCTCATCTGTGAGGGGTCAGAAATGAAAGCCAGACACAAAGTTGTCATATTTTTATTCAAAGATATTCATTAAACAATAATAGGTTGGGGAAATTGCTCTCTGGCCCTTTTCTAAAGAGGGATTTCCATACCTAAAACCAAAACTAAGGATCTGTCTGTGTCAGGACATCAATAACTGAAAAAAGCCATCCTGGTGTCCAAAATGTCACATCCTGACCCTCACACTAACCAAAACAAGGCATGGCCGAAGAGGATCAGACCCCTGGGGGACCTTGGATGCCTTTCGGTGGCGACAGGTGCAGTGGCAGAAGTAGGTGTCAGGGTTTCAGAATTTCGCAGTTCACCGACTTTTGGTTCTTCGGTGCTGCAGCCACAGCACAGACCTCTGGATGGGTTGTGGCAACCTGGACTCGACCACTGGACTGGACTACCGTCACGCAACATGACTGGACCCTCGGGACGTCGTCTTCGGATTTTGGTGGTAGTAAACCCACCAGAGGACCTTCCGCTGCACACAGGAAACTGGGAATTTCAGTGGGAAAAAGTGGTCAAATGTCCCTTGAAAGATTCTTTGTTAATGTTGTGTATGGGATCTCCCTTGAAAGATTCTTTTTTTAGCTGGAACTTTCACAGCTCTGGGTGTCAAGCAGCAGTATGCCAGGGAACCTCCTCTTCTGGGCAGTAGACAGCAATCTGACTTCCAGCGGTCACGAACACTCCTCCGGACCCGGGGCGACACAACTGGACTTCTTCGACTCAAGATGTCCAAGCACTCCTCTATAGTGTGTGGACATTCTTTTGTGGGGGCTTGGGGACTCGCTTTAATTAAGAACCAGCCTGCATCACTCCCTGAGAGCTTAAGGCTTGGTTGCTCGTCCGTAGCTACCATATTAAGAACCTTGGCTGGGATGCTCTGTACCTCTGTATCACGAACTTGGGAAGTTGGCGTGTATGGAACAAATGGAAACACGGATGCCATTAGATGGTGCTGTTATGCTGTTTCTTAGCGTGCCGCTGCAGTTTAGTCTTTTTCCAACATGGCCGCCACCGAGTTCTATTTCCTCTCCTGGACTCGGCGGATCTGCGCGTTGCAACTTCTGGATTTCTCCTTGTTGACAGCGCTCCCCGTGATTTCCCTTGGCAGCGATCCGCCCACACTATCGCTTACAGTTTGTGTCCTCATTCTCTGCTTTCTTGCAGCGTTACCCCTTGCAGTTTTATCCGCATTACTCTCGTGCTCTTCCAGCCTTATTTCTTCTGTTTTCTTTCTATTTCCCCTGTTCTGTCTGCATTTAGTCAGAGTTCTTGCTTATTCGCTTCTGTATTTTCTTTGAGCATTCCAGGTTCTGTTCCATCTATCCATCCATTCTTTTATTTACTTCTTTTAAGTATCGCTCTAGATCCTCTGTTGTGATTACCCTTTATTTTTGTCCACGCTGTTTACACAGCTTGCAGTCCACCTGAGACATTCATTACCATACCGTGGTTTATTTGTGCCGTTGGACTCGAGAAGACCTGGGTTTTTTGTGCCTGAGTCTTTTTCCCCTAAAAGGCTCCGGCTGTTCCGGAGAGAGGTCTCCGGAGAATCCTTGAGTTGGAATCACGGTGGCTTCCTTCCAAGGCAGACCTTATCTGCACAAAAAAAAGAAGTCAGAAGCTCGGCGACCTCGAAGGAAGAAATTGGATTATTCTTCTACTACCTCAGGTGAGGAGGAAGGGGGGAGAAGGTGAACTCTGATTTCTGAGTGAAGAAGAAGATATTACCGACCAGCTTGATTTAATTACTGACAAACCTGATACTCTGTCCCAACCATATAGAGGGCAAAAGTACCCTAGCCCCCGCCAGTCTTTTCAGTCTGTCTGGGAGATTTGTACCCAATCTGACCTGCGAGAAGGGTGCATTCTTGCACTATGTCTTTTTAATCTTTACGTGTCAGATTTAGATGAGTAAATGGCGAAAGCTTCTTTTATTCCACCGAAATTGGCAGATTTCAGACTTTTGTGCCTGGTCTGTGCTGATGATTTTCTTTTGCTTGATTGCACTCCGGTCGGCTTGATGCAGGTCAAAAAAGGTATTCTCTTTTAATTTGTTTTTTTAATAAGACCTCTAGAGAAGGTTCATAGTTTGTTATATTTGGGTTTTCCCATGAAACCTTACAAATCAGACATAGCTGATTTTCTGAGGCATAAATCTGTTGCCCCGGCTAGGCAAATGATTAGGATTAATTCCAACTACGGTCGATTCTCGGCTATGCCGTTAATGACATTTTATGAGGGAACAGTTGTCCCTAAAATTATTTACAGGGATTGAGGTCATACAATTTTGGGCTTTGGAGTTTTTTGATCGATGCAAGGCTCTTATACGGTGGAGGGTTTTAGGAATGCCCAATTCCATTCCGTTGTGGTATTACGAGTTAGGCCTAAAATCTCTTCTGATTTGGGCAATATGGCATTATCTCGTGTTTCATACATTTTTAGATCCTCTTGTTCATTCTTTATATGCTGAACTCTCCACCGTTTTATCCTCCCAAAGAGCAATCGATTTGTTGTATTGTAGAGAAATGCACCGCCATACTTGCAGGAGTTGGCTTGGGAGCTGATGATCTCATTGAGAATCCTACCCATGTCAAATTAGCACTTTACACATATGATTGGATATTAACATTGGATTCTCTTCATGCTTAAAGCTGTTTCTCACCTCAAATTTGAATATATAATTTGAGGTAAATTGGCCCCTTACACATTTTCCAAACCCTTTTTCTAGGTGAGATTTTAGACTGGATATTTGACCTACCAGAGCTATTTTATTAAGGAGAAAGATGATACCCCCGACCAGGCCTTTTGTACATACTGTGGTGACGTGAGTTCTGAGGAAACATTGAAGCATGTCCTAATATACTGCCCATCGTTAGTAGCACAACGGAGGTTATATTCTAGCAAGTTAGTAAATAACCCGGAGTACGTGGATTGTGAGAGTCTATGGCAGCGTTCATTAAGTGGATACCCTTCCTCTGTTGCATTAGCTGTTTCAGGGTTCTTAAAACACCTTAAACTTTTAGAATTGACTGAATTAGTGGGTGATGGGGAATACCTGTTGGTATTATATGAATTTTGTAAAATCTTAAATTGTGTGTATATTCTGATGCTGTATTTTATGGTATTTCTACTGTCCTTTTTTTGTTTCTTTGTAATTGATGAGATTTGTAATTTTCTTATTTATGCAATTTTGAATTTTTTCTTTTGTAAAAGGATGAAAAATTCAAGAAAATACAAAAATATATATATAAATATTTTCAAAACAATGTAATGTTATGCCCCGACGCCTTTCCGGGGAAGCACAAGGTGCATCCCGTGGCACTCATAGCATGTAAAGAACTGAAACTGCTACTGGAAGACCTCTTACACAACCATGTTATTGAGCCAGTAGAAGGCGCATAATGGTTAAACCCAGTGATCCTCACAAAGAAACAAAAGAGTCATGGGCTCTGTTTTTGTATAGAGCTGCCAGCCTCCACCATAACATTACCACAGATGCTCACCCCTTAATCATACACCATAGAACTGCTAAGATATTCTGAAATCTCACTCTCAAATGTGCATACCATCAGGTTTGACTCCACCAGGATTCAAAGGCTTACACAGCCTTCATCCCCCTTTAGGGCACATACCAGTATACTAGAATGCCTTTCAGGCTCTTCTCTGCAGCAACAGCCTTTCAAAGACTCATCACTAACCTTCTTTGCAACATACCCAATGTTACATTCAGTGCTTAAAATGGGCCGGGGCCTGCCGGGGCCGGGCCCCGGCAGTCTCCAAAAAGTGGGACTGAGCCGGGGCCCTGCTGGGGCCCCCCATCCCACACAACATTGGCGGGATGCATTTTCCCGCTGCGGCCGCAGCCGCGATGGGAGATGCGCCCGCCAGTTTAATTTGAGGCGAGCTGACTGAAGTGCCAGCCAGGCACAGCGTCGCTGAGGCTGGCTGGCACTTCTGTCAGTCACTGTAACTTCGCTGATGACCCCTCATCTGAGGGGTCATCAGGGAAGTTACAGTTCCTTTTTTTGCCCTCGCCAGGTCACTGACCCTCAGCGAACCTGCGGGCTCCATGATCTAATATGCAGATTAGATCACGGAGCCAGCAGGATCGCAGAGGGTGAAAGGCGCCTCGGGCTCAGTGATCTATCTGCTCAGAGCAGATAGATCACAGAGCCTGAGGCGTCTATCTCCGTTGGCAAAGCTTTATAAAAGATGCCTTGAAGTGTATATGTTTCAAGCCATCTTTTATAAACGTAGAAATATTTCTATGTTTATAAAAGACCGCTTGAAACGTGCACAATTCAAGGCATCTTTTATAAAGCTTTGTCGATGGACAAAGCCACCTCGGGTTTTGTCCGTCCTCAACGCTTTATAAAAGATGCCTTCAATTGTTTACGTTTCAAGCCGTCTTTTATAAACATAGAAATATGTTATAAATTTCTATGTTTATAAAAGGTGGCTTGAAAAGTGCACAAACCATAGTAAGGTAAGCACACAAGTGTGCATAAATTACTATGGTTTGTGCACTTTTCAAGCCACCTTTTTATAAACCTAGAAATACGTAACATTGGTATGTTTATAAGGCTTGAAAGGTACACAAATCATAGTAGTGCGCATACAAATATATAAATGCGCACATACATTTATATATTTGTTTGCACACCTTACAATGATTTGTGCACGTTTTAGGCCACGCCCACAATGGAAGCCACGCCCCCAAACGAGCCCCCCCCCTCAATTTCTTACCCCACTTAAAGCACTGGTCACATTCTTTCAAGATGACCTGTTGGTGTATAGGCAAGATGCAGAATCTCATTGTAGCAATTTCAACAAGGTACTGTAGAAAGCAGAAGACAGGGGCTTGTCTCTAGGGAGAGTGAAGGTATCATGAAGCAAGACACAGACAACAGATTCAAAGTTCAAATAAAATACTTTTATTAACTCAAATGTCAGGATGGTTGAATGCCTAACTTGCCCTATACTATGGTGGGATTTCCCTACCTAAAGAAACTAAGGATACTCTGAGTCAGTAAGTTCAACTTAAGTCTGTCTGTGTCCAAAACCTATACTTGCCCTCACAACTAAAGCTAAACAATGTGTAGGGATGTCAACCATAAATCAAATAGTGTTCCATAATAAAGTTCTGAGCTTCTTCCAGCTCTTGGTTTGCTTTCCAGCTCCTCTTCCCCAAGTTCAAGACAGTTCCACAAAGTCTTCGGGTTCCCTTCACCAAGAAGACAACACAATTCCAAAAAGGGGCCTTAAAGTTCCACAAAGCAACAACAAAGTTCATACGGTCTTGGGTGTCCCTTCCCCAAGACGTCAGCTTGTGTTTCTTGCAAGCTCACACATAGTTTCAGTTTCTTAATATGCAAAACCGGTTCCAAGTCAACTTTACACTCCCCCTGATTCCTTAACAGTTTATACAGATTGCTTTCTTCTGCTTCACTTCGGCAATCTTTCACACAGGCAGATGTATTCTTTGTATGTTTCCTTGACTTTCACAGATAGGGTACACCTGGTCTTGGCGCAGTTGTCAGACCACATGGTCTACCCATTGAAGGTCAAGTAACCAGTAACCCTAGGCTTTCTTGCCCACACAGGGTCTTCTGTCACTGCCCCTGTGCTCTGTTCACTGTCTATGTTCACTTTGTCTTTTCCTTGCCAGTCTTTTGGCTCTGCCACAATGTGCTTTCCTCTTAGCCAGTCTCTTGACTTTGCCACAATGTGTTTTTTCATACAGTTCACTCCGTGGTGCTCTTTCCTTCACCACATTAATTTCACACTTTTCCGTAATGTTCAGTACTTGCTTTTCATTGTATTTTATAAGATTTGTTCTTTGCTTTTCAATATATATTGCGTGTGCTTCACACAATCTTGCCTTCCACGCATAGGCTTATCACAACTTCCCTTTAGTTCAGTATTCAATAGTTCTCAGTTCATATTCTTTCATTTACAGTTCAACTTGCTCGTATGCTTCACTGCAATCCTTCACTTTGGGTTCACTTTATCGAGTATGATATGATATGATATGCATTTATAATGCGCCTATACAAAGTGTTTCAAGGCGTGACGAGGCAAGGGAGGGGGAACAAAAAAGGGACGACAGACAACGATCCTACTAGGCCAGGTGTCATTCAGATCGCGCAAGTGTATGGGAAGGGGGAAAGGGAAAAGTGCGATGGGGAAGGGAGAGGGGAAAGTGCAGTACATTGGATAGTAGAATAAATAAGATAAATAAAAACAGCCAGATGGTGGTAAGTGCAGACATAAGTGCTGGTACGGGGACTGTAGGGAGACAGAAAACAGTCCCCAGGTGCAAGGGTTGCTGGGGAGGCAGTGCAGGTGTGCAACTGGCGGCAATGGGCCCGAGATCAGACAGGGTGGTCAGGTAACCAGTGCAGTTTCAGCCAGGAATGCAGCAGTGGAGAGAAGGAGAGAAAGCAGAAGCAAAGAGGAAGGTTTTGAGGTCCTTCTGAAACCGGAGATGGTTCTCCTCAAGTTTCAGGGAGGCAGGAAGGCCCCTGCCGAAGAGAGAGATCTACCACCAACTGGTTCCTTAGAAAAGCGACTGACCCTGAGGGAGTTGGAGGCGGATGAGCGAAGAGCTTGAGAAGGAAGATATTTGGGAAGAGAGAGTTGAAGGTATTTTGGCCCCAGGCGGCATTGTGGACAATGCGGAGGGTTTTGAACTTAATCCTCGCAGCCACTGGGAGCCAGTGCAGAGATTTCAGTCCTGGAGAGATAGTGTCAAGGATGGCACTCTGTCAAGAGTGGCACAGGGCCCCCAGGTAGGGTTTGGGTGGCTGTGTTGATGGAAGGTGACAGATAAGTACACACACAGCAGGAAACTCATCAAGAAAGAAAAGTAGGCAACTGTAGTTGTGAACAGAAAGGGGCAGGAAATACAAAGATACAAACAAACTGGATTCCCTCTTGGGGTGTATGCAGATATGGAAAAAGAGTGTTCCACGGACCTTTGGAAACTCCAGCCTTCTGCACGGATTACTATTACAGAGGTCCACTCTGTCTGCTCATGGCTGGGAACAACAGCTGTGGGTGTCTGTTAAACAGAAAACGCGACAAGGGAAGGGGCAGAGGTTGCCTGCCGGAAACCAACAGTCAAGCTCTGTACAAAGGATCAACATAAGACACAAGAGAGACAAGAACAGAAATAACCAGGGACAAGGAAGTTTAAGAGAAATCTAGCAGAAGGGAATGAAGGAAGAAACAGTACAATAGAAATGGGTAAACTAAAGGGGAGGACAGAGGAGTCAAGGAAGAGAAGGACAGGGATCAAGAACAAGGGGTGGCAACAAGGAAGAGAGCAAGGGAGCAGCAACCAGGAAAGAGGGGGGCTGCAAACAAGGAAGCAGGGCTGCAGTACCAAATGGTACAAGGTACAGAAAAACTGTAGTGGATTGCAGAGGACTGTAGTAGGCTGCTAGGCAGAGAGTCCAGAGGAGCAGGACTGAGAGCTGTAGTAGGCGGTAGACAGAGAGCCCAGCAAGGAGCGAACCCAAAGGAACAGGGCGTAGAGGCAGAGAGACCCGAGGGTCAGGGCTGAAAGCAGAAGAGAGTAGCAGGCTGCAAGGCAGGGAGCCCAGCGGAGCAGAGCAGCAAGGAGAGAGCTCAGAGGAGCAGAGCAGCGAGGCAGGGTGCCGAGAAGGGTATGGCTGTAGGCAGCGGAGTGTAACAGGCTGCAAGGCAGGAAGCCTAGAGGAGCAGGGCTGTGAGGCAGGGAGCCCAAAAGGCTAGGGCTGTAGGCAGCAGGGTGTAGCAGGCTGCAAGGCAGGAAACCTAGAGGAGCAGGGCTGTGAGGCAGGGAGCCCAAAAGGCTAGGACTGTAGGCAGCAGGGTGTAGAAGGCTGCAAAGCAGGAAGCCCAGTGGAGCAGGGCTATGAGGCAGGGAGCCCAAAAGGCTAGGGCTGTAGGCAGCAGGGTGTAGAAGGCTGCAAGGCAGGAAGCCCAGTGGAGCAGGGCTGTGAGGCAGGGAGCCCAAAAGGCTAGGGGTGTAGGCAGCAGGGTGTAGCAGGCTGCAAGGCAGGAAGCCCAGAAAGAGCACTGGAACAAAAGCAGGAAAATGCAGCAGCAGGAACAGCATACAAATTCGAGGCAAAAAGGGGCTGGGAGGACTCTTGATGCAAGAGACTGAGCTCCTGCAGGCAGCTGCTTAAATACCGCCCTGCCCTGTACTGAGGCAGGCTAATTGGCAGCACCTGGAGCAGCACACCTGAAAACAATCTGCCTCCTCCCTCTCTGTTCCTGAGATGGTGGAAGCAGCACTGATCCCTAGGGTTTATGGGGATTGTGGTTCCAATGCTGACGAATGGGAATAGCCAGGAATTGATAGCTGTAGCAAGGTGCATTGTGGTACATGTAGTAAGTTGAGTTATATAAGAAGGCACCAAAGTCACGCAAATGGGAATTAAGTACCAAAGTGTGAATAGGGGTTGTTCCAAGAGTATTCTGAAGATAAATGAATTACAAATAGTCCATGATGGTTGCCAATGGGTGCGCCCATGGCACAGGCATGACAGATAGGATCCCTGGGCTTGAGGCCAATGACAAGTCTTGCAGTCTTGTTCTGGATAAGTTGCAAAGGGCGGAGAGTAGAGGCAGGCAGATAGAGGCTGTTACAATAGCCCAGCCTAGAGAGAACCAGGGCTCTGGAGATGGTGAGCTTCTGGGGGAAGGAGAGGAAAAGAAGAATACTTCTGAGGAGGTGCAGCTGGTAGTGCGACTTCTTAGAGATGTCAGAGATGTGAGGTGAGAAGGATAGTGTGGAGTCGAAGATGAGGAGAAAGGAGGGTTCAGCCTTTGAAACAGTGTTGGCGCTCTAAGTGCAAATTATTACAAAGATAAAGAATGGTGATGGTAGAGATGCTGCAGTAGAGGGATGCCACAGAGGCTGACCTGGGCTTGGGCAAACTTGGAAGAGAAAAATCCCTCCTGTTGCGCTTCTCGAAGTTGAATAAATATTCAAACAAAAGTGTTCAGATTCCTTATGGTTTTATTTAGATTGCAAATCAAGCCAAAAATTTGCACATTTGCGTCCAAAGTAAAGTAAATGTTTGTTAAAGCAAAATAAATTCTTATAAGAGTAACAACAGTATGAGATTATAAATTGTTTGTGCTTGGATTTTAATCTATATCCTTTGGCAAAGTACTGTGAAATCTTGAGTTGTTTTCACTAAGATTTATTGTTTTAAGTCTATATCCTTTGACGAAGTCCTGTGAAATCTTGAGTTGTTTTCACTAAGATTTATTCTTTTGTCCTTTTAGAAAAATCCTTAGTTGAATACACTAGGTTTCGTTTGTAAGTTGGATTATATCCTTGTTGATTTGGGATCTTTATTTGTTTAGAATTCTTAGTTCAGTTCACTAAGTCTCATAGGTTGAGAAAGTCCTTAAAGATAGAAGAATCCTGTTGAGGTTGAGATCAATGCAGTGAATGCTTAAATTTGTAATGTTCCCTTGGGTTCTAGTGGTATGCAAACCTCGTTCCTAGGTTTGAAGAATGCTAGTTCCTCAACACGTGTTTCTCTACCGCACCGTCGCAGTGGTTCTTCAGGAGGAATATCGGATGAGAATCAAAGGGTGTCTGAGAGGGAGAGGAAAAGGGAGATTGGGGTTAGTTTGACCAGTGAGTCTTATGCTGTTAGTTCTAAGTGATATGGGTATAAATGTAACCAATGGTGTTTACTTACAAGGTTGTGGTCAGGCCAGATTAATTGTTGAAATTAGTCCACTTCGGTTGTACTGGAATGAATGGATTCTGTTTGTTCTGGTCTGTAGAGGTAAGAGGCACTATGTTATGTGTGTTGACATTTTAAACTAAACATATTCTAGTGCTTGGTCAACAAGACACGTCGAGCAATGCTTGAAGTGTGCTCGTAAATACGTGGAAATGTCTTTTGGCAAATATAGCGAAGGTGAGTAGCATAGGTCCGATTTAAAGTGTGGTTAAAGTTCCCACTGAGCATAAGGTAATATCACAATTACGTAAGGGCAGGTATGGCCGTTAGGCAGAAGAAAATAGGTGTAAATGGATCCAATATCTATGCAGTGCTAAACAGTGGTTGGTATTTTAGTTCCTTAGAGGCACTAGAGTATAGAAGGGGTAGTATTTAAATAATGCTTACCGTTAGGTTTCCAATGTTACTTCTCGTTCGTAGGTGTCTGCAGTGTTGGTGTAACAATGTGTGTTTATAGGAAATGCGTTTTCGCGCGGCGACGTGTGCATCCGTACGTTCATTGTCGCGTGGTTACATCATCACGCACACGCTCTCTCGGCGGCTAGAGAGCCTTAGATTCAACCGCTAGGATGGACAGTTGTTATACATTGAAGCAAAACGTAATTTGATATTCTAAGATAAGAGAAAAAAGTTTTATTTGAAAAACAAATTGTATAGAACCCGATTGTTTGGAGAAAAGTTTGCAGAGAGTCTAGATCTCTGGCCGTGAGGTCACTCGGGAAGACATGATGTTTGGGCACTGTGTCTGCTCAGTGGTGGGAGACTTCCTCTTGGTTTGAGGAGTTGACAGTAATTATTGAGCTCACGTGATATATGTGTTTCAATTTGAGTGGGTATTTTGGTCACTAGCGATATCCGTCTCCAGTCATATAGGTATATGGGGGAGACCGATATGAATGCATAAGACTTGCTCAGTGTATTGAGTTAGAGTACATAGAGTGTTTCATGGTTTAAAAGAGGGTGGGATCAACATTAGGTTGTGGTAGGGAAGCAAAGAAGTTATGCGTGGTGTTACTGCTGAGGTGGCGATATGCACAATATGATAGTTGTGAGTTTTGATGGTTTAAAAGAAATGGCATATCTCTTGGTCTGTGTTCAGACCGGTGTGGCAGGTATCCATTAAACAGATCCAACGTGTTTCTTGTTGTATTAGTTTGAGTTCCAAGTTGCCTCCTCTGGGGGCAGGTTTAAGTTTGACAATTCCGTAAAATCTGATTTGGTTGATCTGAGTCAGTTGATGTGCTTCCATGAAGTGATTGGCTATTGGTGATCTCGTATCTTGATTAGTGATTGCCCGGATATGTTCACTGATTCTGGTTTTGAGTTTCCTGATGGTACTCCCAATGTAAAGGTTGTTGCAAAGACAGTTAATGATATAAATGACAAATTTACTGTTGCAGTTGATGAACTGTTGAATAGTGAATTTAGTGCCATTTGGTTTGACAATGGTAGTTCTTGCATTGTCTGCATATTTACACATGGAGCATTGGCCACATTTGTAGCTTCCTTTGTTTGGTTTCTGAAGCCACATGGTCTGTGAGTCGGAGGTTCCGGTGGAAGTATTGAGCTCAAAATGTGATGGACTTAGTTCGTTTTTGAGGTTTTTGGCTTTCTTGAAGGTAATAGTTGGTTTGGCTTCCAGTATGGTCGTGAGATTGGAGTCTCATTGGAGTCTCATTCCAATATTTGGTGAGAGATTTCCGAATGGTTGAGTTGTTCGAACTGTAATTTGTGATGAAGTTCATTGTTCTGTTGGAATCAATTTTGGTAGTATTGGTGTTAGATTTCACTTGTAGCAATGATTGTCTGGTCCTGGTTAGAGATTTCCGATAACTGTTTTTGACAAGTTTGGTTGGGTATGCTCTGGAAATAAATGTATTCACTGTTACTGTTGCTTTTTGTTTGAAATCGTCTATTTTGGTACAGTTCCTTTTGACTCTTAGAATCTCACCATAAGGTATATTGTGAATAATATGTTTTGGGTGGCTGCTTGAGGCTTGGAGTATGCTGTTGACGGCTGTTGGTTTGGTATAGAGCATTGTACAGATGGTGTTGTTTTCAATGTAGAAGGGGATGTCCAAAAAATGTATGGTTGTCTGGCTGTATTCTGTGGTAAGTTTTAAATTGTAGGTGTTGTGGTTCAGATAGTTGAAATATTCTTTAAATGCTGATAGTGGCCTGTTCCAAATTAAAAAAATATCGTCGATATATCTGGCCCAAAAGATTATGTTGTTGAGGTGAGTGAATGAAGGATGTTGCCAAGCAAATTCTATTTCAAAATGACCCATGTAGAGATTGGCGTATGATGGGGCGTATTTCGCGCCCATGGCTGTGCCTTGCATTTGCCGGTAAAGAGTTTTATTGAAAGTGAAAATATTGTTCTGTAATGTGAATTGTAACATTTCTAGGATCATGTTATTGTGATCATTGAGTGAAAAGGAACAGGTTTTCAAAAAGTATTCTGTGGTTGTAAGTCCTTTATCATGCAGAATACTTGTGTATAGTGATGTCACATCCATGGTTATCAGCCAGTAGTCTTTGTTCCAAGGTATGTTGTCAGTTAGTTGAATGATGTGGGTGGTATCTCTGATGTAAGATGTCAATGAATTTGCCAATGGTTGAAGCTGATGTTCTATGTACTCTGAGATATGTTCTTTTATAGATCCGATACCATTGATGATAGGTCTGCTTGGTGGTAAATTAGTGAATTTTTTGTGGATTTTTGGTAGGAAATAGATCATTGGAGTTATGGGATGTGTTGTAATCATATATTGGTATTCTTCTTCGTTGAGTAGTTCTAAATCTTTCAAGTGACTACTCATAATTTGCTGTCTTTCTCCAACTTTGATGAATGGGTTTTCATTGATTATTTCATAGCAGTTGGGGTCTCTTAAATGGGTTAGTGCCATTTGTATATAATCATCAGTGTTAAGTAACACTATGTTTCCACCTTTATCTGATGATTTGATGGTAATTTCAGGATTGTTCTTGAGATTTTTTAATGCTTCAGTTTGACTAGGTGTAAGATTGTTCCGTTGTTTGGTTTTGTTATGTCTGTTTTCTTTGTTGCTGATGTAGATGTCTCTAAGTTCTTTTTGGACTACTTTGCAAAAGGTATCAATGGCGTTTTCTGGAGGTAGAATGGGTGTAAATTTGTATTTGTCCTTGAGTTTAGTCTCTGTAGCTAGTCCTGATGGGATATTTTGTTCATCTATAAACTGGTGCATTGTATATTGGTCATTCTCCTCAGTGATGTTTATAAGGTCCACTGTATGTCCAACGTGTCTAACAGACAGTTCTGATGGTTCTTGTGTTATTTTGACAATGCGTTTTCTGGTTTCCATATTGGCAAAGAATTTCTTCAGTTTGAGTTTGCTGCAAAAAGTATGGAGATCGACTATTGTATTGAAATAGTCGTAGTTGTGATAGGGACAGAAGGTGAGTCCTTTATTAAGTGCCTGGATGAGGGGTGTCGAAAGTTCTGCTTTTGAAAGATTGATGACTAAGTCTTGCGTTGGGGTAATGGGTTATGAGATCTGGTGTGCACTCCTGTTTTTTCTTGATTTATGTTGAGTTCCTCCTCTCTTGCCGCGTTTGGTCTTGGTTGAAGAGTCAAGATAGGATTTCTTTTTCCTGGAGTTCTTGGATAGTTTCTCATATATTTCTGCTGTTGAAATTCCTCTAAAAAAGAGGAGCCTTGGACGTTGTGTTGGGTGTCTTTGCTGGTTGTTGGAGTTTCGATTATGGGTGCATTGGGTGAAGTTGGTAGAGATAAACTTCTATCTTCTAATTCACTATCGCTTACTGTATCTGTGTCCGAAGAGAGTGGAGTTGCAGTGGGCTTGTTTGGATTGGTAGCACTTGCTGGTCTTCCCCTTGATGTAGTTGTTGGTCTTTTGTTAAATGTATAGACTCTTTTAAATTTGTAATCCACTTCGTCTCTTAAGAATTGTTGTTTTTTTATTTTAATTTCTGATGAATATTTGTCTATAATTCTGTCTAGTATCTCATAATACTTGAAGGTTTTTTCCAGAATATTGAGTTTCTCTATGTTTTCTTTAACTTTAGTGATTTCTTGTATTAATGGACTAGGTTTGACTTTGGCATAATTGGTGTGCAACTGGCGGCAATGGGCCCGAGATCAGACAGGGTGGCCAGGTAACCAGTGCAGTTTCAGCCAGGAATTCAGCAGGGGAGAGAAGGAGAGAAAGCAGAAGCAAAGAGGAAGGTTTTGAGGTCCTTCTGAAACCGGAGATGGTTCTCCTCAAGTTTCAGGGAGGCAGGAAGGCCCCTGCCGAAGAGAGAGATCTACCACCAACTGGTTCCTTAGAAAAGCGACTGACCCTGAGGGAGTTGGAGGCGGATGAGCGAAAAGCTTAAGAAGGAAGATGTTTGGGAAGAGAGAGTTGAAGGTATTTTGGCCCCAGGCCCCAGAAGGCATTGTGGACAATGCGGAGGGTTTTGAACTTAATCCTCGCAGCCACTGGGAGCCACTGCAGAGATGGTGGCCTGGCTCCCAAAATGGCCAGACCACGAGGCTCCTTTGTCCTGTCCGCTGACCGTCTTGCCCCCTTCACCTTCCCCAGGTCGAGCCGACCCGGGGCCTTCCTTATTTGGGCATGTACTTTCCAGCGAAACACAGATGGTTTCGCGGGCTTCTACAGGCCTTGTGTGTGCCTCCAGGATGTGGGTTGGGATGTCTGGTCCCAATACACATCCTGCGTGCCAGAGAGTCTAGTGTGGTGTGAATGCCTGGGACCACCGTGGTCCGTGATAGGTCCACGTATGGTGTGAGTGTTTGATGAGCAGATCTCCCATTGGGTCCCCTCCGTTTTGGCACGAAGGGAACCGTGGATAAGAGGGGGCTGGAAACGCCACTATCATGTCGATCTCCTGAGTTCTCACGAACAAGGGAATACAGGAGCCAAGTATCCTGCAACCACGAGGCTGAACCGAGGAATCGCTGGTGACCCGCTGAAGGACTGCTCCTCTGGACTGCTGTCGCTTTGTGAAACCCTTTCTACCTCTGATCAAACCAGAAGGCCTGTAGTGGTACTTCGACCCTTGGTATAGTGGGGACAGCTATTCTCGGCATCTTCACCATCTCCTGCACGTAAGCCTTCGGAAGTGCCTCTGGGCCATCCAGCAGACTGACCAGCCTACCCAGGAGTCTTGCTCTGTAACCGCTGTCAGGTTGTGTTGTATATCGAGTCCTTGTCACTCTCACACGATTCGTACACTTGGCATTCCCAGGTCTGAAGTGAGTAGTGTACATTTGGCTGAGATACACACGGCCGCTCCGTTGCCCTGCTGTGGTAACAAACTGTGTGGGTTCACTTCGTTTGGGACATCTTTAACTCAACTCTGCTGCTGCAGAATCTACACAACGACAAGACGTCCCCTGCTCCCCTGAACCTGCCAGCACTGAAACTGAAGCGGAGAAGCCTGGGTCTGCTCGCATCGGGGACCAGTGAGTAGCATAGCTAGGAACTGGTCGCCCTCCTGCAGGAGCCCATAGCATTTCCCCGCTGTGTCAAACAGCACGCCTTTCCGTACTCGCGCTCTGCTTCTGCCCACAGTGGAGGCTGCGCTTGAGTCGCGGAACTCTGTTCTTCTTCATTTGTGCACCAAACTGAACTGCCTGATTCCCTCGAAGAGACTCCCCTTTTTGCCCGTTGGCACCAGCGTGTGCAGGTAATTCTGAGCACAAGGCTCCACTCTTCGTAGGGCTTGGACTTCCTTTTAGTTAGGTGCCTCTGAAGGCGGACTGGGTCTAATCATTATTTCGCACTGCCTGTTTTCCTCCCCTTCTAGGTGGACTACACATTTCGTGCATCTAACGCCTTAGACTCGTTTGTATTTGTATATATATTGTATTGGTTTGGTATGTGTTGGTTTACTAGAGTTTTATCATGATTTCTCGCTACGGTCATTGTTGAAAAGGCCTTGGAATAAATGTGTATATATTTTTAATATAACACCTGTTTGTAGTAATTTGTAGGTGTCTTTGCTTTGTATGCTCATTGCGGGCTTTCAGTCACCCTCACCCCTCTTGAGACCTAGTCTTGACCGCCGCGATCGCTTCCCTGATTGGTCTGGCTTGTCCAGAGTTTACCCTGTTCCATGTAATTAGGTTGGCCTTCTGAACCTCTGCGCCTCCAGGACAGAGTTCAGAAATCTGTCTTAACAGGCACCCAACCAGGGAGGCCTCAGCCACTGTGACCCACTCACGGCCTGTTCGGCCCTCCGTGTCAGTCTTACTGGCGTCCTGGCTTCGAGGCAGGACACTCCTTGGCAGCCTCCTTCACAGGATTCCTCTCCCCTCAGGCCTGAAACGCTCAGCCCAGCTTCTCTACTGCGGATTTCTCCCTCCCGATTGTCAGCTCCACCTTTTATACACCTGCAACCATTTGCGGGTGTGAGTTATCAATTTCAATTGCTGACCATAGTTAGTGGTGAAATGACATGTTAGTGTGTACCACTCCTAGTCGCCTCTTCCTCCTCCCAGTACTAAAGCAGTATGAATGAGGGGGAGTGATTAGCAACAGCCTATAAAGGCAGCCAGAGGGTAAGGTTGGTTCTCATAAGAAAAAGGAGGATACCATGCCTTGCTTGCGGACATCCAATCCCCAAGGACCCTCCAACCAGGTGATCCTCCCTCCACCCCAGGGTCAGGATTCAAAAGCGATGGCCTTTGCCTGGCCACCTGAGACGAGGATCCAAGGGGGAGTAGGTGTGAGGATACCCTCAGGTTTCTCACAGGATAAACAAATGCAAATTTGAATAGCTTGTAGTGGAAAACCTCAGGTACACCATATCGACATCAGGCATCTGGCTACAAATTCTCCTAGAGAACGTGATCGCCAAAGCCGTACCCCCAAAAACAAACAACTTTGTTAGTTTATGAGCCTGACTGAATACTACACGAAGTTCATTGAAGTGTTCTTTTCCAGAACAGAAACTCTTTGCTAACTGCTCCAAAAAGGTGTTGCCTACGAATGGTTGGACAAATGCCAAGCTCCATTTAACAAAAATAAGGCCGGCAACCTGAAAGCTCCTACTTTGTGCATGTTTTCAACCAGAGAAAAATAGACACATCATCACAGTTGATGCCACTGCCTATTGTCTGGAGGCCACCATGTTGCAGAAAAACAGTAAGTGTGATGCCACCATTGTTGAACTAGCATCCAGAACCGTATCTGACTCAAAAAATAAACTAATCAGTTATAGAAAACTAAATGTTGGCTTGTACATGGGCAACCGCATATTTTCGGAATTACATATGGATCCATAAATTCTCATTATGGACCGATACAAGCTCCATGTCAACATTCTTACCTCTGGCGGCATGACCAAAATCACATTAAGCCCGGTGAGGCTAGCAGTGAAACTGCAAGAATTCATGTTTCACATTGATTTAGTCTTGGGTGGCAGAACAAGCAAGCAGACTGCCTTTCCCAGCATCAGGTGACATGGGATGGAACATGAATTGCAGCTTGAGGATGAATGCATGCTGCTACTCATCATGTCCTACACCAAGCACGGTTGGCCTTTTGAGAATATATTCTGGTAGGCTTGCAATCATTCAGCAAATTTTCAACTGAAATCAAAGAGGAAGATGACCTAAGTCACAACAACAAACTAATTCCACCAGCAATGCTCCACAACACGCTTCTCTCTCTGGCCCATGAAGATGGCATTTAGCAACACAATAGCCAAACGGCACCTTTGCAAAAAGTACTGGTGGCCAGGAATGGATACTAACATGGAGTGCCACTTCAAACCATGTGTTTTCCTTCATGAAAGTGATAAGTGCCTCATCACTCACACCCCACCAATAACATTAATAGTATTGATCAAAGTTCCATGGGAAAAAATGGGGAATTATTTAATCGCCCCCTTCATTAAGTGCCCCCTCACCAACGTTATTCTTTAGTCCTCATTGACTATGCATATAAACGGATCGCAAGTCACTTTCTTCAAACGATTACCACCACTACCATTGATACACTCAACAGAATATTCCACAGAGAGGGATATACTAACCCTCTTGTCTCTGATAATAGAGTCCAATTCACGTCACAGGACATGGTACACTTTCTGCAGAACAACTGAATCAGATAGCACAGGGCTGCTCTTCACTACACTCTAGAAACAGAAGTTTTGAAAGGGCAAGCCAACTTATCAAGGAAACAATGCAACAAACAAGCGCTCACAATGCCGACTGTCATGAAGCAATCGAACAAGTGCTGCCTACTGTGATGAATCCAGGAAATTCATCCCTTCTCCTCAAGGAGGAGCCACCCCCTTTGGGACTATGGAGTTGAGTCTGCTACGCAATATCCTCCCTAGATGACAAGGCAAGTGGGATCCCATTAGGGGTGACTCCACCTTTGGCAAAAGGACTCCTAAAGCAGTTATTCCCTTTCACCTCCTCTTACAACAAAATCACGAGCATCCGTTCGATATATGAGAATTGAGCAGGGTAGAAATGTGCAGGGCCCCTTTAAGGTGGATGGCTTGATCTCTGATTTACCACAATTATTGCCTCATGGAAAAATCCAGAACCAGTATGATGTCTCCCTCTGCTCCAAGAAGGGTCTAAAATATACCAGGAGACGAAGAGAAGGAGAGCCAAGCCGAGGTAATAGAGACGCCAACATGCACTGCCGCACAAAGCAGAAGTCCCGCTCCCTCAGCAGGAGTTGAATCTTAGAGCAACACAGTGGCGTGGTGGCCACGGACCCGAAGCAGCCCACAGAGCGCTGCCTCTTCACCAGCGGCAGCCATCCCACCGAGCCCAGGTCTGTCGGGAGAGGAAACCACATCCCAAGACGGAAGACATACAGCCATGATGAGACAGCAGGTCTGTGCAAGCCCAGGCGAACACCTCCACAACCAAAGACCGCTGTTGGAGTGGGAGTGAAGGTACTCAGCATTGCATGGAAAAAGGGTGGAAGGTGGTGAAGCAGGCCTATAGCCCACACCGGACTGACACTCAGAAGACCCCAGAAAGAGGTAAGCAAAATAGCCAGAGAAACCTTAACAAAGGCTGTCCCAGCAGGCCCACAGCTTACATGGGGCTGAAACTCAGAAAACCCCAGAAAGGGGTAAGCATAACCACCAGAGAACCCATAACGAAAGCAGAGGCCAGCAGGTCAATAGCCCACACAGGGCTGACATTCAGAATACCCCAGAAGGGCGTGAATTAAACTGCCAGAGAAACCATAACCAAAGCGGGGCCAAGCAGCTCCATAACCTGTACAAGCTAGTAACCAGAAGACCCCAGCAGGGGGGTAGCAGAAGCCGTAGGAGTGACTGCAATCAAAGCGAGGTGAAGCAGGCCCATAGCCCACCTGGGGTTTATGATCAGAAGAACCCAGGAGGGGTTGAAAGAAGCTACGACTACAGACCGAAACCAAACCCAAAAGCAGGAATATCTGAATAGGAATACGGAGAAAGTGCCGTTTGTTAAAAACCAAGATGCACAAATCAGAGGACCTCCTTAGGTTCAGTGTATCCCCAGGGAGGTGATGAACCAAGTCTTCTTGTGACTAACTAATAAATCCTTTTTGCGTCAAAGGAACAGTATGTGTCAGGTGTCTTGATTGTCGTGAAGAGTATGGAACCTCCGTCCCCAAGTACCACAAAGAGAGAATACAAGATCACTCCCTATGCGATCATTGGGGCCACAGGTGGGTAGTCCTCAAAGCCCGGATCCACGGAATGTTGATAACCCCAAGACCGCTGCAAAGGAAAGCTTAGGTTAGCAATCAAATGAGCACAGTACACAAGAGAAACTTAATAAGTATACAGTGGCTTACCTAAACAAGGGGTTGTTGTGACCCTTTATCCTATGCTTGGTGTAGTTCTGTGGAAGATGACGCGTTAGCAGGCTCTCCCCGATGGTAGAAGGGAAAGGAGGAACAGCAGGTTGGCCGTGAACCCCAACCTCCCCGCCTGTAGTGACTGAAAGCGAGCTGGAATCACAAAGGCTGATGGAGCTTGAAGGCAGGAAAAAACAGATCCAGATAGGGCAGTCCGAGACAATCAAAATAACAATCCGAGGTCGAGGAAACAATTCAGGCAGTTTAGACAGAGAGCATAATCCAAGAAGTCCGTAAAACAGTCCGTGTTCAAAAGCCGTGAAACAAAGTATCCAAAGCGCCGTACAGAGTCCTCCGATGTGAACAGCTGTGAAGCGCGGTGCAGCGGGAGTTCACTGCATAAATAGTCACTGCCCCCGTGTCACATGATCCGCGAGTGAAGTGGAATAGCACGTCGCGTGACCCAGGGTTGTGCCACGTGACCGCTGGAATCGTCCCAGTGATTGCCGTAGCGACCGCCCTCGCGCAGCATCCCGCAGACACCCGGGAAGCTGCCAGCGGATGAATGGGGAATCCCTGTGCCTGTGTGAGTGGAACACTCGGCCCCTGGGATAAAACCGCTCACGTGCCACTCCCTGAACGTGGGTAAGGGTAATGAGGTTGGGGGCAAAGTGATTGATGCAGTATGAATGTTGCCTGGCCTAGATGTATGAGAGATGGGACGAGGTGAAAGCGCGACAGAGCCCCCCCCCAAGGGCCCACGACCCCGTGGGCACAGGGGAAAATCCCTATGAAAACGAGAAACCAAACGAGGGGCATTAACATCCTTAGCAGGAACCCATGAGCGCTCCTCGGGCCCATAACCCACCCAATCCACCAAGTACTGCAAACCACCCAGAACCACCCGGGACCCCAGGATAGCAGAAGCCTCAAACACATCCGGAGAGGAGGGGGAAACCGGGGCAGCCGGAGTGCGAAGGCGGATAGGACCAGGACAGGGCTTGAGAAGGGACACATGAAAGACAGGGTGAAGCCGCCACGAAGCCGGAACCCGAAGGCAGTAAGTCACAGGGTTGATCAATCGGGAGACCACAAAGAGCCCAACAAATCGGGGCAGCAACTTACGGCAGCCCTGCAAATGCAGATGACAGGAAGAGAGCCAAACCCTATCCCCCACTGAAAATGAAGGAGCAGCGGAACATCTACGATCCGCAGTGGCTTTCATCGAAGCCTTGGCTTTCCTCTTAAATGCAGCAGGGTCTGCACATGGATGGCAGCAACATCACGGATGCAGGCAGAGGCAGCTGGATTACCAGATAGAGAGTAATCGGGAATGGGCAAGACCTTCGGATGCTGACCGTAGATGGCATAGAAGGGGGAGAAACCAGTGGAAGAATGGACCGCGTTGTTATATGCGAATTCCGCCAAATGCAAGATATGAAACCAGGATCGCTGGTGCTGAAGCGTCAAACAGCGCAGGTACTGCTCCATGGTTTGGTTGACCCTTTCAGTCTGCCCGTCTGTCTCAGGGTGATAGGACGAAGAATAACGCAAATCAATCCCCAATTTAGTCAAAGCGCACCAGAAACGGGAAGTAAATTGGGGACCCCTGTCAGAGACCAAAATCGAGGGTAAACCAAAAAGGCAGACGATGGATCTAAAGAACAGTCCCGCCAGGGCCGGAGCTGAAGGAATGCCCGAGCACGGAATAAACCGGGCCATCTTGGTGAACGAGTCCACCAGCACCCAGACGGAGTCATAACCATGCACCTTTGGAAGGTCCGTCACAAAATCCATTGTTAAGGTATGCCAAGGCCTGGTGGGAATGGGCAAGGGTTGCAAAAGACCCAACGGACGTCCTTTTCGATGTTTGCATTGGGCACAAACAGCGCAGGTGTTGACGTAGCATTCTACATCACGTCTCATAGAAGGCCACCAACACCAGCTTTGTAGTAGAGAGAGTGTTCTTCATTGACCGGGATGTGCATGAACAGGAAGGTCATGAGACCATTCAAGGGCCAGGTTGCGGGCGTCAGTGGTAGGCAGGAATAACTTGTTTTGAAAGAAAGGCAGACCGTCCTGCAACACTAAGTCCCAGTCTGGGAGTATAGACGGGTGGGCAGTAGTCCATGCGCGAACCCTATCCAGGAGGGGTAGAGACGGTGTACAAAGACAAATTACATGTTTCTTGTCGAGTAGAGTCTCGGGTTAGGAGTGCAATGAAACCCCACCAGGAGAATGGGACAAAGCATCCGCCTTACCATGTGCCGAACCAGGACGATGCGTGATCTGGAAGTCATATGCGGCAAAGAATAAATGCCACCTGACTTGACGGCTATTCAAGCACTTGAGTGATGTCAGGTCGCGGAGATTCTGATGATCCGAGAAAAACGTCACCGGTGTTTCACCCCTAAGAGATGGTGGCGCCAAACCTGGAAAGCCTCCTTAACAGCCAGGAGCGGTATAGTGGCATTCCGTGGGAGTGAATTTCCGAGAATGAAAAGCGACTGGATGCAGCTGTCTGGTAGCAAGGCATTTCTGGGACAAGATCGCCCCTAGAGCGAACAAGGATGCGTCAGCCTCAACTACAAAGGGCAATTCGGGATCCGGATGCTGGAGGACAGGAGCCGTGGTGAATGCTGCTTTGAGGGCGTCAAATGCGAGCTGCTGTTCGTCAGACCATTTGTACGGGACAAGAGGACTGGTGAGGAGAGTGAGAGGGGCTGCAATGGAGGAAAACCCGGAAATGAACCTTCTATAGAAATTTGCGAACCCCAGAAAGGACTGCAATGCTTTACGGGTCGTAGGGATCGGCCACTCCAAAACCGCCTTGACTTTGGCGTGATTCATAGCGAGGCCGTCAGGGGAGATATGGAACCCTAAGAACTCAATGTTAGGGAGAATTCTCTCTTTAGGCTGAATTTCCTAACCTAGTGAGTCCCCCAGCAGCTTTGCTGGATTTCTGGAGTTTGTTTTTTTCTCCTGCCAAGAGTGAGACTCTTTTTCTCCCACTCTTGGACATGATTTGTGGTGTTCCTTTGACTGTTAATGTGTTTTATGGGCTATGGGGTCCTTTACTCCATAGGGTCTCATGTGTTTTTACTATGTGTGTTACACAGCACCCTCCGTGCTGTGACCCAGGGGTGTCATAGTGACACCCCACCATAGACTCCATACCCTGGGACTGACTACTGTCTCCCAGGGCATGTAAAGTCACCATTGGCTTTACTAGTCCCAAATTATTAACAGAAACCAGTACAAACCATCATATTGTGGACGTACTGGTCGGGGCACGTCTCCGTCCCCCCTGATCGAGTTGTGGCTGGTGGCAGTGGATACTACATTTTATATTCGACCGCGAATATATCCCTATGGGATTTTCCCATTGTCCGAGGCTACCAACTTTAATTATTTAATTCTCATAGCCTCGAACATACCGCCGGTTTATTTATTTAATATTAATTTGCCGGTTGGTATTTTTTGCCAGGACTCGATTCTAAAATGGCGTTTGTGTTCTCTTCTGTGACTCCAACCCAAGTCAAGCCCTTTGTTCCACTTTTGGCGGGCTTCTCCACAGAAGCCTCCAAAAGTGGTGCCACTCTGTCTGGGTACCACAGGGGGTGTGGGAGGGGGTTTAGGCACCCTGGACTGAGTTACCTTGGTAACTCAAGTCGCATTCTTGTGTGATTGGCCCAAGTGGTGAGCCGGCCGACTCACACCTTGGCGTGTTTGATTGACAGCTAGGCTGAGTGAATGGGGGTGTGCTGCATAAAAGCAGGGCTTTGGGGACTGAAACTTCAGAAGTCGCCACAGGACCTGAGAATCCGACGAGGAAGAAGCTGAGCCGACCTGCCACGACGACACCACCGGTGCAGCCCTGCGGAACCGACTCACCACTTCCCGACGACAGAGAAGATCTCCCGGCTGGAGAGGCTTCTTCCCCTGACTGGTGGGCACAACCAGTTTACCTTCTTTTCCTCGCATCCTAGGACATCTTGTGGTCGAATTGCCCGTGCCAAGCACCCCGGCAACCGGATAGCCACTTACCACTGGACCGCGAATAAAAGGACCGCTCCTTTTACCTGAGAACTCTGCGGCTGGTTTCTTCCCTGGCAGTGCAACGGACTCCTGTCTTCCTCCCCGACGAGATCCTTTCTTCCCCCGGACGAAGCACTGACTTGCATCCGGTGCCAGGAACAACTGCCCCCGCTGGAGTATTCTCACCACTTTAAGGTACCGTGTCCGCCAGGCCTCCCTTTCTAAAGATTGCTACAAGTTAATAATAATCCCTTAACCTTCTGGACTGGGCTGGCCGCCTTGACCATCTAACTGGTCTCTTTCTTTTGGTCCAACTCTTTCTGAACCTTTTCGAGACTTTTGTGCACCTCAACCGTGTGACCTTGGACACATTTCGTTCTGATCCTCTTAAAGTGGATCTGGCCTTCTGAACTCTAACTTCACGGTTTTACTTTGCCTTCCTCTCTTGTTGTGTTCTTGTGAAAGTGTTGGGATCTGTTTCAAATGATACTCTGCTTTTCTCTCCCTTTTAAAACGAATTATTAGAGTGCCATCTGCGTTAAGCGCTCACTGCTGTCTGAAAATAAGTGGGGCTTTCCTTAAGACTTGTCTAATATTCTTCTAAGGGAGTGTATATCTTTTAGTGACCGTGTTTTTGAACTGCTTAACATTAGTGCCTGTGTGTTTTACTAGATGTGGTTTTAAATAAATAATTATATCTCTTTTATACCAAGCTCTGGTCAGTGTTTACTTGTTCTACTGTGTTCTTTTGACCTATTGTGAATACTCTGTATACTGCCTAACTCTTCTTGAGGGAAGTCTGACTGCTCAGCCACAGCTATCAAGTGAATCTGTGTGGTACAGACTGCTACCAAGTGGGTTTACTGCCAAACACCTGTAGTCTTAAATCTTTTGCAGTGGTCCCAGAGGGAACTGCACAGGTTTCTGCATAATACTCAATGTTGTCAGTGTGGAATTGGCATTTTTGGGGTTTTGCAAAAAGGGAGAAGGTGCGTAATCGCCTCAACACCTCCCACACAGGCATGACGTGTTCTTCCTGAGAGCGTGAAAAGATGAGGATATCGTCTAAATAGACCACCATGTAAACATCCAGAATGTCGTTAAATATCTCATTCATAAATCGTTGAAATGTGGCAGGTGCGTTACAACGGCCGAACGGCATAACGAGGTATTCATAAAGACCATAACGAGTGCAAAAGGCAGTTTTCCACTCGTCCCCTTTTCTCACGCGTACCAGATTGTACGCACCCCGAAGGTCAAGCTTGGTGTACACTGATGCATGCGTGAGGCGATCCAACAAAGGTGTGATAAGTGGTATTGGATAACGATCCTTTTTGGTAATAGCATTCAGGCATCGATAATCGACACATGGGCGGAGGTCACCCTCTTTCTTCGGTACAAAGAAGATGGGACTGGCAGAAGATGGACGGATATGGCCCTTGCGTAAGGATTCTTGTATGTACAACTTCAGCGTCTGTTCTTCCACAGGTGATAAGGAGTATATACGCCGCGAGGGAACCACAGACTCTGGTAACAGTTCTATGGGACAGTCGTATTCCCTATGGGGCGGAAGGACCTCTGATGAGCCCTTATCAAAAAAGTCTTGGAAATCCTGATAGGCTTCTGGAATGCGCCCGCTACCAGGCCCACTAAGTGTGTCTCGGTCGCAGAGGACGGAGGCGTCTCTAAGGACAATTGTGCAACAGAGCTAAGAACCTGGGCTGGATTACTCCCACTAGGTGATGTCGAGAGGCAAAAGTCTTGACAGATATCAGATTCAAAATGCACGGTACCTGTCTTCTAATTGATTAACGGGTTGTGTAACCGCAACCAAGGAATGCCCAGGATGACACCATATTGTGGCATGGTTATTAAGTCGAAACTGATGGTCTCCTTATGTGTGGTTTGTATGATCAATGTAAGAGGGGCTGTCTGTTGTTTGACAGGGCCGGAGACCAAGGAGCTCCCGTCTATGGATTGAACTGGTTCAGGTAGTGTCTTGGAAATGAGTGGAAGGTTAAATGAAAGGGCCAGAGTGATATCCATATAGTTACCAGTAGCACCGGAGTCAATGATAATGGTGACTGGATGTGTGACATCAGTGGTGGGTTGTCGCAGCGCCTGTACTGTAATGGGTCTGATGGTACCGAAGGCAGGTGTGGGATCCGGGGCTGGACAGGGGGTGCTCAATCCCGTCCCCGGAACTATGATCGAGCCTCCCGAAAACCCTGGGCCTTGGATTTCGGGCGACGGGGACATTCCTTTACGAAGTGACCAACCAACCCACAGTAATAACATGCATTGTCCACCTTCCTGCGTTCCCTTTCAGTGGATGTTAACGGGCTACGGAGTCCTCTGACTTGCATGGGTTCTGTAACAGCCTCAGAGAGAGAGAGGATGCCATGGAGGAGGTGAGACCAGAAAAGCCAGTTTTGGACCTTCGTTCTGAAAGTCTGCCGTCGATTTGAAGAGCCAGATCCACTAAGTCTGGGGACAACGGGGGCAAGGAGGGCACTACTGAGAGAGAGTCTTTCATAGTATTATTTAACCCCCTATAGAAAACAACAGCCTTCTTATTCTCTGGCCAGGAGGTCTCAGCAGACAATTGGTTAAATCACGTGAGATATTCAATGAGTGTTCCTCTACCCTGGTGTAATTCCAACAGTTCCAGATCCCGGGATTGTACCTTATGGCAGGTGTCAAAGATGCGTGACATTTCGGCCACTAAAAGATCAAAGTCATACAATGCAGGGCTGCCGTTCTCAAGAAGGGGATTGGCCCAGGTTGCAGCCGTACCAGACAAGTGGGACAACAAAAAGGCCGCCTTTGAAGTAGAGTCGGGGAAGGAAATGGGACGATACAGAAAGTGTAACTTGCACTGGTTGATAAAGGTGCAGAATTTGTTGGGATCTCCCTGAAATCTTTCGGGTGCAGCCAGGGGGAAAGGAGAAGGAAGGATCACAGGGGCGGGAGATGCTGGTCTCGTGGCCTGAGGCACTGGGGCTGGTGGTATGGGGTCTCCGAATTCTGAGTCTGCGGGTAAAGGATAGCGGACACTCTGAATGGCATCCAGCCGTTGATGAAGGGCTGAGGTTGCTGCGGCCATGTCTGCTCTTAGTACTGTGATCGCTTGAACCATTGCCGCCATGGGGTCATCCGTGGAGCCCTCCATACTCTGCACCACAAGAAGGCTTCACAGTCTGTCAGGTGTCTTGATTGTCGTGAAGAGTATGGAACCTCCGTCCCCAAGTACCACAAAGAGAGAGTACAAGATCACTCCCTATGCGATCATTGGGGCCACAGGTGGGTAGTCCTCAAAGCCCGGATCCTCGGAATGTTGATAACCCCAAGACCGCTGCAAAGGAAAGCTTAGGTTAGCAATCAAATGAGCACAGTACACAAAAGAAACTTAATAAGTATACAGGGGCTTACCTAAACAAGGGGTTGTTGTGACCCTATATCCTATGCTTGGTGTAGTTCCATGGAAGATGACACGTGAGCAGGCTCTCCCCGATGGTAGAAAGGAAAGGAGGAACAGCAGGTTGGCCGTGAACCCCAACCTCCCCGCCAGTAGTGACTGAAAGCGAGCTGGAATCACAAAGGCTGATGGAGCTTGAAGGCAGGAAAAAACAGATCCAGATAGGGCAGTCCGAGGCAGTCCAAATAACAATCCGAGGTCGAGTAAACAATTCAGGCAGTTTAGACAGAGAGCGTAATCCAAGAAGTCCGTAAAACAGTCTGTGATCAAAAGCCGTGAAACAAAGTATCCAAAGCGCCGTACAGAGTCCTCCGAAGTGAACAGCTGTGAAGCGTGGTGCAGCGGGAGTTCACTGCATAAATAGTCACTGCCCCCGTGTCACATGATCCGCAAGTGAAGTGGAATAGCGCGTCACGTGCCCCGGGGTTGTGCCACGTGACTGCTGGAATCGTCCCAGTGATTGCATTAGCGACCGCCCTCACGCAGTATCCCGAAGCTTCCAGCGGACGAATGGGGAATCCCCATGCCTGTGTGAACGTGGGTAAGGGGTAATGAGGTTGGGGGCAAAGTGACTGATGCAGTATGAATGTTGCCTGGCCTAGATGTATGAGAGATGGGATGAGGTGAAAGCGTGACAGAATGAGACATTTTTGGCTTTGTTTGTTAATTGGACCCATCAAGCAAGAGTTGGAAGAGACTGTTTGAAATAACTTTTCGTTTGTTAATTGGAACCACCGATCAGAAACCGGAAGACACTTTTGAGAACTATTTTGGTGGAGGTCAGAAAATCAGCCACTACCTAGTGAACCTAACGGTAGAAAAACCTTATTCTAAGTCATAACTTAGATTGTCTTTCTTTTAGTGTAGATATTAGGGTAGCATAGGTTTTGATGGAGGACTGTGTTTGTTTATTTGTTCGACATTCTGATGAGCACATGTTTGTTGTTTTTTAGAGTAAGGAACTCATCATGGTGGTAGGGTTTAGAGATGGTTTTCTTTAATTTCAAATAAGGAGTTGGGTTGAAAGATGCCCTCTTGTCCTTCTCCTGTATCAGACTTACCACACTGCTCACAGGATAACATTAAATGTCCCCACAGGAATTACCCTGTTTGAACTTTGAGAGGCCACAATGCATGCACCAAACTAAAAGCTCCCTGAATGCAGCGCAATTCCCCCAACACGACATCACAACCCTCTACAAGTCAACAGCAAGTTCTACATGCCCAAGCAAAACGGAAGGAAACATCCGACAAATCAAATGCAACAAGATGAAGCAACACGGTGGGCGACCAGGTTAAAATAAGATTTTGGTAGAAGGACAAAGAAACCCCATCCAACTACAGCACTCCCACCAAATTCAATAGGAGAGAGAGTGTAAGCAGAACGATTTGTTCATCTGCGATTACCAGCACAACAGCCATTTGCAAGGGGCATCCTGACACACACAGACAGCTTGCAAACTCTGCGATGCTCAGCAGCTGGCTATTGAGCATCCAATGGTCACAGCCACGCACCACAGCATTTTCTCGCCTCTCTTCTAATTCTGTCTTCCTCTTGCCTTCGTTGTTCTCCCTTTACTACTGCGCTCCTTTCCTCTTCTCTTCTCCTCTCTATTCTTCTAGCCCTTTCATTTCTGTGCTTCTTCCTCTTCTCCCTTCCTTTCTCTTCTATCCCTGTCTTCCATTTCTCTCTGCCTATTGTCATGTTTTCTTTGCTCTTCTGCTCTTTCTTTCGTTTTCGCTTACTCATCTTGATACATCTGCTCCGGTCGCTCGCCGCTCTTTCTTTTATACTCATCTTTTTTCAAATCTGTTCTCCAGTTCCTTGTCCCTTCTATCTTGTTTGTCCTTGTCTTCCCTTTGCCTAACTTACTCAATGTTTTTTCCCATCTAACTTGAGTAATATCTGTCCTCCCATTCATTCGTTCTGCACGAGCGTTACCTCATCAGCTTTATCCTTTTCTCCTTTCCATCTCTTGATCTCTCTCTATCTCTGTCGACACATTCGACCACTCATTCTTCTCTTCTTTATCTTGTATGATCTTAAAGATCTCTTCTTTTTCTTATTCTCCTCTGGGCTATTGTCACTACTATAAGCTTCTGGTTCGTATATCGGATTACTATAACCCGCCACTGCTTTCAATTCCTTTAAAGGATACAACCCTATTTATTCTGGACTAGCGCCTTTCAGGCAAGGTAAGGGGAGCTGAAGGCTCAACACCTTCCTCCTCACACTGGCTAAGCATCCACTCCTCAGGTGGCAGGTCCTCTCTCTCTTCCTGGTACATCGTCCAAAGCTCTAGAATAGCTAACCTTTTCTCCAACTTCTTCCCTGTGTACGCAGCATGCAGGTATGTGGTCGTGTGTTGCAATACCGCTTTTCACAGTGATCCCCCTTGTGGCCACAGCATGAACATCTTATCTGCTGTGGCTTTCACCCATTCCGCACTATACTGTTTGAGATTGGGCATCGGCTTTGGCAGTGTCTTGCATAAATACATCAGAGTAGTGTCTCCCATTGTGACGAGTCCCAATTGACTGTCAATACTTACCAGACTTTATGAAATACTCCCCACATTTTTTTTGATACTTTCAAAACAACAAATATGAGCGCGCCCCAACAATCGCCGCTCAAGCCTCTATCTTTTCATTTAACTTGGTCTACTTTTGGATTGGTACCAACCACTTCACTAGGTAGTCACTTATAGCTCCTTAACTTTATCTCAATTTTTTCACAACTCTCATCACCCTTTTGACACCTTTTACTTAATACACAATATACAGACTAGTCGACTTTACACAACAATAAAAATACCCTGTAATCCCACTTTTTTCATATCGCCCTTATTTATACCCTGTACAGGGTTTGAGACATCACCTTATGCAACCCTGTTTGCACGTTATATATTTCTGCTCTACTCAGAGTGGAGTTTGAAATGTCTCCTTTTGAAGTTCCATTGAGCCAGAACTCTCCAGGCGCTATCTCTATCCTTACACAATATTTCCCGTTACTCAAAATGTATCACAACCCTGTCCCCTTAATTTTGCCATTCCCCTTAGTCTACTCGCCATTTGTCCGTTCATCGACTCAAGGCCTTCGGTATCGCCTCCTCCTCCAACCAACCACTTTGCCTTCCGTTCGCAGAGCGCCGGTGGAAACCCGGCAGGGATTTCATTTAAGGGGGACTTGCCCACCATCTCGACTCTACTTGCAAGTTTTCTATTCGGCCCCTCTCCACAGGAAACCCTGCGATCTTCCACCTAGATGGCAGAGGATGTCAGATCATCTGAAGTTCTGGAGCTGAACAGGTTTGGATCTTTTTAACCATCCGATACTGCTATCACGTGAACATATGGTCCTTTGGGTAGCGTGTCATGCAGTGGATGGGAAGCAGAGTAACTCTAACACCAAATAACAGAACCAACTCAGGAAGATAGCAAAGTACTTTTCTGTTTTAATATCAATTATCTAAAACAGGGAGTTACAACGGACATCAACAGACATTAGTATCTAGAAGGTCCACATGTTTTTTTCTTCTGTCAGTCTTCTCAGGGCATCACGTTCCTCTATTGTGACGTCACTAGCTCCTCTTTCGCTCTTTCTCATATTCCTTCAGGGAGTTCCTCCCTCGGAATGACATCTCTTTTGGGCATACATCTGGTATGGTTTTATCAACGGATACCTTTTCTTGAATATTCGCCATGGTATGGTCACAACTGCTGGTGTCAAGCAAGGAACAATCAGAGGCTTCGAAAATACAGGAAAGAGGGGGGCGCGACTTCCTGCAGAGGTATTCAGCTGCTCTTCTACAGGAGTGCCTGCCACATGCTCGTGTCCCATTGAGATGGCGGACCTGAAGGTATTGATGGTAACAAGCCTTCTCTTGCACGGGTAGAGCTATCAGAAAATGGACTACATGAATCACATTCGTAGCAGTGGGATGGACGTTCCTAGCCAGACACCAATCATGCCATCTTGCCCAGGCTACTCTGTAACACTTATTTGTTTTGGGCACCCAGGACTCTCTGATTAGGCAGTCAGCCTCTCCCGATAGTCCTGGCTTTCTCCAGGTACACCTGATATCACCTAGGCCACCATTCCGAGGGTTCCGACTAGCACCAATGGGTGCGGGAGCCCTGTCGGATGCCAAGGAATCCCTGGCCAACTGGGTAACAATACTAGATTGTCACATGACAGATCCAGTAGGTCGGGGTACCATGCTTGACTCCTCTTAGTTGGCATGACGAGAACCAGCCTGGCCCTCTGCCTCCTCGCCTGTGCTATGGTCCTCGCTATCATTGCAAAAGGCGAGAAGGTGTAAACTGGCTCCGGCCCCCATTCCTGAAAGAATGCATCCATGGCGGTTGCCTCCGGGTCTGGCATCGCACTAAAAAAACGCATCAGTTGGCGATTGCGCCTGAATGCGAACAGGTGTATCTCGTAGGGTCCTCACAGACTCATCAATTGTGAAAAACCATCCTGTCCAGCTGCCAATCGCTGAAATCCTTTAGGCAGCAGCAATTCCAGTCTGCCAGTTGATTTGCCAACAGTTACTCTTCCATCACACTGATTTTCTTGGCTAGGCAGAGGTGCCAGAATTCTTTGTCACTCTCTGCTAACAGCTTGGACTTCGAACCAACCAGCCAATTGATGTACCGCAGTGCTGAGACATTGTCCATCTTCAACACAATACAGCATTGTACCCTGTTCTGCGTCATGCTCCGGATTGCAAAGGAGCCCACCAACAGCACTAAGCAATTGATGTGCAGCCTGGTCCCCGTCGAGATTGCCCTGCAGCGGGCTCCCCAGCTCCTGCGGCTGGCATCCAATTCTATAACCAGGTTTAGCAGGGAACCCTAAAATGGCTTTCCTGTTCCAGGCCTCCATGTGCTGCATCCACCAATGCAATTCTGTCCTCGCGTCTTGATTCAGTGGAACTTCGTGCTCGTATGAGAGGCCCTGTTGCAGGTGTTATCTTCAGCCATTGCAGCCCCCTGTAGTGAAGGGGACCGGGAAAGATCGCCTGGATGGAGGACGCAAGCTTTCCTACTATCCTGGTGTTCTGTCTTGATGGTCGTGCAGAAAGTAGGAACCTCCGTCCCCAAGTACCACACGAGTAGAAGGAAAACCACTACTCGTGCAATCTTTGAGGCCACAGGTGTTGAGTGTCATCAGCCTGGAACCGGGAACGCCGGAAAAACCCTCCAACCACTGCAAGGCAATGAATGGTTATATTACACAGTGACAGTGAGAAGTACTTCAGTGTGATAAGGGTTAATACCAGGAGCTTACCTAGTGGGAACGGGAAGGGACTCTGAAGAAATGGAAGCAGGAAAGTAACCGGCAGCAGCAGCAGGCTGGCGAGGATCTTGTGGCACTCTGAGAACACACCTGAGCCAATTATAGAGCAAGATCGTTGATTCGTGATCAGTCCAGAACACAATCCGAGGTCGAAAACCAAAACATAAACCAGTGTCAGGGAAGTCCAATTCAGTGTCCAGTAAACAGGCCAGAGGTCGATTCCAATAGTTGCGCCTAAATCCAAGGATGAATCGAAGACAGTCCAGGTAAACGTTCCGTGGTCGTGATAAGGCAGGAATTGCAGGAGACAACCAAAACGCCAAACAGTCCTCCGAGGAAGCAGCTGTGAAGCGCTGCTTCCGCGTTTGCTCAATCCATTTGAATGCGAGGAAAATCACATGATGCGGGTCACGCGACCGCGGGCAGCGTGTCACGTGTCCCGCTATGTAGACAGGGATTGGTGTTGCCTCACGTGATGCTGCTGTGGTTTCCTGATCATGTGACGCAAGGATTCCCAAACGCCCGTGTAGTGCCGCTGAGCACGGGGGAATCGCCACGGCAACTTCCAATGTAGAAAAGGCCGCAAGGATCCCGCTCTACCAGCTGGAAAACCCTGTTTCTGGCTGAGCCGATGCCGCTGCCGTTGGGTACGTGAGTGAGACTGGGGAACACAAGGGACTGGGCAAGTGGTGGATGTGTGATCGGACATGACACCTGGCTAATTCCCTTAGAGACACTTGTCCTTTGGTGAGAATAACTTTGATCTCTTTTCTGAGGTTGTTGATCTTCTGCAACGGCAAGCTCAGCATCCCTTGCACTGAGTCTATGACAAATCCCAGAAATTCCATCTTCTGAGTGGGGGTTAGTTGGGATTTTTCCCAGTTTACAACAAACCCCAGCCACTCCAGTAGCTGCGTTGCTTCCACCACTTGCTCCAGCAGCAGTCAGGCGTCCTGCAGCATGATGCAGATGTAGTCTAAATAGACTATCAGCTTCACTCTGCGCTGCTGCATCTCTGTCACTACTGGCTTTAATACCTTGGTGAAACGCCAAGGCGCTGAGGACAGCCCAAATGGGAGGCAGGTGAAATGCCATCACCGTCCCTCCCAAAAGAATTGGAGAAAACGTTGATGCGGCTCGTACATGGGAATTGTTAGATCTGCGTCTCAGATCTATACGCGCTAGCCAATCCCCTGCTTGCAAAATGTCGCAGTAGATGGATGCCCTCCATCTTGAAGTGCCGATTAACAAGGTAAAAACTGAGGGCCCTGAGATTCATGACTGGTCTTATTTTCTCTTCACTCTGCACCAGGAAGAGATTGCTCATGACGCCCTCCGCTCTGTAGTCAACTTGCCAGATAGCCCCTTTCCTTAGAAGGTTTGAGACTTCCCCTTGTCATAAGAGCTTGTTCCTGCTCGGAGAACACCAATGGTTGAGCTCTTCCTGTTCGGTCTCTGCATAAAAATCTAATTGGAAGCCCTGAACTGTAGTTAGGACCCAGGCATCCATGGTGATTTCCTGCCATGCTCGCAAGTGCGTGGCTACCCTGCCGCCTATTGCAGGAAGCATCCTGCAGGGCGTACTGCCGTACTCTGCACTCTCATATGTGTTATTTCCTTGCCCTCCATTGGTGCCTCTTCAACCCCGATGCCTGCCTCTTCCTGTGCTGGGAAAAAAGGGGTTCAGTGTTCTGGCGTCTTGAGTCCGCCAGTATGCGTTGTATGAGGACCTTCGTCCTGCACGGCCGGTGGAGTGTCCTCTCCCTCTGCCGTAGAACCAAAGACCTTAGGGGGGCGAAAACCTTCCTTAAGGACACCTGTGTGTTATCCAATGCTGCAAAGGTCTGCACAAATTTAGTGACATCTTTAATAAAGGAGTCATCAAAGAAGCATCCCTTCACTTACGCGACCACCTCAGAAGACACCAAATCCCCAACCTAGGGTCGATTCACACCAAGATGGAGCACTGTCTCTTGGCCGCCAGGGCACAGTTCAATTTCCCTATAAAGCAGACCGCCCTCTGCACCCATCTGCTAACACTTGGGGGTCAATCTGATTGTTGAGCCGTTTGACCACTTCTGCCATCAGCGTGATCTCACTAGGCAGCCCCAATACATCCAGCAATTTATCTTGGCACAAGGACCAGAACCTGTAGATGCCATTTCTAATGTCCTTAGCATACTTAGCCATAAAAGTCTGCATCTTCAGTTCGATGACCGGCGTACCTGCACCTCTGTCCAGAAGCCGGGTCGTGGGGCATTCCGTCCGCAGCTTACTGCGAGCTTCCTTCGACAGTGGTATCTTCAACAGCTTGCTCAAGTTGGCTGCCACTCTGCTGACCTCGGGTGTGCAAGCAGGTCAGGATCGAAATCTCTTTCGGAGTGCAACAACTGGCGTTTGTCTTAAGCTTGCCAGTGGCTTTCTTTGGCTCTTTTTATCAGACTCTGAGGAAAAATCCGACATATCTGACTCTATCTTCGGAATAGCCAGGAGTACTTTTGTCATTCTCACCCTTTTGCTCTTCCTCCGGGTTAGAGGGTACATCACTGCAAATTTTTCAAGGCACGATGTGTTCAGTACTATCCATGACACCAGACCCCCAAGAGGAACCAGGGTCGATGTGACAATAGGAGGCAAATCTTTTTCTTTTCTAGTAGACACTGGGGCTACTCGTTCATGTATACGAGAGGGAAAGTCGAGTTCCTTTTGCTGATGAATTACCAGTCTCTATAGAAGAGTGTGACCTGTCTGTTCCTTTGTTATATTCACAGCAGACACCAGTTAACATTTTGGCAAGTGGTTAATGGCAAAACTTGACGATTTCATTCACTGACCAAGGGATAGTGTGTTCCATTCCAGGAATACACTATTTAAACGTGGGCAAATGTATACTGGCGTTCACAGGGCAAATGGCTCAGTGAGGCGTTCCAGTGGAACCAGAGGTTTGTATGGAGTGGGCATTCTACTGACATGGCTACCTGGTTTAGTGGGAAAAAATGTGAGAATACCTGATAAGTTCTTACTTAAACCACAAATACCTATGGACGAAGAAGGGGGACAGACTATCCTTATAGAATTGGAAGCAACCATAGTGCAAAGGGAAATGGCGATGCTCTGGGTAATGGACGATGCGGGCAGACCATGGAGGACAGTAATAGCTCTCGAAGAAGGGTATAGATTGACTGATATAACTGATGACATGTTCAGGGAAGATCGAACAGGTGATGAAGTGGTTTTCTTTTTGAGCATCACATAATGGTAAGAATAGAGAAGAGGGAAGTCCCACAGCGAATGGCAATAATGCGGCAGCGTCCCGCATCTTTTTGGGAGGATTTGGAAAAGATGCTGAGTGTCCTTTGGACTACAGGCCCTTATGACGTAGAGTTGTTAAAAGGGATAGGGGAAGTCAAAATAAAACTGAAGCCAGGAGCAATTTTACCTCGAGCAAGACAGTACCCCATGTCTCGAGAGGCTGATGAGTGTATATTTAAGACCATTTCAGCACTGATGAAACAGGGCATTCTGGTGCCATCAGAATCATTGTGCAATACCGCGGTGTATCCTATCAAAAAGTCTAAAGGAGGGTTGTGGAGATTTATACAAGATATGAGACCGATTAACCAGATTGTAGAGGCAGAGTTTCCTCTAGTTCCTAATCGGGTGACAATACTATGTAGTATCCCAGTGGAAGCTCGATATTTCACGGTGATCGATTTGAAAAATTCATTTTTCTCGATCCAGTTGCACAAAGACTCACAAGACTTGACTTCCTTTATGTTTTGCCAAACTCGATTGAAACATACTTGTTTGTCCAGGGATACTGTGAGTCTCCATTGATCTTTAACAGAGTCCTGCAGATGGATTTAGGCAATATTGATCTTATGTCAGGAATAAGAGTTGGAGTGGGTGTCAGGGACCCATGCGGCACCAGAAACTGGATAGATAGGTAATTATACAAGAAAACAGCAGGACCTGGGAGGATTGAGTAGTTATCTGCCATGCGTAAGTGTTGTCAGCTGATCTTGATGAGAAACGGTTTATTAGGGCCCCACGGCGCACGGCAGGTGTGGCTTATTTTGTGTTTGTGCGGAGCTCTATGTCGGCGGAACGAAGGAGCCTGATGGACTCGTGGAAGCAGCAGCGGCTGGCGTGAGTAAGACTTGCATCGGGAGAAGAGGCGAAGAGGCTGCAGCTGTGACGAGCTTCCCCATACTGCATCCGGGAGGGCTTCAGAGCCTCCCGGACTTAAGATAAGTGGAAATGTTTAACTGTGCACAGCAATTTCTTTGAGCTCACGAGCGGGTGTCATTGGCTGTGGGCGGGGCCAGGTTCGGAGAAGGCAGCATGACACTCCGCTAGTCTCCGCTTGGGCTGAGGGGTTCAATTGCACAATCTATTACCGCGGACAGACTGATTCAGTTGTATTTGATGTATAAACATTCATTCATATGGACACGCGTGCACAAGGCCCCTCCTCCCAGGTGTTTGGTGGTCAAGTGCTGCTAATAAGAGTTTTGGTTCATAAGAAATGTTGGCCTGGAAGGGTGAATGGCCAAAAGGCTTATGTTTCCATGTTTATCTGCTTTTCCTGTTCATTGTTTATAAGTGTTGCTTCATGCTAGCCCCTGCGGCCATGTGTTATGTCTTTCATAGTGGGATTATTCCCAATTGTACGTTCCATCCTGCTTGCTATGCATAATGTTCCTGTCAGAGTGTGAATGAGGTACATGTATCAAGGTGTACTACAGAAGTATGTGGTAAATATATCAAGGTGTGCAAAGAGGGTATGTCAGAGACAATGACAAGACCCATTGAGGAGGTTACAAGGTATTAGGCAGTGTAGGGTTTTTTCCTGTTAAGTCCCCAGTCCTATCCATACTAGGTTTGACTCACCCTCTATCCGGTGTTCCTAAAATCCTCCGCCCTGTCCACAACCCCTCCCTAACCCTCTTCCCCCCAATGGCTGCCACGTGGTGTCCTGTTCACTATACCAGGTACCTGTGCCAACCACGGTGGGAGGGTCGACTTCATTCGGCTTCTGTGGTTCGGGGGAGAGTGTTGACCTTTCTTCCGCTTTTTGTGTATCTTGACATAATAAGCCACCCCCATATTGGGATACTTACAACCACCCAAGCCAAATGGAAGCGATTCCTCTGCCTTTGGCCGACGTGCTAAAGGTGCTCCAAGACATTCAGGTAGAATTAGCTCATGCTAGACAAGAATCCGATAATTTAAAGACACAAGTACAAAGTTTGGTCGCTCTGAGGACTCCGTTAGAGGGGGCTAGTGCAATGGGAGCCTCCTCAAGCCAGAATTCTATGGTAATTGTCCAACCTCCTAGTAGTGTACCCTTGGCAGTGCCAGAACGCTTTTCAGGGGATCCCAGAAAGTACATGATGTTCCTTACACAATGTAGACTACATTTTTTGTGCAGACTCACTGCGTTTGAGACAATCCAGGCTAGGACAGCGTTTGTAATTTCCTACTTGACAGGAGATGCAGCAGCATGGGCGATGCCATTGGTACAGAAAGATGATCCTCGGTTATATAACGGGGATGGGTTTTTAGCGGAATTTGGCAGGCTATTTGATCGACGAGAGGTGTCCTTAGCACAGGATAAGGAGTTTTTGGGATTAAAACAGGGTGCTCGGGATCTGGTAACATATGTAACCCAGTTTAACAGACTAATAATGGAGACTGAGTGGCCGGTGGCCAAGCAAAAAGTGTTATTTTACCAGGGACTTCGGGAGGAACTTAAAGATGAGTGGAAGACTGCATTCAGAACCAAGTCTGGATTATCTGAGTATCTTGTGATGCCGTTTGGTTTATGTAATGCTCCCGCAGCTTTTCAGTTTTTTATGCAAGAGGTATTGCATGAGTTTATTGATGTTTTCGTCATTGTCTACATTGACGACATTTTGATTTATTCAAATTCCCCAGAGCAACATGTAACATATGTAAGGGCAGTGTTGAAGAGGTTACAGGAATATCAATTGTGTGTGAAAATCGAGAAATGTGCGTTCCATGTGAGACAAGTGGAGTTTTTGGGGTTTATACTGACTAACACTGGGATTGTGATGGATCCAAAAAAGGTTCAGACTGTGATGGACTGGCCTTCCCCACAGTGCATAAAAGACATACAATCCTTCTTAGGGTTTGCCAATTTCTATAGGCACTTTATTAGCAACTTCTCTAAGATTGTCACTCCCATTACGCAACTACTAAAAAAGGCGGTGCGGTTTACGTGGAATGTGGAGGCAGAGAAAGCTTTCCAGCAATTGAAGATAGCCTTTACTACCGCCCCTGTGTTAAGACATCCTAATACAGAGAGAGCGTTTCAGGTGGAGACGGATGCTAGTAATGTTGCAGTAGGAGCTATTTTATCACAGAAGGATGAGAAGGAAATATGGCACCCAATGGCATTTTATTCTAAGAAGTTGTCAGGGTGTGAACAAAATTATTCCATCACTGATAAAGAATTGTTGGCGATTCGGTTAGCATTCTTGGAGTGGAGACATTATTTACTGGGGGCAAGGCATCAGGTAGTGGTGGTAACTGATCACAAGAATTTACAGTACTTCAAAACGGCACAATCCCTTAGCCCTAGACAGTTATGATGGTCTCAGTACTTCAATGAATTTGATTTTGTGGTTACATGCAGACCAGGTAGTAAGAATGGAAAGGTGGATGCTTTATCCAGAAAACAAAATTTGGACAATGCAGTAGGTGAAATTAAGACCATCATTTCGGCAGAAAGAATTTTTGGTGCTATTACAAAGCAGGTAATTGGGAAGGTCAAGAAAGCGTTACCCTTCAGATAGTTGCAAGAATGGCGGAAAAGTCATCCGGCACGCACAGTACGGGAAGGTTTTCCCTATCATAAGGGTAGATTGTACTTACCAACTAAGGAATTACAGGACAAAGCATTATACTGGTGTCATAAGTCTCCATTAGCGGGACATGCAGGTTTGTGAAAAATGCAAGATATGTTAGAAAAATATTTTTGGTCGCCTACATTAAGACAAGATATGGAGGTTTATCTGGGGTTGTGTGAGAATTGTGCACGTAACAAGGCAGAACACGTGAAGAAAAGAGGGTTGTTACAACCGTTACCAACCCCTTTAAAACCATGGACTTACATTTCTATGGATTTTATTACGGATTTACCTCCTGATAATGAATTTGATACCAAATGGGTAGTGGTGGACTTCTTGTCTAAACAAGCCCACTTTGTTCCATGTGTAGGCAGAGTTATTTTTGCAACATGTGGTATGATTGCATGGATTACCAAAGAGCATTGTCTCAGATAGGGGCTCACAATTTACCTCCAGATTTTGGCATGCCTTTTGCCAGATGTTGGGAATCAATTGTGCGCTTTCCACTAGCTATCACCCTCAAACTGATGGTCAGACAGAGCGAGTGAACCAGACATTGGAGCAATATTTACAAGGGTATTTGGGAGATGGAAGAGAGTCCTGGGTACAGGCCTTATGGTTGGCGGAGTTCACCTACAATAATACATACCACACTTCACTGGGAATGGCACCCAATTAATGTTTATATGGTCAAGTGCAGAATATGATACCAGAACATTTGCCAGACGTGGTACACATGCCAGTGTTACAAGAGCGCAAGCAGTTGCTTCTTGAGGTCAGGCAAAAGGCACGGGCAAATTTGGAACAAGCCAAAAGACAATATAAAACTTAGGCTGATAAGCATCGACAAGAAGGTCCTAAATTTGAAGTGGGGGATAGGGTGTGGTTATCAACACGAAATTTAGCCTTGATAGTTTCACAGAAATGTTTACCTCGTTTCATTGGGCCTTACGAGATTATTAACTGCGTGTCTGCAACTGCTATGAAATTGCATTTACCTAAGACTTTACCTATCCACCCGGTGTTCCATATGTCTTTACTTAAACCTGCAGCTCCGGGAATGACTACTAAGAAACCTCCGGCGATCATGAAGGATGGGCAGATGGAGTATGAAGTTAAAAGCATTTTGGACGCCAAGAAAAGGAATAACCGACTATGGTATCTAATTCAATGGCAAGGCTATGGGCCTGAGGATTGTTCTTGGGAACCAGTGGAAGCGATACATGCCCCAAGGTTAATTAAACAGTTTCATCTGCGACATCCAGGTAAATCAGGTCCTGGGAAGGGCCCTGGGAGAGGAGGTAATGTCAGGAATAAGAGTTGGAGTGGGTGTCAGGGACCCAGGTGGCACCAGAAACTGGATAGATAGGGAATTATACAAGAAAACTACATTTCCCAGCAGGACCTGGGAGGATTGAGTAGTCATCCACCGTGCGCGCGTGTGGCCAGCTGATCTTGATGAGTAACGGTTTATTAGGGCCACACAGCACACGGCAGGTGTGCCTTATTTTGTGTTTGTGTGGAGCTCTATGTCGGCGGAACAAAGGAGCCTGATAGACTCGTGGAAGCAGCAGCGGCTGGCATAAGAGTTGCATCGGGAGAAGAGGCGAAGAGGCTGCAGCTGCGATGAGCTTCCCCATACTGTCATATCTCACAGAAGGAGATGGTCTTTGTGGCACCGATGGTCCCAGGCACGGATTGCAGCCATTGTTTCTCCCAAGATGGCGGCGCCGGCAGGTCGTGGCATTCCAGCCTTGCAGTGGATGTCTGCAACCATGGCTCCACCCCCTCAGCAAAGTTCCGGTTATCTGCCGACATGCACAACGCTCAAGTGCGTTGCTACTCCTATCAGTCAGTGCTCCGAAAGTTTGCCCCTAGGCTTTACCACTTGCTACATTTCTTATTGTACGATTCTAATATCTCTCTGTCTCTGTGTTTTAGAAGTTTTCCAACCGCTCCTCTGGGACCGGGGCTCCGCCTCATCACACCCGTTCCTTTCGAGCCAGCAGTCGACTCAGATCTCATCCTTTTCTTGCCATCCGGGATCGCCTACCTTCATTCCGTTCTGGACGCATTGTGCCTGCATTTTCAGTCCAGTCTCTCTGGACATTTCCCGGCAATTTCCCCCGGACTCATTTCCGACTTTTCTCATGATTGGAACCTGCTTATCAGTTATCTTTTTCGCACGCTTAGTTTAACTCCGACGCTTTAGTTAGCACTGCCTTGTTCTCATCACGTCTCTTCGTTTCTTTTCCGGCTCACAGCCGATTCCAGGACTCCTACCACAAGGTTCACATGTAAATTCTTCATGATTGAATTCTGTTTCTTGATAGAGGCCATAACGCTGTTCAGGAATCTGCATACTAAGATGGAGGACGAGACAGAAGACATTGCAGATGATACCTGGTTTGCGTCTATATTCTCATGGATTCCACAGTGGAAGGCAAACATCTGCAAGTTTCTCGGAGCACTGCTGCTCATGGTGATATTTGGCTTCTGTATAATGAAGATAATAATCATCCAGTGTAAGAAGACAGCAAAGAAAGCAGTAGGAATGAAGATCCTGATCGATGTGGAATTGGGGTTTAGACCCAAGGAGTTGACTGATAAAGAAGTCAGAAAATACATAGAGACCAGCATCGCAGCACCTGAGGGAACAAAGTTCCTGTATCCAAAGAATCATAAGAAGTACATGGGATGATGGGTCTATTGTAATCCGAATGGACAATCTAGCTACATGACCTGGAGTGTGGATGAACATATCAAATCAGCTGGTTCCTTGAAGGGAGTGATGAAGATCTGGACTCCAAAGAAGCAGTTCTTAAAAAGAAGGTATCAAAATGTGGAGACCAGTGAATATGTGGTCGATGACTCGACCAGAGGGGGGAGTGTAGAGGAGCAGCTGAATGCCTCTGCAGGAAGTCCCACCCCCCTCTTTCCAGTATGTTGGGAGCCTGAGATTGTGCCATGCTTGACACAGCAGTTGTGACCATACCATAGTGAATATTCGAGAAAAGGTATCCACTGAGAAAACCATACCAGATGTATGCCCGAAGAGACGACAAACTGAGGGAGGAACTCCCTGAAGGAATATGAGAAAGAGCGAAAGAGGAGCTAGTGACGTCATAAGAGATGAATGTGACACCCTGAGAAGACTGACAGAAGAAGAAAACTGTTGTAACTTGAATGTCGTGCAGATATGTGAGACCTCCGTCCCCAAGTGCCGCACAGGGAGAATGATAAATTCACTCCCTATACAACCTTTGAGGCCTCAGGTGGAGAAGAATCCGGGACCGCGAAGTACTGGAAGCCCCACGGAAGCTGTAAAGGAAAGCAGTGTTAAGTACCAAGCAAGCAGGGTAAAGCACGTGTAACCAATAAACAGGAAGGATCTTACCAGGAATTGATAGAAGAAGGGATTCCGGGGCTCAAGAAGGCAAAAGGTCCCGGGTAGGAGGCACTTACTGGTAGTCACACCAGACCCCACCTGGAGAAGACCTGCAAGCCGGACTGAACCAAATTGCAGGTAAGGGTGGTGATGAGTCGTAGTTCATACAATGTTCCAGATTCTTTGGAGAGGGGTAATCCACAAGAAGTCCGTGACAACAATCCAGGGTCTAGAGCCAAGTGTAGCAGTCCAAGCTGACGAAACAATGAAGAGCGGGATCCAAAGAGAAGTCTGTGACAACGATCCGAGGTCAAGAGCCAAGAGTATCAGTCCAAGCCAAAAGCACAGATATAACGTGATCCAAAAGAGTTCCTAGAAGAGTTAGCCTGGTCCAAAATCAATCGTAACACAAGGTGACAAAATTCAGGCCAAACAGGGTCTCCGAGAAAACAGCTGTGAAGCGCGGTACTGAAGTACTCCACTGCTTAAGTACCGTTTGATTCCTGATCACGTGATCGCGAGTCTGGGTCACGTGATCATGAGTTCCGGTCACGTGACCGCGAGTTTAGGTCACGCGATCGGATAGAGCCAGCAGCACGATGCAAAGAAGCGAACCTGATCTTTTGATGGCTTAATCTCCACGGCAGCTGCCAATGAAGAAACGGTCGCAGTCGTGACTGTGGAGTAGTAGAGTGAAGCTGCTGCTGTAGCTGTGTGCGAGCTGGTCTGGACCGCCAAAGTGAGCCCCGGAGGGTAAGTGGGGGGTGAATCCGGGCCGAGGGGGAACTGGGATCACTGGTGGGTCGGATGGAGGGCATGACAGAGCCCCCCCGCAAAGGCCCACGACCGCGTGGGCAGGAAGGATGCTTCCGATGGAACTGAGCAACCAACCGGGGGGCCTGGACATCCGAAGCCGAGACCCAAGACCGCTCCTCCAGACCGTAGCCCAACCAGTCTACCAGGTACTGTAGCTTGCCCCTAAGGAGGCGGGAACCTAGAATACCGGAAACCTCAAAGACATCAGGAGCATCCAGGGACACAGGGGCAACCGGGGAACGGAGGCGGGAGGAGGCAGGACAAGGTTTGAGAAGAGACGTATGGAAAACAGGGTGAATCCGCCAAGAAGACGGGAGCACAAGGCGGTAGGCCACTGGACTGATGACTGGGGAAACCACATAAGGGCCCACAAAACGAGGCAGAAGCTTCCGACAACCCGCCAAACGGAGATATCGGGTGGACAGCCAGACCCGGGAACCTACCGTATATAGTGGGGCAGCACTACGTTTCGAGTCAGCGAAAGCTTTCATGGATGACTGGGCCTCCTGGAGGTGAACCACGGTCTGGGCATGGATAGAGGACATATCTCTAACACAGGCGGCTGGGTTGACAGAGGAAGAAGAGTCAGGAACCGGGAGGACACGGGGGTGTTGGCCATACAAAGTGAAAAAAGGGGAAGAACCAGTGGAGGAATGTACAGCATTATTGTAGGCGAATTCGGCAAAGTGAACGACCTGCAACCAGCTTGCTTGTTGTTGCAGCGTCAAACAACGCAGGTATTGTTCCATGGATTGGTTTGTTCTCTCAGTTTGACCGTCGGTCTCGGGATGGTAAGCCGAGGAAAACCGTATATCAATACCAAGCAACCTGGTTAAGGCACGCCAGAACCGGGATGTAAACTGAGACCCCTATCAGAAATGAGCACAGAAGGCAGACCAAAGAGACAGAAGACACATTCAAAGAACAGCTTAGCCAACATAGGTGCAGACGGAATACCCCGGCAGGGAATGAAACGGGCCATTTTAGTGAAAGTATCAACCACCACCCAGATTGTGTCGTAACCCTGGACCCTAGGTAAATCAGTCACAAAATCCATGGTTAATGTATGCCAGGGCTTGGGTGGTATAGGTAATGGTTGCAAGAGGCCAAGTGGGCGACCCCTGCGATGTTTACTTTGGGCACATACTGCGCATGTGTTTACATAGCAGACAACGTCACGTTTCATGGATGGCCACCAACACCAGCGTTTCAATAGATCCAGGGTATGGGCCTGGCCTGGATGGCCGTTGAAGGGGGCGTCATGAGACCACTCCAAAGCCAGGTTTCTGGTATCAGTGGTGGGTATAACTAGGCGGTTTTGTACATATGGCAGCCCATCATAGTACACTGGGTCCCATTCGGACAGCTGCTCGGGATGCTGCTGGACCCAAGCACGGATTGCGTCCAGCAATGCCAACGGAGGTGTACATGTGCATACAACGTTCTCATGAGACAAGAGAGTGTCGGGAAAGATAGGTAGCGAAACCCCCCCGGGGGAACGAGACAACGCATCGGCTTTACCATGCGTCAGACCAGAACGGTGTTTAATTTGAAAGTCGAAGGCTGCAAAAAACAAGTGCCACCTGACCTGCCTGCTGTTCACACATTTCAGGGAGGCAAGGTCCTGTAGATTCCGGTGATCTGTAAACACAGGGATCTTGTGTTTGGCCCCCAACAGATGGTGTCGCCAAGTGTGAAAAGCGTCCATCACTGCCAGAAGCTCCTTCTCAGTAACAGTATAGTGGGCTTCTGCAGAGTTGAATTTGTGGGAATGGAAGGCCACAGGGTGTAGATGTCCTGTAGCGGAGCATACTTGTGACAAAACTGCCCCTAACGCAAAAGAGGAGGCATCCGCCTCGACAATAAAAGGTAGGTCAGGGTCAGGATGCTGGAGTACAGGGGCGGTGGTGAAGGCGTTTTTTAGATTCTCAAAAGCCTGCTGATGTACCTCCAGCCATTTGAAAGGAAAATGTGGACTAGTGAGGGAGGTGAGGGGTGATACTATGGAGGAGAAGCCAGAGATAAAACGCCGGTAGAAGTTGGCGAAACCAAGAAACGACTGTAATGCCTTCAGGGTCTGCGGGGTCGGCCATTCTAGGATCGCTCGAACCTTGGAATAATTCATCGCCAAGCCACCGGGTGTGATGTTGAACCCCAGGAACTGGATATTGGTCACATGAAATTGGCATTTCTCAGGTTTCGCATAGAGCGAGTGTTTTTGTAGCCGGGACAATACTTCTCGAACATGCTGCACATGTTCTTCTAGGGTATGGGAAAATATGAGGATATCGTCAAGATACACAACCACGTATATGTCCAAGATGTCATAGAACACATCATTCATAAAGTGTTGGAAGGTGGCTGGGGCGTTGCATAGTCCGAAAGGCATTACCATATATTCAAAAAGGCTGTATCGTGTACAGAATGCAGTCTTCCATTCGTCCCCCTTACGAATGCGGACAAGGTTGTAGGCACCTCTCAAATCCAACTTGGAGTAGATAGAGGCGTGGGTCAATCGGTCCAATAGCGGAGTGATAAGAGGTATTGGGTACCGATTCTTAGTGGTAATGGCATTGAGCCGGCGGTAGTCCACGCACGGACGTAGATCGCCTTCTTTTTTGGGCACGAAAAAGATCGGGCTGGCAGCTGAAGACGTGGAGAGGCGTATGTGACCCAGGCGCAAAGACTTTTCTATGCACTCTTTGAGGGCTTGATCTTCAGACTGTGACAGGGAATAGATACGACCTGAGGGTATGGAAGCTCCGGGGGTCAGGTCAATCGGGCAATCATAGGGACGGTGTGGAGGTAGGGTTTCAGAAGAGCCTTGATCGAATACCGGAGCATAGTCCTGGTACTCTGCAGGGATGTTTGCGGTGACTAAACCCACCACATGCGGATCAAAGGAAGCCCTGTTTTCTGTGATACTGAGTCGGGCAATAGCGCCCAACGCTGATGCAGGCGTGTTCTCCTCTCCATTCATGGGGAGACAAAAGTTCTGGCACAGTTCGGATTCAAAATGCACATGACCCAAACCCCAATCAATGTGTGGATTGTGATCCCGCAACCATGGCATTCCTAGTATAACACCGAACTGGGGCATGGCTATCAAGTCGAAGTGTATGGTTTCCTTGTGGATGACTGGATCGTCAGTATGAGTGGTGCTGTTTGTTGTCTGATGGGTCCAGACGCGAGTTCCGTCCCATCAACTGCTTGTACCAGTTCGGGTCGATTCTTGTTAACCAGGGGCAGGTTTAAGGCTCGGGCTAAAGTAATATCAATGTAGTTCCCGGAGGCCCCTGAATCAGAGTGATAACTACGGGATGGGTGATGACAGGTGTGGGCTGCAAAGTGGCTTGTACTCGGATGGGTCTAATTCTACCGAACATCGGGATTGGATCCGGGGAGGAACATAAGGAGCTCGACCCTCCCCCCGTGTCTAGGGTCGAGCTGTGTGAAAAACCTGGTTCTTGGGTTTCGGTCTCCGGGGACATTCTTTCACGAAGTGGCCACCCAACCCGCAGTAAAAACAGGCATTCTCTGCTCTTCTACATTCCCTCTCCCTAGACGTGATGGGTCGTAGTTCATACAATGTTCCAGATTCTTTGGAGAGGGGTAATCCACAAGAAGTCCGTGACAACAATCCAGGGTCTAGAGCCAAGTGTAGCAGTCCAAGCTGACGAAACAATGAAGAGCGGGATCCAAAGAGAAGTCCGTGACAACGATCCGAGGTCAAGAGCCAAGTGTATCAGTCCAAGCCAAAAGCACAGATATAACGTGATCCAAAAGAGTTCCTAGAAAAGTTAGCTGGGTCCAAGATCAATCGTAACACAAGGTGGCAAAATTCAGGCCAAACAGGATCTCCGAGAAAACAGCTGTGAAGCGCGGTACTGAAGTACTCCACTGCTTAAGTACCGTTTGATTCCTGATCACGTGATCGCGAGTCCGGGTCACGTGATCGCGAGTTCCGGTCACGTGACCGCAAGTTTAGGTCACGCGATCGGATAGAGCCAGCAGCACGATGCAAAGAAGCGAACCTGATCTTTTGATGGCTTAATCTCCACGGCAGCTGCCAATGAAGAAACGGTCGCAGTCGTGACTGTGGAGTAGTAGCGTGAAGCTGCTGCTGTAGCTGTGTGCGAGCCGATCTGGACCGCCAAAGTGAGCCCGGGAGGGTAAGTGGGGGGTGAATCCGGGCCGAGGGGGAACTGGGATCACTGGTGGGTCGGATGGAGGGCATGACAAAAACATATGGACCTTCTAGAAACTAATGACGAAGTAAAGAATTGAGTAAAAGTAAGCAAAAAGCAGTGGCTGCAAACTCTTAAAGTGGTTACAAACCACTGAACAGGTTATCATGCCGTGTTCTTTCGAGAGAGGGGCGCCTGCTAACTTTTTTCTATTTTTGGAAGGAACTTGGTGTTCGCCACCCTAGGTTACCTGGGGGCAACCAGACGTGGACTCCCTGCTCACTGTGCTCAGAGAGGCACAGCTCCACCTCACTGATGAGGCCCAACAAGGCTGAAACACGTGTAAGGAGTTGCTGTTGGTACTCTTGTTCCGAAGGAAATTGCCATAGCATTTCTGTGCTGGACTGCCCATGTGGGAGGGACAAAGACTGATATGCAAATGGATAATTCCCATCTGTGAAAGGTACAGTGAGCAAAAAGCAGTGGCTGCGAACTCTCAAAGTGGTTATAAACCACTGAACAGGTTATCATGCCGTGTTCTTTTGAGAGAGGGGCGCCTGCTACCTTTTTTGTATTTTTGGAAGGAACTTGGGGTTGGTCACCATAAATCACCTGGGGGCAACCAGACGTGGACTCCCTGCTCACCTTGCTCAGAAAGGCACAGCTCCACCTCACTGATGAGGCCCAACAAGGCTGAAACACGTGTATGGGATTGCTGTTATGCTCACTTGTTCTCTGCTGATGATCAGTTTTGGCGAGCACTCCATCCTGCTGCTTCTGGCAGGGGAGCTTGTATGATCTGGACCGAGTTCCTTCACTGGTCCCTTGCACGTGGTAGTTCAGTCCACTGCGACTAAGCCACTATACTTTAGGTAAGTGTTCCTGTTTGCCTTTGTCTTTCCTCATCTATTTTTGTTGTATTGTAAAGTTCGTCATTTTGTATTCCTGTCCATTCCACTTTTGATGTTTGCTCTTTTGCTTTCTTCCCTTGCAGGTTATGTTGCCCACCCAGCAGAAGCTGTGGAGCTCGAGGCAGCAGCCGGAGGGAACGAGGAACAAAGCTGCAGAGGTACAGTAGCTGGTAAATTGTTAACTAGGGGGCGCGCAGGGTTCAAATGCGAGGAACGAGGAACGAAGTTGCAGAGGTACAGTAGCTGGTAAATTGTTAACTAGGGGGGCGCGCAGGGTTCAAATGCGGCGCGGCCCTAGGACGGATATTCTAACCTTGTCTTTCTTCTTCTTCACAGGGTTCGAGTTCGATGATGCGGAGCGCAGTGCTGCAGCGTTGGGATAAAGATCACTGGATGTCAGGAGATGAGTCTGTAGATGAAGTGATTAAGCACCGGTTTCCTGGAGGTGAGTGTGCAGGAGGACGCCTGGTTTCAAAGGTAAGGTTGAAGTAGCGGTGAGCGTCACGTTGCACGCAAGTGCACATTAACCCCAAACACCGGCCTTAAGGATGGAGCAGCTTATATAGCTGAGCTTCTGAAGCCACGCCCACCAGGTTCAGCCTACCTGCCACACCGTGCCACAACCGATGAGTTAGCACATGAAGACCAGGCCTAGGGAGCCACACCCAATGAGTCAGCACATGAGGATGTATCAGGCACTGAAATAAAGTAAAAACACTCCTGCATTGAAATAAAGTGTTCCTGCTCACATCTATTTATGATCCTGCCCAGGGCCCCTGTGTTTATTGGTCCCAAAGGGATATAAGTGAGTCAAGTGACCCATTGCCCCCATCACTAAATGGTGTGGTTTTTGTGTTCTGGGGCCTGTGGCCATGACAGCACTCCCCCTCAAGGCCCCTCTCATGGGAGGTTTCCCCCCTGGCCCTGGTTTAGTGGGGTTATTGCGATGGAACTGCCTGATTAATCGTGGAGCATGGACATGCTACTGAGTTCCCAGGTCCGATCTTGGGGTCCATAACCTTTCCAGTCTATAATGTAGTATAACTTGGACCAGACCATCTTAGAGTCTAGGATCCTTTTAACTTCATATTCTGGTTCTCCTTCAACTATTTCGGGATCCGGTGGAGTATCGATCCGCGTACCAGGTCTCAATGGTTTTAGGAGGGAGACATGAAACACCGGGTGGATCTGCATGTGGACCGGTAATTCTATTTTCATGGCCGCAGGGTTGATCACAGCCTTGATAGTGTAGGGTCCCAGATATCTGGGACGGAATGCCCGTGGTCCTTTCAGGGGGATGTTTTTGGATGCTAACCAAACCTTGTCTCCGACTTGGTAGTTGGGAGCTTCCCTTCGGTGTCGATCCGCAAACTCCTTCTGTTTCTCTTTGGCTCTGGCAAGATGCTCTGCTGCTTCCTTAAGAACCTGGGTGATGGTTTTGTGTAAGGTTGTTACAGCGGGCATTTCTAATGATTTGAGTGGGTCGAAAACGGATGTCCGTGGATGTCGACCATACACTATGTAGAATGGGCTTTGTCCCGTACTGGTGTAAATTGAGTTGTTATATGCGTATTCTGCTTACCAAAGTATGTCCTTTCAGGTATCCTCGGTTTGTTGCAGCATACACCTTAAGTCTTGCTCGAGGGTCTGGTTAGTCTGTTCGGTTTGGGGGTGATGGCTTGTAGATAACCAGAGGTCGATTTTGGCAATTTTACAACACCTTTTCCAGAATGCAGAGACAAACTGAGTTCCTCTGTCTGATATCAATATTGATGGGAACCCGTGTAGCCAGACAATCTGTTCCAAAAACATGGTAGCCAGAGTACAAGCATTTGGGAGACCTTTCAGGGGAATAAAGTCAGCCATTTTGGAAAATAGATCTACGACAACTAAGATGGTATTTTATCCGTTACAGGAGGGAAGGTCTGTAATAAAATCCATTGATAGCGTATGCCAAGGTGCTGGGGGTACTTCTAAAGGACATAGCAGACGTGTGGGACTTTGTTTTTGGGACTTGTGCACAGGTGCCACAGGTTGCGATGAACTGGACAATGTCCTTTCGCCAAGTTGGCCACCAGTAATTTTTCTTTATTTTAGCTAGGGTTTTGGCTATTCCCATATGCCCTTCTACTAATGAATCGTGATAGTTTGCGATGATTTGATACTATAATTTCTTATCTGGGATGTACAATTGTCCTTGGTAGTATGGTAGGTTGTCCACGATCGTATACCAGTCTCCCTTCCCTAGCCATTCCTGTTGCGTTGGTGGACTCATCATGTGTTGCAGGTCAGATTTTAAGTTGTCGAGAGTGGTGGTTGCAACAATCATGCCTTGGATTTGTCCTTCCGGGATGATGGCCACGGGGTCTGGTGTAGTGAATGCCTCTTCTCCCTCACTCATGCGAGACAGGGCGTCGGCTTTTCCATTGCGTACTCCGGGTCTATAGGTGATGACGAAGTCCTATTCCGCAAAGAAGAAAGGCCAGCGGAGTTGACGTGATGATTGCGCTTTAGCGGTCTTCAGATATTGTATATTGCGGTGATCCGTGACGATGGTGACTGTATGTCTAGCTCCAAGAAGATAATGTCTCCAGGCTTTGAATGCTGCCTTAATTGCTAGCAGTTCTTTATCGGTGATTGCATAATTCAATTCAGGGGCTGAAAACTTGTGAGACTAGAATGCCACAGGATGCAATTGACCTGTTTCGGGGTCTCGTTGTGACAGGACTGCTCCCATTACTATGTTGGAAGCATCAGTTTCCACCACGTATGGTAATTCTGGTCGAGGATGCCATAGAATTGGTGCTGTGGTAAATGCTTGTTTTAGCTCCTGGAAGGCTTTCTCTGCCTCTGCGGACCAATTAAAATGTTTATTTTTCCGTAGTAAAGAGGTGATTGGGTGGACGATCTGGGAGAACCCTGGAATGAACCGGCGATAAAAGTTGGCGAACCCGAGTACACACTGTACTCCCTTTATGGATGTTGGTGAGCGCCAGTTAAGGATAGCGTCTACCTTGCGCGTGTCTATGCGTACACCCTGTGGTGTGAGAATAAAGCTGAGGAATTCTACCTCTGTCACATGAAAGACGCATTTTTCCAAAACTTTTCTCCAAAACTGCCCGGACATGGTTGACGTGGTCCTCCTTCATGGTCGAATAGATAAGAATGTCATCAATATAGACAAGAGCGCAAATGTCCAACAGTTCACGGAGCACATCACTCATGAAACATTGGAACGCCGCCGGGGCATTACATAGTCCAAAGGGCATAACCTGATATTCATAAAGGCCATATTTCGTGTGAAAGGCCGTCTTCCACTCGTCTCCTTTTTTGACTCTTACTAGATGGTAGGCCCCTCATAAGTCTAGTTTTGTATAAATCTGAGCGTCGTGGAGTCAAGGGTGCTCTACAGATACTGTTTGCTGCCGCTGAGCTGCTGTGTTCACCTGAACATTTTCACTGACTTTCGGCCACGCTCCAATTTGCGTTAGTCTGCTGCAGGCGCCACAGCAGTTTGAAGTGAGCGTTGTTAGCAACAGACTCGAGCCGCGAGTCACGTGAGTAAAACAATCCAAGCCCCCAGGAAGTGGGAATAAAACCACAACCCGACGGCCCTTGCAGCGTTAAGCCCGTCGTGGAGTCAAGGGCGCTCTACAGATACTGTTTGCTGCTGTTTACGGCTGGTTACGCGGTAAGTCCCCTAGTTTGATTTGCCAATCCATTGTAGGTCACAGAGACCCTTCACTTTAAAACAACTGTCATATAATTTGACAATGGACACCATCAAACCCCGTACTCGCTTACAAGAGAAACTGGAAGAGTCACTAGCTAATGCTCCAGAAAACCCTATACTTCCAGATTCATATATAGGTCCCCTGCAAGAAACATCTACCATACCCATCAAAACAACAATTCAGACTGTTCTACCCCATGCTACGAAGCTGAAGAACGAGGACAAGCCGTTCACGGCACTTTCAACGGCCATAACTCTCCCACTCTGTTCCATAGGAAAATAAGATCAACCTCCCTCGAAGCCATCACTGAAGTGGAAAAAGAAATAAATCTCTACAACTTCCCCCTCGATCCAACCATCGCAGTCGGATACACTCCACCCACATCTACAAGATACACAAATTCCACTCAGATGCGATAATGCCACGCTGCTTTTGCCCAAGCCTCAAGATCCTACTGTCACTACAAAGCAAGAGATAAAACAGACTCTGCTCCCTAGACCTATCATCCAACCTGCCCTCAAACAACCAGTTCTTGCACTACAAAAAAGTGAGTGTCCCTCACAAGTACCTTCTCCTTTTCAATCCGAAAACAATCATTCAAATGTACATATGGACCTTCCCTGTACCCCATCCTTGTAATACAGAGCGCGAACAGCCAAACAACAGTGGCAATCATCATATTACCTCCTAGATTCTCCACAACGAAAGACAAACAAACAATTGGAAAACCGTGTAGCCCGTCCGTCTCTTGATATCACAGAATAGATGCAATCATGGACTCCCAGGAACGAAGAAAAGAAATCTTCGGAGGCCCAAAGAATAACAAAACCTGCTGCAAAAAAGAACACATCTACGCCAATTGTTAATAAAGAAAAAATAATGGCTCTAAAAACCTCCCCCAATCATGCCCCCCAATCAAAGTCCCCACCAGTTGACACCAATCATCCTGTGTTAGAATACTCTTTCCAGCCCACAAAGGAAGTAACAACGAACAATTCCCCAGAGATTCCTGAAAGAATTCCAACTACGATGATTGATCTCCAGAACACGCTAGTTGCAGTTCTTTCACTAGCAATGGTACCTTTCCTTAAGATCCAAGAAGCAATGGTAGACACCACAAAAGATCAAGCAACCCTATTAGCTATGATTCTGACAAAACAAACCAATCTTGAATGTTTCATAGGTACGATACAAGAACGCCTCAACTACGAGGCAGAAGTCACTAGGATATGGCAAAGCCGTTTGGCAGAAATTGCAAGAATTGATTGGGTCGATAAACAAAATCTGACAGATACGCTGACAACAATCACAAAGAAACTTATGGATGACAAAGCCCAAAAGCATCTTGAAGTAACCACCAAACCAGACCAGCCTATACCACAACCTCAAATAGAAAAAACTGCACAACAGCCTATAGCACAACCTCAAATAGAAAAAACAGCACAACTTGCTATACCTAAAACAAATCAAACTACTCAATACGAAACTCAAGTAGACCCATTAAAAGTTATCTTCAAGTCTCGCAAATGCTGAACCTTCATTATGTACCCCTTTTTATATCTTTGACCTAACCAAACGAGGACACTTGGGAAATCAACCGTTGCTAAAGAAAAAAGATCCAAAAAAAACATCAGACAGGCTCTCGAGCCTTCCTAAGAAAACTTCAGGGTGACCAAAAACAACAAATTCGACCTATCCTAACAACCCCGAAAAACCTTGAGAATAAGAAAGATCACGCTCGACTTGGACCAAAGAAAGCTTCTGTGGAATTGAGGTTGGAACCCAAAGAAGCATTGACTGGATCAGAACAAGTGCGAGAAACCTCCTTTCAACAAGAGGACGAACCACTTGACGCACTATTAGCCATGATTGATCAAGACACATCAGCCCAATCGTCGGAGAATCGTCCTGATAAACCTATAGGACCTAGTATGCCAACTTTATCGAATGACATACCAATTGATCCTCAAGACAAACCATTGATAGTTCTAGATGAATGTTTTGAGACTTCATCTGCTCATTCGATCTCAATCAATACATCCCATCCACCAACATCTCCTTTACATACTCTACTGTATCAAATGAGGAAATCCGGACCTCAGTAGAAGCAGAGAATTCTTACAAGAGTGTGGAAATGACTACAGGCCGAGGCGAGATCCCACTCATCCGGCCAACCTTTGTTGACCCGTGGAAAGTAACCAATATTTCCTGATTATCTCTGTCTGCAACCAGTTTAAATCCTGCTGAATCATTAATTATGAATAGATCAAACATTCTACGTCTATTCAAAGTTATTCCGCAACTGGCTCATATCAGCTCGGGAGATATTGATGTGCTACATTTCCCCAATAAAAACCAGATGGACATAGTTCACATCGACTTTTACAATCAAAAAATGATGCAACATGTTATGTCAACAAATAACCATCTAATGAAACTGGCATTTATAACAGAAGAAATCTTTGTAACTAAATCTATGGCAACTAAAAACTAAAAATGACTACTGCCCATGATCATTCTGATCAAAATAAAAAGAAGAAAACTGAAATCCAACAGAATATTAAGCGATTAGCATCACACAACGATCTGCGGAACAGAGTACACTTAAACAAAAATACTCAACAAAACCTGCACCTGGTCTACAGGATGGAAGATCTACAGTGCGACACGATCTACAATTCCAAATACAAAAGAAAACTAACATCACAAAGTGATTTTCAAAATTCCCGAATTAAGACCCATTTATAACAACCAAACTTCAAGGAGTTCCCTCTAGGTGAGATAACGTTATGCTCCTGGAATACTAGAGGCTCAAAACATCTTTTTGCCGAAGGATCTTTAAATCAAAAAGAAATTACCATGATTTGCCTTCAAGAAACTTGGCTCTCTGAAAAGGTAATGTACGAAGGATTCTCGACTTTCATGAACCCAGCGATTACTTCTCACCAAGGCAGACATTCATCGGGCATGCTGATTCTGACCAAAATAAATCCAACTTGGTCAATCATAGCAAAGAAAAATCTTCACCCCTGGGCTCAATATATCATCATCTGTATGTCAACTTTAAAAAAGGAGTCCAGTTATTTAACAATCTTCAACATTTATTGGAACCCAACGGCAATGAATGAGAACAAATTCCTGGATTCAATATGCGATGAATTCGACACAATCACCAGTAAATATAATCAGACAGACTTCATCATTGCCGGTGACCTTAACATTCATTTATGCAGCCCAGAAGGTTTGAGACTAACTTCTCTAACTTGACTCCAAGAGCAAAACAAAAAAATTGTCCAAAGAAATTCTCATTCAAAACCGAACATTGACGGAACAACCACTAAATGAGCAAGGCCGACCACTGCCAACTTGGACACGAGAACAATCCAGCTCAATTATTGACTATATTTTCATCTCAGAAGGGATACGAAAAACCCTAACTGCAACTGCAAATTATTTGCAACCAAACAGCGATCACCATCAAATCCTAATAACATGGAACACTTCTCAAACACAAGTTCCACGTCTAATTCTTCCAGATCTTGAATTAAATAATGGTCTAAATAAGCTCTGTATAAATCAACACCAAATGGCTGACCTTCTTACAAACTTCGAGGCCTCCACCCTGCCAGACCACTGAAAACTGAACTATGAGTGGATTCTGTATAAATATCAATGGACCCAAAAAATCATGGTAATCTTCAAAACAATCATAAACATCAATTCAATAATGATATTAAGCTGATGAAAAAGAACCTCTACAAAAACATACGATTACTCAAAAAACAGAAAACAAAAACCTCTGTGGCTGAAATAAAAAAAGAAAAACAGAAATACTCAAACTCCATAAAATCATATAAATCTCTAATGCAGCAAGCGGATGCAGAAGCAATTTTAGCGGCTTTAAAACAGAAGAATACTAGACAGCTGTGGTCGCTCCTAAACGAAAAATCTAATGCATCAACCATGATCCAAGAAGTAAGAACCCCAAGTATGGACTCAACATTTCATCAACTTGTACAAAAGAAAATCAGATATTCTCCCAACAGAAAGTCCGAATAAATCTCTCACCTGGGACTTAAAATGGGAAAGAGAAGATCTTATAAAAACTATTATGTCCTTGAATCCATCTCGAGCACCTGGTCCAGATGGCCTTTCTCATGCCAACTTAAAATCCACCCCCGAAGAATGGGCCACATTTTTTGCAAGCCTTCTAAACCTCATAGAGAAAACACAAGAAATTCCGTGCAGGTGGACTTTAGCAATCTTGTTTCTGATCTATAAAGCCGGTGAGAGGAATAAAAACAGAGAACTATAGACCCATAGCCCTACCAGACCCTTTGGGAAAGTTGTTCGCGGGATTCCTAATGAAAAAACTCTACACATGGGCAGCGGCAAATGGCATACAATAAAAGAGACAAACTGGTTTTGCCAACAAAATCGGAACAAACACGAATCTGCTGCTTCTAAGCATGATCAAGTATGAAGCAGCCATAAAGAAACAACAAGTATATGCTGTTTTCATAGATCTGAAAACCGCGTTCAATTCTGTGAATAGAGAAAAACTATGGATGAAATTAACATCAAGGGGCTGCACCCCATCCATTCTCAATTCAGTTAAACAACTTTACTCTAACACGTCGATTCAAGTCAGATTAACAAAAGATGGTGCAGTAACAAAACCTATTACCACTTGTAATGGACTGAAGCAAGGGTGCCCCCTGGCTGTCTGTCTATATAACCTGCATACCTTTGGTTTCGTACAAATGATTCAAGATCCACTCTCGAATCCACCGAAGATAAACAACAAATCAATACAAACCCTAATATATGCAGATGGCATCATTGTCATGGACAAAACACAGTCAGGCCTACAAAAAACGCTTGACAAAGTCGGCAATTTTATGAAAGAGAATGAGTTACAAATCAAAATCACCAAAACTAAGTTAATGAAATTATCAACTTTGAAATGTAGCAAGCAACAAAACTTGAAATTACATCTAGAAGGTAAAGAGATTGAAGAGATAAAAGCATTCAAATATCTAGGTGCCATGATAAATCCCTCTCCTGTTGAACAAGAATGGAAAGATCACATTGAGAGGAAAGCAAGATCTTTAGCCGCCAAGGCCATTTCTTCCATTGTAAATTTGGGACATACACAATAAAATCAACAATCTCACTATACAGACAAAAGGTGGTTCCCATTTTAACCTATGCTGGGGAAACACTAATCAACCAACAAACGATGAAATGGCACCATTATGAGGCCATTTCTTGGAAGAAAACATTGGCCTTACCTAAAGCATTCCCAATACCAAGACTCTGCTTCGAATTGGCACTTCAATCTTTAGAATCTATAATTGCTTGGAAAAAAATGGATCTCTACAGAAAAATAATTTGTCAAGACAAAATTCCATCATTAGAAATACTCAAAGAAAAAAGGAATCCTGTACATGCGACAGCTCTTCAATACTGGACCAATGAGATAAAGAAGAGAATAAAAGTAGAATAAATCAGCGAAGATATGCTAGTAAATAGACCACAGTATGCAAAATGAAACGTTCAGCAAAACGATTGGATTAAAACAATATAGAGGAGCAATCGAAATACAAACGATTTCTGAATTCTACAATAGAATCAAGAGCTCTTCACGAACTTCCAGCATACTTAGCATGTTTCCCGGAGCGATCTACACAAGATCTGTTTTTACGCTTTCGATTAAATATCCTACCGACTCGCGACTATTTAACCAACATAAACCATCCAAAAACAATGACTGCATATTGTGAATTTTGTACGAATGAGAACACCAGAGAGACACTCTTCCATGTAATCATGGTTTGCCACGCTTTGACGGAAAAAAGAAATCTGTTCAAGGACTTTCAAAATTTCTCAGAAACAGATGAACACACAAGAACGATGGGCTCATCTTTTAAAAGGCCGTGACAAATATTTAATTTTAACAGTAATCAAATTTTGGACAGCTATTCTCAATGACACCAATCTCCAAGAATCGGAAAAACATAGATGCCAAGTCTTTTGTTGTTCTCTTCTAGAGCATTGATGGGGACAAGATGGATGCCCCCACATATTTTGGTTCCCAGAACTGCATGTGCAGTCTAGTCTTTTGGGTGTGGTTCAGACCAGAGACACCTGGGATACCCAGAGACTATTTGAGCCACACCCAGGCTGAGAAACATGCTTTGCGTTTTCTGCACCTGCAGCGTGACACTCACCGTGTTCAGATCGGTCTCTAGTAGGCCTGCATCTTTCTTCTGCGCTCAGCTCCTGCAAGAACAAGAACACCGTTACGAACAGCCTTACCTTGCGGCGCTTCTGCCAATCATTCATCACTCCTTCTGTTCTGCGGGCATCTTCGGCGGTGTCATTCCCTTCCCGGTACGCCGCTTCCTAAGGAAAAAGGAAAAGAACAGAAAAAAGACATTCGTAAGTGTGACAACCTGACAGAAGCGCCAGACACGGAAAACCCAAAGGAGGGTTGGTGGGGACAAGAGACAGAAAATAAAACAGTGCTGGATCATGAAAACGAAACACACACAGGCCCTGATATTCACGGCTGCGGCCGTACAAGTACAGACATCATAAAAGCACCGGCTCAGGCAGCCGCGGGAAAAGACATGACTCATGCAAATAGTTTACACATCAAAGGCAACACGTTCCCTCTGAAGTCAACGCCGGCTCAGGCAGACGAGGGAAAAACTTGTTTCCAGTTTAAGGTTGGCAAGTTCCTTTCAAAGTCAAACCGCAGTTATAATGACCGGAACAGAAAACCATACGAGCGTGTTAATAAACAAAAGAGCGTGCCACAGAAAACTGTAGAAAACAGCATTACTGTATCACAGAACTTACCGTGTACTTTTACAATGAAAACCAGCGTTCTCCACGAGGCACCAGTGCGGACTCCATTATGGCGACCAGGATCCTCCAGGGAAGGGGGCGGGGCTTGGAGGGGCTTTTCAAATTTTCGGGCGGGGAAGCATCCTGATTGGGTGGAATTGTCCAAGCCCCTATATAAGGGAGGAGAAAAGGAAAAACTGACGGATTAATTTCCTTTCTGTTGCAGAGGCCAGCAAAGAGTGAGGAAGCAGCCGAGAGGTTCCAGTGGGCATACGAAGACTGAACTAAGGTTTTTCCCTTATGCTCTAACCAAGCCTGCTGATAACGAACTTTGGACTCTAAACAGGGGTTCTTACCCAACTTAATTTCTTTTGTTACGATTTTTGAAGTCAATAAAGACAAATTTTCGTTAACTTAACTCCTGCTCATAGTGATCCATTACAGTAAGCATTCTGCAAATCTTTGCTTACTTCTAAATACTGTACGAGCTTCAAACGCTTACCTGAATCCCAGCCGCTGTGGGGGAACTCTGCCTCCGGAACTTCTCATCCATCTGCAAGAGGGAAAAGACACTCCAGGTTAGCGTGGAAACATCTAGAGGCGCTGCATACCGCGCTTACCCACCGCATTTGTTCTTCATAACCGGCATCCACGCTGAAAACGTTGCAGTACCTAAAAGACACAGAAAAAGAACTCAGTTGAATGCAAATATGAAAGGGGTGCATCGCGCTCTCACTCACCTTCAGCGCTACTCATCTCAGCAGCACGCCGCCATCCCCGGACGCCAGCCATTATCGGAGGAAGGAAAGGAACGAAGTTAGAGAACTGTTCAAAAGACTCATTATACTTACCTGTCGGACTCTTGCCAGTGAAGTAACTAGGCAGCAACAAGCCTGCATCAATCAACGCGCCCCTGCGCTGAAATCAGGATGGAGAGCACACTATCCAAGAAAACAAGGTGAGCTGTGGATCAAAGGGAAGGGTTGGACCCCAGGGAAGAAGGGGTTCAAGCGCACAGAGACAATAGGGAGTTAAACTCTACCAATCCTGTGTTTCAGGCCTAGTCTCCAGTCGCATGGCCTCCAGGGAAGGGTTCGAGGTTGTAAGAGGTCAGAACAGGCTGAGTGACGTCCCCGTGGATACCAGGTGAGTGTTACAGAACGGAAAGCCTCACATAAAAATCTACCTGGGCGTCATGGAAATGTCAGAAACCGAACAGTTAGCCCACATGTTGGGGCAGCTACGTTCCGAAGTACATGCAGCCAGGCAGGAGACCAACACCCTGAGGAGAGAGCTGATAGTAGCCAAAGAACGCACTGATGATTTAAGCCGGCAACTTCTCCAGTCACAAGCGGACCGGTCTGTACCCTTTGTGTCCCAAGATGATCCTTTGCTGCATGACTTCAGGGGCTTTCAGCAGGAGATGGAAAAGCTGTTCGCCCGTCGTACTCATGGGCAGGCATTAGACAACGAACTTCTGTCCCTACGCCAAGGGAATCAAGACCTATTAACATACATAGCCACGTTCAATAGACTCGTAGTTGAAGCAGAATGGCCAGGGGAGAAGAGAACCATGTTATTTCATCGTGGGTTACGGGGGGAGCTTAAGGATGTTCTTGCACAAGTAGTGAACCCCCTGAAAGACTGCTCAGAATTCATTGACCTTGTTGTTCAACTGGATCATAGGTTGCAGGACCGAAGAGCAGATCGAACCAGACCGGACCCTCGACCTATGTATGTGCGTTCAAAGGACAATACTGCCCGAACAACAAAAGGTTCAGGAGAACCAATGCAAATCGGGGGGGGGTCAGATCCCCCTTGACTAAAGCGGAAAGGGATAAAAGGAGACAGCAGCAGTTATGTCTGTACTGTGGAAGGTCAGGTCATTTCCGTAAAGAGTGCCCTGTGAAGCCACCGAGGAGGACGGTAGGGGCCACGGACAAGGAAGATACCATCAAGGAATTGGAAAACTCCCCAACCCGGCAAGTGTAGGGGTCCACTTGTCGAGCGAAGAAAGTGAACTACAGACCTCCCATTTTGCACTATCTGTGGTCATGATCAATTACCAACAACCATCTCGGATGCACGCAGTAAGAGCGTACACAGACAGTGGTGCCATTGGGAATTACATTGACCAGGATCTTGCAGTAAAGATGGGGCTACCGTTACGCCCTAAATCAACCACCGACACTGTTACCACTGTCAAAGGCACTGAAATAGCTTCTGGTCCAGTATCCCAATGCACTGCAGCTTTAACACTTCAGTGCCAGGATGGACACCAAGAATCTATTGTTTTCGACCTCATTAAGGCACCACAGTTCCGGTTGATTTTGGGAATGCCATGGATGGTAGCTCACAATCCTCTAATCGATTGGCGAGCAAAAGAATTGGCCTTTCCCGAGACTTGCGCCCACACATGTTATCGCCAAGAGAAACAACCAATAGACACCAGAACCTCCACGCTTGCGACTGTGGCAATCGGCACCCTACCAAGTGAATACCTGCACTTTATAGATGTCTTTCAGAAAGAACAGGCTAATACCCTGCCACCGCATAGACCATATGATGGCCAAATCGACCTGATACCCGGCGCACAAATCTGTCACGTTGATCACCTTCCGCCCCCTGCTCCTCACCTGAAGATCCTTGGCTTTCTCGGACACTAGATGGCTTCTTCCGTAGTACCTTGGGATGTTCCTTAGATGGTTTCTCCCTTGACCTCCTGTCATGCAAGTAAGGCCTGGCTCCCTCGGAGGCCACCTCGACAGGGAATGGGACCTGTCTTGAGGGGGGCCCCGAGGAGCCAAGCCCCAAAAAGACAGGGAAAAAGCCGATGGATGGCACAAAAAACCCTGCAGACTGTTCCAGGAAGGATACTCGAGTCGAGTATAGTTGCAAGAGGCAGACCGGTAAAGTTCTGGGGTGACTTTCACTTCTCAGGATCACATAGGAAGCAAGCCGGCAAAGCCCCAGGAATAATATACGAGGAAAGAGTACGAGGTATTGGGAGAAGTAGAAGAGTACTGTAAGCTGTCACAGAAGGATCCGTAACAATCTCAGAAGAGAGCGATGGAAGCAGAAAGGATAGAAAGAGAGGGAGAGACTAGAAGCCAGGTATAGTCCCAAACCCAAAGGATAGACAGAACCCCGAAGCTAATAGAGGAGAACTCGAGGAGGCGCGAGAGTGGCGGAGGAGACCGCGAGTCGGAACGGCGAGGCGCCGAAGGTAAGGAATCAGAGTGGAATGATGAGCGGCAGACGCCGCAGAAAGAAGGAAGCAAGGTAAAATCGTAGGAAGGGCAAGTAGAGTGAAGCGCAGGTAGAAAACGGTAGAAGGCTGGGAGGAGGCTACTCGGAGGAGTAGCCGAGCAAGCGTATCATTGAAAATCACAGATACAACGCGCAGGTAAGTGGGCGGGGCTGGTTTAAGTAGCGGTGGCCTCCATGTTGGTTGAGGGCTAGGCCGTTACTGTCAGGTTCTTCGTGGCAGTGCTTTCCAATCGTGCCATAGCTTCCAGGGACGGATCGTGACAGTATGGCCTCTCCCTCCCCGGAACCCCCCTGGTTTTCCTGGATACCTCAGATGAAACAGTCTGGGTGCGTGAAGATGGTACCTGGGTTCCCACGTCCTTTCATCTTCGGAATATCCCTTCCAATGGACCAGATATTGGAGTCTCCCTCGGTGGTAACGTGAATCCACTAAGTAATCAACCTCCTATTCTTGGGATTCCTTTATCTTCGGAGTCTTAATCTTCATAGTCTTGCGGTGAAAAGGATCCTCCTTGTATTCCTTGAGTAATGAGGTGTGGAAGACTGGATGTACCCTTTGAGGACCCCTAGGTAAGCGTAGTTCATAAGCTACGGGGTTGATCTGTCTGATGATGGGATAAGGACCCAGGTATCGAGGTGCAAATTTGCCTGTGTGTATCCATCTAGGAAGATGTTTGGTAGATAACCAGACTCTCTGTTCTGGCTTCCATTCTGGGTTGGTCCGTCGACTTCTATCCGCCCATCTTTTCTGTGTGAGCTGACTGCCTTCCAGTGCTTCTCTAGCCATTCTATGAACTTCCTTGAGTTCGGACAACCTGTCGTCTATGGCGGGAGATTGGGTAGGTTGCATTCCGGTCCAGGGCAGTTGTTGTGGATGATATCCGTAAGTGCAGTAGAATGGACTCATGCGAATGGACGTGTGGTAATTGTTATTATAGGCAAATTCGGCCTGAGAGAGAAAGGCTGCCCATCTTTCTTGTTTGTGACTACAGAAACACCTTAAATATTGTTCCAACCCAGCATTGAGTCTCTCGGTTTGTCTGTTAGTTTGGGGGTGAAAACCAGAGGAAAGTGCTCGGCTGATACCCAATTGGTGACATTAGTAACGTCCAGAATTTGGAGGTGAATTGGGTTCCGCGGTCCGAAATGATGGTCCGAGGCAATCCATGGAGACGAATGACATCTCTGAGAAAGATCGAAGCCGTCTCTGGAGCTGACGGAAGACCTGAAAGAGCAGAAAAATGAGCCATCTTGCTGCAGGTGTCTACAATGACCATAATAGCTGTCTTATTCTCGGATTCCGGCAGGTCAACAATAAAATCCATGGAAATCAGTTCCCAGGGTCTAGTGGGTAGGATAGGCTGTTGCAACAGGCCCAGAAGTTTGCCTGTTTGGTATTTGTTGGCGGCGCATACAGGACAGGTGGTTACATATCTTTTGACATCCTTGGGTAGTCCTGCCCACCAGAATCTGCGGCTTATGAGTTCCTGTGTTTTCTTGATACCTGGGTGTCCCGCTAGGGGGGTATCGTGGCACCATGATAGTATCTGTTCTTGAAGCTCTCTGGAAGGGAGAAACAGCTCTGTACCATGGTAGTATAGACCGTCATTGGCCTGAGTGACGGAGGCGGGTATGGCCGGTAGAAGACTGTATTGGGTTACCAGATCTTGTAGAAGTGGCACAACCCTAGCCATAATCTTCAGATTTGGGAACAAGAGGTCATGCTCTTGCGGTAGGTTGTTTTCCTCTCCTTGGCATCTGGAGAGTGCGTCTGCCATCTTGTTTTCAGTACCCGGTACATATGAAATGGTGAACTCAAATTGGGAAAAGTAATAGGCCCATCTGGCATGTCGAGCATTGGTGCACTCCATCTGCTGCAATACCCGGAGGTTGCGATGATCTGTAAGTATTTGGAAAGGATAAGCTGCTCCCAAGAGTAGGTGCTTCCACTCTTGACAGGCTGATTTTATGGCAAGTAATTCTCTTTCCAGAACTGAGTAATTACGTTCACTTTTCGTCAGAGTCCTTGAGTAATAAGCGACTGGATGTTTGAGGCCATCGTCTGTTCTTTGTAGAAGTACGGCTCCCAGTGCTCCTCCAGACGCGTCAGTTTCCACGATAAAGGGTCTTGTTTGATCGGGTTGTATAAGTATGGGAGCCGAAGTGAATAACTCCTTAAGGCGCAAAAATGCCCTCTTCTGTTCTGGACCAAAAACGTACTTGACTCCTTTTTTAAGAAGACCGGTAATAGGTAACATCAGGTCGGAAAAGTTAGGGATGAACTGGCGATAGAAATTGGCTAAACCCAAGAATATTTGAACCTCCTTTATTCCTCTAGGTTCTTTCCATTCGATGATGGCTCTGATCTTCTCGGGTTCCATCTGGATTCCTTCCTTGGATAGGATATAACCTAGATAAGAAACTGTTGTTACTTCGAACTGACATTTCTCGGGTTTTACCAGAAGGTGGTTATACTGGAGTCGGTGTAACACCTGTCTCACATGTTCTTGGTGTTCTTGAAGCCTTTCAGAGTAGATAAGGATGTCATCCAGATAAATGACAACCGACACAAACAACATGTCAGAAAAGATCTTATCTATAAATCTTTGGAAAACAGCTGGGGCATTCACGAGACCAAAGGGCATGACACGGTATTCGTATAACCCGAATGGGGTTCGAAATGCGGTCTTCCATTCATCGCCTGTCCTTATCCTGAGAAGATGATAGGCTCCCCTGAGGTCTAGTTTCGTGAAATAAGAGGCCCCTCTGACCGCTTCCAGAATGTCTCTGATTAAAGGCATAGGATAACGGTCACGAACAGTGATCTGGTTGAGTCCCCTGTAATCAATACAAGGCCGCAATTCGGTGGTTTCTTTTTTGGGGATGAAGAATAACGATGCTCCCCCGGACGATCGGGATTCCTGAATGAGTCCGTTCTGAAGGTTATCGTCCAAGTAGATCCGTAAGGCTAGTTTTTCGGAAGGAGACAAAGGATACATTCTACCAAATCGAACCACGGACCCTGGAAGGAGATCTAAGGCACAGTCCTCTGGTCGATTGGGAGGTAATAGCTTGGGTACAGTGTCCTGAAACACCTCAGCATATTCCTGGTATCGTAGGGGAATGGCAGCTACCACCTTATGCTGGGGTGCTCGGTGCTCCTTGTTCTCTCCCTGGGTAGGGGGATTGATGGTACAGTGGTCCTTACAATAAGTAGAGTCAAAACGCACAACATTGGTGGTCCAATTGATCTGAGGGTTGTGACGTCTAAGCCATGGAATACCTATCAGCAAAGGAAAATGTGCTGCTCGAATCAGGTCAAATATCATAGATTCATGGTGTTCTCCCAAGACCAAGTGTAAGGGTAAAGTCTCGGAATCTATGGGACCTGAGGACAAGGGTTCACCGTCTACCCCTTCTACAGGGATAGGTCTCTCTTTGCGTCTAATGGCGATTCGTTGTGCCTTAGCCCATTCGATATCCATAAAGTTTCCTGCGGCTCCACAGTCCAGCATGGCTAGAACTTCTATGGGGGAGGATTCTGTAGTCCATAGTTGAACCCGAAAGATCATCAGACTGTTGTCTTCCCTTAGTTCTGAGGGTCGGGTAAGGTTGCAAGGGCTGCTTCTTGTTCCCCCGAGACCACCCTTGCAAAGGACCGAGGGTTGGAGTTTTCCTTTCTTCGTGGAGGTACTTCCGGGCTGTCCCTGAGTAAATGCTTCGAGGAGCCGCAGTATAAACAGAGACCAGAGTCTCTCCTTCTTTTGCGTTCTGAAGGCGTCAAAGGACCTCGGGCTGTTCCTATCTGCATTGGTTCTTCTGATGTCGGCATGTCTTTGGGAGGATGTGGAGCAGGGCTAGGTGATGGTAGATTGAGCTGAGGTCTCCTTCTTTCCTGTCGGCGTTCAGATAGCCGGTATTCCAATTGCAGGGTCAGTGTCATGAGATCTTGGAACGACGGTGGGCGAGCTACCCTAGCCAACTCGTCCTTTAGTTCGTCCTGGAGACCTCTCCTAAATATCGTCTGCTTCGCCGAATCCGGCCAGTCTGTCTTCGCCGCTAGTCTCAGAAATCGGGATATGTAGGTCTGCACGTCTGTGTTCCCCTGTTTCACATCGAGTATTGCCTCAAGAGAGGTGTATAGGACCTCAGGACGATCGAATCTCCCTTTGAAGAGATCCACAAACTGGTCATAGTTGGACAGAGCGGGATCGTTTCTGGTCACCAAAGGGGTGGCCCATGCCAAGGCATTCCCTGTTAGGTTGGTGATAAGGAAACCGACCCTAGCTCTAGCAGTTTCAAAAGCATAAGGTCGAAAGACGAAGTGAACTTGGCAGGGGTCTAAGAATTCCTTTAGACCGCCGGGATAACCATCATACTTTCCAAATGTAAGAGGAATAGGCGGCAAATCCCCTTGGTCATCTCTACGGAAGACCATTTGTTGGCGTAAAGCGGCGTTCTCAGTCTTCAGGGCTTGTACTTCTATGGTTAAACCCTGTAAGGCGGCAACCAACTCCTGGTACTGTTCCAGAGAAGCCATGGTTACGTTCGGGCGTTGTATTCTGTCACGTTGATCACCTTCCGCCCCCTGCTCCTCACCTGAAGATCCTTGGCTTTCTCGGACACTGGATGGCTTCTTCCGTAGTACCTTGGGATGTTCCTTAGATGGTTTCTCCCTTGACCTCCTGTCATGCAAGTAAGGCCTGGCTCCCTCGGAGGCCACCTCGACAGGGAATGGGACCTGTCTTGAGGGGGGCCCCGAGGAGCCAAGCCCCAAAAAGACAGGGAAAAAGCCGATGGATGGCACAAAAAACCCTGCAGACTGTTCCAGGAAGGATACTCGAGTCGAGTATAGTTGCAAGAGGCAGACCGGTAAAGTTCTGGGGTGACTTTCACTTCTCAGGATCACATAGGAAGCAAGCCGGCAAAGCCCCAGGAATAATATACGAGGAAAGAGTACGAGGTATTGGGAGAAGTAGAAGAGTACTGTAAGCTGTCACAGAAGGATCCGTAACAATCTCAGAAGAGAGCGATGGAAGCAGAAAGGATAGAAAGAGAGGGAGAGACTAGAAGCCAGGTATAGTCCCAAACCCAAAGGATAGACAGAACCCCGAAGCTAATAGAGGAGAACGCGAGGAGGCGCGAGAGTGGCGGAGGAGACCGCGAGTCGGAACGGCGAGGCGCCGAAGGTAAGGAATCAGAGTGTAATGATGAGCGGCAGACGCCGCAGAAAGAAGGAAGCAAGGTAAAATCGTAGGAAGGGCAAGTAGAGTGAAGCGCAGGTAGAAATCGGTAGAAGGCTGGGAGGAGGCTACTCGGAGGAGTAGCCGAGCGAGCGTATCGTTGAAAATCACAGATACAACGCGCAGGTAAGTGGGCGGGGCTGGTTTAAGTAGCGGTGGCCTCCATGTTGGTTGAGGGCTAGGCCGTTACTGTCAGGTTCTTCGTGGCAGTGCTTTCCAATCGTGCCATAGCTTCCAGGGACGGATCGTGACAATCCCTTGTGGGCGAATTTACGCACTCACAGAACCAGAAAACCAGCACCTGTAGGCCTATCTTGACCAATACCTGGCCAACGGGTTCATCTGTCCCTCGAAGTTTCCAGCAGCCAGTCCTCTATTCTTTGTACCGAAATAGGAGGGGGACTTGAGAACGTGCATCGACTATCGCGCACTGAACCAGATTACCGTAAAGAAATCGCTACCCCCTGCCACTGATCCCTGAATTGCTTGAACTAGTCAGAGATGCCCAAATCTACACAAAACTAGACCTGAGGGGGGCATATCACCTTGTTCGCGTAAAACAGGGGGACGAATGGAAAACTGGTTTTCGCATCAAATACGGCTTGTACGAATACCAAGTAATGCCCTTTGGCCTTTGCAACGTGCCTGCTGCATTTCAATACTTCATGAATGATGTCCTACGGGAATTGATTGATGTCTGTGCTCTAGTGTACATCGACGATATCCTAGTATATTCCGCATCAAAGCAGGACCACGTTAAACACGTCCGATCCATATTGGAGAAACTCCGTCAACACCAGCTCTACGCCAACCTCGAAAAGTGCTCATTCCACGTGTCCGAGGTAGAATTCCTGGGCTTTATTCTCAGCCCGAATGGAATCCGAATGGATGTACACAAGGTAGATGCTATCCTGAACCGGCCATCCCCAAATTCATTCAAGGGGGTTCAAAGTATGCTGGGTTTTGCAAACTTCTACCGCCGGTTCATCCCAGGATTTTCGCAAATCGTGGATCCCATCACGTCATTACTAAGGAAAAGCAACAAAAAGTTCCAGTGGACAACAGAAGCCGAGGAGGCTTTCCAGGAACTCAAAGCAAGATTCACATCTGCCCCAATCTTACGCCACCCTCTGTAACGCTCACCTGAATCCCTCAGAGGCGCAGGTCCGGGCTGGGAGATTTCAGTGTCTTCTAGGGTCACGCGCAGGCCTCTGATAACACCCTGGATGGGCCCTCTCCTCACCGTAATTTTGACCCGGAGGGTGAGGTGTCTGCAAGTAGGAGAACAAAGGGTTAATGTACGTCTGGTTGGCCAATCTGACTTTCCCCTTTCTGGCCTCCCCACGTTTCTCGTAGGCTGAATGTGCTCACCTTAGATAGGTGAAAGCGGAGCTCTCCATCCTGCGTCTGTGCAGGGGCGCTAATGCCAGTTGCTTCACTGGTTCATAACCCAGCCTCTTGATTGCAGAGGATGGAATCGGGGAGCAAGGCCGTCGTTAACCGCACGAACGGTAAATGCTTGAATATGAAGTCTTATTTATATGTCCCCTTAAATGTCTCTTGCCTTTGCAGGTCCGGTATGCAGATACGGTAAGCGAGAAGAATGCCGGAGCTCGTGGAGGCACGTAAGTAAAAGAATGTTGTTCGAAGTTAAATGCACTTCTTAATGTCTCTTTTCCCTTTTTCAGGTAGCCGTAGCAGCCGGCGTTGGAGATGGACGCCGAGGTACGTGCCGGAATAGAAGACACGTGAGTAGTGATGGCGTACTGTGCCCCTAATGATGTCCTTCTTGTTTTTGCAGGTGCGGTTGAACAGCGCTTGGCGGAGATCGAGGCGTAAGTAGCACAGGTAAGCAAAATATCACGGAGGTTCACTAACCAATGTCCTTTGTTTCCGCAGGGTTGTCGGAGTATGAAGAGTGCGGCACGCGGCCTCGGGATGCACCGATGGACGAGGTAAGTGCATCGCTGGTTTTGCCTTGTCCTAACCTGGTGTCCTTGTTCTCTTTCAGACACTGCTGAAGACTGAAGACTGGTTTTCCGGGAGGTAAGATAAAGAATTCTTGTTCACAGATGCTGAAGCTGAAGATTCTCTGGAGCTGACACGGTGAGCGTCCTGCTGCTAGTGCAGAATAACGCGAAGCACGTTGCACTGATCGGGTGTGGTTTAAATAAGCCACTGGAGTGCTTAGGGGTCTCCTTCCACAGCCTTGCCCAGGCAAGAAAGAAGTTCCAGCTCTCAGGATAGTTCCAGTATCCAGTCCCAGGGAGTGGTGCTGGCCACACCCAGAAGGTAAAGTAGTTACAGCCAGGAATGGATGAGGATCTCATCCTACAGGTAAATGAGCAGCATGGTCTGCAGCAGGTAGGTCCACCCAAGCACCATTCCTTTCAATATGAGCCCGGCGCTTCCTGTGCCGGGACTGGGTTCCCTTATGAGCCTGGCGCCACTGGCGCCAGGACAAGGTCCAAAAGGCCCCTGTGGGGACCGGCTGGTGCCTGGAATGGAAGTTGTGACCCTGCTTCCCAGGATGTTGGGCTGGATCTGACTCCTTGGAGGCAGCGGTCATGACAGCACCCCCCCTCAAGGCCCCTCCCAAGCTTGTCTTCTCTGGAGGCTTTGGCTTATTGGGAAAAGTTCGATGAAACTTCCTGACTAGACGAGGTGCATGGACATATTCTGAAGGCTCCCAAGATCTCTCCTGGGGGCCGAATCCCTTGCAATCAATCAGGTAGTATAGTTTTGATTTGGAAATTTTGGAATCCAAGATGTTTCGAATTTCAAATTCGAGTTCTCCATCAACCTGGATTGGCTCTGGAGGTTTAGTCAAACGGGTTCCGGGTTGCATAGGTTTTAGGAGAGAAACATGGAAAACGGGATGTATCTTCATCCGAGTAGGTAACTCCAATTTCACAGCCACCGGATTTATCACAGCCGTGATCGTGTAGGGTCCTAAATACCTTGGGTTGAAGGTGCGTGGTCCTTTTAGGGATAAATGTTTAGTGGACAGCCAGACTTGATCTCCTACTTGATATTGAGGGGCCTCTTTTCGATGTCGATCCGCTCCTTTCTTATACATTTCCTTGGCTCGTTGAAGGTGGGCTGTGGCTTCCTTAAATGCTTGAGTTATTGTCGCGTGCAGATGGTCTACAGCGGGCGTTCCGAGAGCTTGAGGTGGATCCAAATTAGAGGTTCGAGGATGAATTCCATACAGCAGAAAAAAAGGGGTTTTTCCAGTTCCTGAATGGATCGAATTGTTGTAGGCGTATTCAGCAATCCAAAGGACATCCTTCCAAGTGCCCTCCGATTGTTGCAACATGCAGCGTAGATATTGTTCCAGAGTTTGATTAGTCCTCTCAGTCTGCCCGTCAGTTTTGGGGTGATGGCTGGTGGAAAGTCGTACATCAATTTGCGCTAAACGACAACAATTTCGCCAAAAATGGGAAATAAATTGGCTCCCTCGATCGGAGATTAACACTGAAGGGAATCCGTGCAACCGGACGATGTTTTCAAGGAATTCTCGGGCCAAAACGGGAGCTGTGGGTAAACCTTTCAGTGGAATAAAATGAGCCATTTTTGAAAAAAGGTCCACGATTACTAGAATTGTGTTGTATCCGGAGCAGGGGGGTAAATCCATAATAAAATCCATTGAGAGAGTATGCCAAGGGCAAGGTGGAATGTCTATTGGGTGTAGCAGACCTGCTGGTCTTTCCTTCTGACTCTTGTTTTGTGCGCAGATGCCGCAAGAAGCCACAAAATCTTTAATATCTTTCCTCCAAGATGGCCACCAAAAATGTCTTTTGATTTTCTCTAAGGTTTTGGCAATTCCAGGATGTCCTTCTATTAGTGAATCATGGTAGCAGGTGATGACCTGCTTCTGTAAGTCAACACATGGCAAATATAGTCTTCCTTGGAAATACAATAGATTCTGATCGATCGTAAAATCTTTTCCTTTCAGTTGCCAATTCAATGAATCTTCAGGAGTTATTAGTTGACTGACTTTCGCTTCGATATCTTCAAGGGATAGCGTGTTGATTACTCCCAGTATCTTTTGTTCGGGGATTAGTGGTACCGGCTCTGGATTAGCTGTGTGTTCGTCTACCCCTATTCGAGAAAGGGCATCTGCTTTTCCGTTCTTATTGCCTGGTCGATACGTGATCACAAAATCAAATTCCGCGAAGAATAATGCCCAGCGGAGTTGTCTCGAAGATTGGGCCTTGGCTGACTTCAGATACTGGAGGTTACGATGGTCAGTGATTACAGTGACAGTGTGCCGGGCTCCCAGGAGATAATGCCGCCAGGCCTTAAAGGCGGACTTAATTGCCAGAAGTTCTTTGTCCGTAATTGTATAGTTGATTTCGGGGGCCGAAAATTTGCGGGACCAAAATGCAACAGGGTGTAATTGGTGTGTTTCGGGATCTCTTTGTGATAGCACAGCCCCCATTGCGAGGCTGGATGCGTCTGTCTCGACGATATAAGGAAGTTCTGGACGAGGATGCTTCAAGACTGGAGCGGCGATAAATTTGGCTTTCAATTCTTGGAAGGCTTGTTCGGCCTCTGGAGTCCACTCGAATTTTTTATTCTTTTTCAGGAGGGCCGTGATGGGTTGAACTACTCGAGAGAATTCTGGAATGAATCTCCGGTAAAAATTAGCGAAGCCCAACATGCTCTGTACTCCTTTCACAGAAGTCGGGGACGGCCATTTGGTGATAGCGTCCACCTTTCTTGAGTCCATGTGAACTCCATTGGGTGACAAGATGAACCCCAAGAATTCGACTTCCTTTACATGAAAAGTACACTTCTCCAATTTAGCAAACAAGCGGTGTTGACGAAGTCTCTGTAGAACCGCTGTGACATGTCTTCGGTGTTCAGCTTCTGAGGATGAGTATACCAGGATGTCATCGATATAAACAATTACGCACACATCAATAAGTTCTCGGAAAACGTCATTCATAAAGAACTGGAAGGCGGCCGGTGCGTTGCATAGTCCAAAGGGCATTACTTGATACTCAAACAATCCGAATTTAGTGCGAAAGGCCGTCTTCCATTCGTCACCCTCCTTAATGCGTACCAAGTGGTAAGCTCTTCTGAGATCTAGCTTTGTGTATATGCAGGCACCTTTAACTTGGTCCAATAATTCGGGAATCAGAGGCAAAGGATATCTGTTTTTGACTGTAATCTGGTTCAGGGCGCGGTAGTCGATACATGTTCTCAGGTCACCTTCTTTTTTCGGAACGAAGAACAAAGCTGAAGAAACTAGAGATTTCGAGGGACGAATAAATCCGTTAGCCAGATACTGGTCCAAGTATTGCCTGAGATGGAGATTTTCTGGCTCAGTGAGAGCATATATTCTACTGCACGGAGGAGTAGATCCAGGTATTAGGTCTATCTGGCAGTCGTATGACCGATGCGGGGGCAAAGTGTTGGCCTGATCTTTCTGGAAGACGTCGCGGAACTCTTGGTATTCTGGAGGCAATTGGGGACTCTCGGAAGCGATGGCTGCTAGCCTGATATCGGGTCGAGGATAGCAAGTTGGGGCGCATTCTGGAAACCGGATGACCTTGGCTCGCCAGTCTATCTGAGGATTGTGCTTTTCCAACCAAGGAATTCCCAGGATTACTTGAAACTGCGGGGCCTTGATTACATCAAACACAATCTTCTCCCCATGTCCATCTTGGCATAGCAACGACACTTCCATGGTGGTGTGAGAAACCGGTCCGGAGGCTATTTCTGTACCATCCACTGTAGTGATTACGTCTTTAACCATCTTAGAACATAGAGGAAGATTCATCCTGGTTGCCATATCTTGATCTACATAGTTACCAATCGCTCCGCTATCAATGTATGCTTTAATAGCATGCATGCGATCTGGCCGATCTGGACTTATGAGGACCATAGGCATTACCAAATGCGAGGTCAAGGAACTGGTTTTAACGCTCGGCAAGCGGACCTCTACACTTGTCGGGCGAGGTCGTTTCCCGATTCTAGTTTTTCAGCATTCTTATCGGAAGCTCCTACAGCCTTCTTGACTGGTTTCACTGGACAATCACGAAGGAAATGTCCGGAATTCCCACAGTAGAGGCACAGCTGTAATTGTCTTCTCCTTTCCCGCTCCTTTTGGGTTAATGGTCCTTTAACAACCCCTATCTGCATGGGCTCCACGGAATCCTTTCCTTTAGCGGAGCTCTGAGGTCTTGAAAATATTTGGGTTTCAAATCTGGAACGATCAGTCTTCCTGTTCTGTAGCCGGTGATCTAATTGGACTACTAGGTCGATATAATCGGAACAATCTTGCGGGGGATTCACCACCTGTGCTAAGACATCTTTAAGTTCTCCACGCAGCCCTCTGTAGAAAAGTGTGATTCTTTTTTCCTCAGGCCACCTAGTCTCAACCACCAGTCTGTTAAAAGATGCTATGTATGCCAGGAGATCCTGATTCCCTTGTCTTAGTGATAGGAGTTCATTGTCCAAGGCCTGCCCCTGTGAGTGTCTTGCGAACAACTTTTCCATACTGGTCTGGAAGTCTTGAAAGTTATGGAGGATCGGATCATCCTGTGTCACAAGAGGAATGGACCAATCTGCAGCACTACCGCTGAGATAGGAAAGTATGAACGCTACTTTGGTTTGGTCTGTTGGGAATGCGGCGGGTCTACACAGAAAGTGCAAGCGGCATTGATTAAGGAATACTGCAAACCGTTTTGGATCACCAGAAAAACGTTCGGGCGGGGCCAAAGGCACATTCCCTGGCAGATTAATTTGCACCGGATTATTTGGGGTTGTAGGAGTGTAGCTCCCTCCCGAGTCAGGCAGAGACGTCTGTCCCGCTTGTGTTTGTAACAACTGTCTGGCCAGATCATCCGTTCGCTCTTTGGAAACGATCAACTCCCTTCGTAAAGCATTTGTCTCTTGGCGGGATGCCTGTACTTCAGCTCTCAGTGCCCCAAGCAATTGGGCCAATTGATCTGTGTCCGAGGTATCCATTGCGCCTGGGTGGGAAATTTGCGGTAGGCTTCGCGTTCTGTAACGCTCACCTGAATCCCTCGGAGGCGCAGGTCCGGGCTGGGAGATTTCAGTGTCTTCTAGGGTCACGCGCAGGCCTCTGATAACACCCTGGATGGGCCCTCTCCTCACCGTAATTTTGACCCGGAGGGTGAGGTGTCTGCAAGTAGGAGAACAAAGGGTTAATGTACGTCTGGTTGGCCAATCTGACTTTCCCCTTTCTGGCCTCCCCACGTTTCTCGTAGGCTGAATGTGCTCACCTTAGATAGGTGAAAGCGGAGCTCTCCATCCTGCGTCTGTGCAGGGGCGCTAATGCCAGTTGCTTCACTGGTTCATAACCCAGCCTCTTGATTGCAGAGGATGGAATCGGGGAGCAAGGCCGTCGTTAACCGCACGAACGGTAAATGCTTGAATATGGAGTCTTATTTATATGTCCCCTTAATTGTCTCTTGCCTTTGCAGATACGCTAAGCGAGAAAAATGCCGGAGCTCGTGGAGGCACGTAAGTAAAAGAATGTTGTTCGAAGTTAAATGCACTTCTTAATGTCTCTTTTCCCTTTTTCAGGTAGCCGTAGCAGCCGGCGTTGGAGATGGACGCCGAGGTACGTGCCGGAATAGAAGACACGTGAGTAGTGATGGCGTACTGTGCCCCTAATGATGTCCTTCTTGTTTTTGCAGGTGCGGTTGAACAGCGCTTGGCGGAGATCGAGGCGTAAGTAGCACAGGTAAGCAAAATATCACGGAGGTTCACTAACCAATGTCCTTTGTTTCCGCAGGGTTGTCGGAGTATGAAGAGTGCGGCACGCGGCCTCGGGATGCACAGATGGACGAGGTAAGTGCAGCGCTGGTTTTGCCTTGTCCTAACCTGGTGTCCTTGTTCTCTTTCAGACGCTGCTGAAGACTGAAGACTGGTTTTCCGGGAGGTAAGATAAAGAATTCTTGTTCACAGATGCTGAAGCTGAAGATTCTCTGGAGCTGACACGGTGAGCGTCCTGCTGCTAGTGCAGAATAACGCGAAGCACGTTGCACTGATCGGGTGTGGTTTAAATAAGCCACTGGAGTGCTTAGGTGTCTCCTTCCACAGCCTTGCCCAGGCAAGAAAGAAGTTCCAGCTCTCAGGATAGTTCCAGTATCCAGTCCCAGGGAGTGGTGCTGGCCACACCCAGAAGGTAAAGTAGTTCCAGCCAGGAATGGATGAGGATCTCATCCTACAGGTAAATGAGCAGCATGGTCTGCAGCAGGTAGGTCCACCCAAGCACCATTCCTCTCAATATGAGCCCGGCGCTTCCTGTGCCGGGACTGGGTTCCCTTATGAGCCTGGTGCCACTGGCGCCAGGACAAGGTCCAAAAGGCCCCTGTGGGGACCGGCTGGTGCCTGGAATGGAAGTTGTGACCCTGCTTCCCAGGATGTTGGGCTGGATCTAACTCCTTGGAGGCAGCGGTCATGACACCCTCGCCCTGAGCTCCCATACCTGGTGGAAACGGATGCCTCAAGCATGGCTATGGGAGCCGTCCTCTCACAAAAGGACCCCGAAACGGGCCAGTTACACCCTGTTGCCTTCTGGTCGTGTAAATTCACACCCCCTGAACTCAATTACGCTATCACAGACAAAGACCTCCTGGCCATTAAGTCAGCCTTTAAGGCATGGCGGCACTTCCTCTTGGGCGCCAGATACACAATCACCGTAATAACTGACCACCAGAACCTCCAGTACCTAAAAACGGCAAAGGCCCAATCCTCACGACAACTACGTTGGGCTCTTTGTTTGCTGAATATGACTACGTGATTACATTTTGACCAGGGGTGAAAAACGGGAAGGCCGATGCCCTTTCCCGTATGGGGGTGGAAGAGCAAGAGTATCAGACCCCTGACCCAATAGCAATCATCCCGAGTGACAAGCTCCTAGGAATCACAGCAACCATAACTCAGAAAGAATTACATGAAGAAATCCAAAACCTGATGAGTCCGGATCATTTACAAGCGTGGAGTGCACAAGGAGAACATTACATGATAAAAGATCAGTTGCCCTACTTCAGGAATCGTTTATTCTTACCAAACCAAGAACTACGAGAACAAGTCATATCCGGTTATCATGATTCCTTGATCGAGGGCCACCCCGGAATCGCTAAAACCCTAGCCAAGGTAAAAACTAAATTATTGGTGGCCCACGTGGCGTAAAGACATTATCCAATTCATCCTATCTTGTGGAGTGTGTGCTCAAAACAAGTCATCCAAGCAGAAACCGACTGGGCTATTACAACCATTGGAAATCCCACCAGCACCTGGCACACGTTGTCCCTCGATTTTATTACTGACTTCCCACCCAGTCAAGGGTTTAACACTATTCTTGTGGTCGTGGACCTATTTTCAGAAATGGCACATTTCATTCCTCTTAAAGGGGCTCCCAAATGCTTCCACTCTGGCAAAGGTATTTCTTGAAGGCATCGTACGGCTCCATGGGTTTCCTTCAGTTTTGGTCTCAGACTGAGGTACTCAATTCGTATATAACTTCTGGAGAAAATGCTGCTCTATGGCCCAGATCGACATCCGGCTATCCACCAGTCACCATCCCCAAACGGATGGTCAAAATAAGAGGACAAATCAGACGCTCGAGCAGTATCTGCGTTGCATGTTACACCAAGCTGAAGGAAGCTGGTTCGACCTATTATGGATAGCTGAATATGCTTATAATAATTCCCTACACACCAGCACTGGGCAGACACCCTTTTATACCATGTATGGCAGGCACCCACGTACTTCTGAGTTGGACGTTCCTACAACCCTGGAAATTCCAGCAGTCAAAACCTTGCACACGACCATTTCTCAAACCTTTAAAAGGGCAGCTGAACACCTACTTCAAGCTAAGAATCGCCAAAAGAAGTTTGCTGATCAACACCGAGCAAGGGGCCCCAACTACCAAGTGGGAGACAAAGTATGGCTGGCGTCTAAACACATATCCATTAAAGGAGCCCAAACTTTCCGTCCAAGATACCTGGTCCATTCACAGTCACCTCTGTGATAAATCCTGTGGCGGTCAGACTAGCTTTGCCGTCAAACATGCAGATTCATCCTGTGTTCCACTTGTCTCTCCTTAAACTTGTTCAACCTGGGAACCGGGTAGCAACGCCACCGCAGCCAGTAGTAGTCACCGGGGAGCCAGAATTCGAAGTCAAGGACATCCTAGATTCAAAGTATGTCAGATCCAAATGATACTACTTAGTAGACTGGAAGGGGTATGGTGCACAAGACAGGACATGGGAACCTTGTGAGTACATCCATGCACCTCGCTTGCTTAGACGATTTCATCAAAACCATCCAACCAAACCAGGACCAGACAGAAGAGCCACCTTGAGAGGGGCCTTGGGGGGGGAGTGCTGTCATGATTCCTGCCCCTCATGTCCCCAGCCCTCCAAGATGTCAGGCTGGAGCCAGGCCACGATCACCTACATGGCCTTCAAGGGGCTCTCCATCCCTCCAAAGACCCACTTGGAGTCAGACTTGGCGCTTGTGGCACCAGACTCACTCAATCCCATAGGATAACATTGGGGATTGGCCTTGTAGTGCACTGATGGGGACAAGATGGATGCCCCCACATATTTCGGTTCCCAGAACTGCATGTGCGGTCTAGTCTTTTGGGTGTGGTTCAGCCCAGAGACACCTGGGATACCCAGAGACTATTTAAGCCACACCCAGGCTGAGAAACATGCTTTGCGTTTTCTGCACCTGCAGCGTGATACTCACTGTGTTCGGATCGGTCTCCAGTAGGCCTGCATCTTTCTTCTGCGCTCAGCTCCTGCAAGAACAAGAACACCATTAGGAACAGCCTTACCTTGCGGCGCTTCTGCCCATCATTCATCGCTCCTTCTGTTCTGCGGGCATCTTCGGCGGTGTCATTCCCTTCCCGGCACGCCGCTTCCTAAGGAAAAGGGAAAAGAACAGAAAAAAGACATTAGTAAGCATTCTGCAAATCTTTGCTTATTTCTAAATACTGTACGAGCTTCAAACGCTTACCTGAATCCCAGCCGCTCTGGGGGAACTCTGTCTCCGGAACTTCGTATCCATCTGCAAGAGAAAAAAGACACTCCAGGTTAGCGTGGAAACATCTAGAGGCGCCGCATACCGCGCTTACCCACCGCATTTGTTCTTCATAACCGGCATCCACGCTGAAAACGTCGCGGCACCTAAAAGACACAGAAAAGTTCAATGCAAATACGAAAGGGGTGCATCGCATTCTCACTCACCTTCAGCGCTACTCATCTCAGCAGCACGCCGCCATCCCCGGACGCCGGCCATCATCTAAGGAACGAAAGGAACGAAGTTAGAGAACTGTTCAAAAGACTCATTATACTTACCTGTCGGACTCTTGCCAGTGAAGTAACTAGGCAGCAACGAGCCTGCATCAATCAACGCGCCCCTGCGCTGAAAGCAGGACGGAGAGCACACTATCCAAGAAAACAAGGTGAGCTGTGGAATAAAGGGAACGGTTGGACCCCGGGGAAGAAGGGGTTCAAGCACACAGATACAATAGGGAGTTAAACTCTAACAATCCTGTGTTTCAGGCCCAGTCTCCAGTCGAATAGCCTCCAGGGAAGGGTTCAAGGTCGTAAGAGGTCAGAACAGGCTGAGTGACGTCCCCGTGGATACCAGGTGAGCGTTACAGAGTGGGCACACAGATGGACATGGGGGAGGAGGGAGACACAGATGGAGCACATGACTTTATCTGGACTACAAGTGGGTAGGGGACACAGAGAGACACATAGGGCATCAGAGGTGGGTGGGGGGAACAAGGAGAACACATGGGACACGGAGGTGGGTGAGGGGAACAAGGAGACAACAAGGGGCATCAGAGGTGGGTGGGTGGGGGAACAAGGAGACAACACAGGGCATCAGAGGTGGGTGGGGACAAAGAGAACACACAGACAACACGGGGCATCGGAGGTGGGTGAGGGGAACAAGGAGACAACACAGGGCATCAGGGGTGGGTGGGCGTACAACGAGAACACACGGGGCATCAGTGGTGGGTGGGGGGTACAAAGAGATCACACAGGGCATCAGAGGTGGGTGGGGGGAACAAGGAGACAACACGGGGCATCAGAGGTGGGTGGGGGGAACAAGGAGACAACGGGGCATCAGCGGTGGGCTCACTGCAGAACTGTCACCGAACAGGAAATGAACAGGAGCCTTAAAATCGAGCCTTGGAGGCGGGCCGGCATTCACCTGCCGGCTAGCCCGATTGGTGCATATGTAGGACAGTTGCACCTATCATAGGCAGGCAGGCAGGGCTGCAGCTGCAGGGAGGCACCTCGAGCCACGAGGAAGGGGTCGGCCATGTTGGAAAGGCCTTAGACAACACAGAGTTCAATGTGAAAATGCAAAAATGAACAGCATAGGATGGAAGGCAGTGAGAGGCACAATGTAGCAGTGGGCTACATAAATCCATCAAAAGTCTTTGGATGTTCCAGATGAAATACAGAGCTCAATTGCTCCCAGCATAGCGTTCAGTGCATTTTAAGCCACAAATAGGCTTACCTTCCATAGTGAGTCAGGGGGTAGAATCACAAGGCCTCCTGGCCACAGGATGTGAAGGGTAAGGGTCCTCCAGGGTCAGAGTCGGGCAGAAGAAGTTGCAATGCAAGTTCTCAGGTCTCCATCCTTTTTAAGCACAAAAAAGAGGGGCGAGGATGCAGGGACTTGGACGGACGAATGTAGCCATTTGCTAGATATTGATCAAGGTAGGTTTTTAGAAGCTGCTTTTCCTGTTCTGTTAGGGCAGGGGTCCCCAACCTTTTCTGCGCAAGGTGCAAAATGTGCATGTCAAATTAAATGGTGAGCAACATCAGTTCTTTGACGGAATATATCAGTGCTCAGGTGGTGGAAACATTATGGTACCACAAATTATAAAAGTAAGACTGCTAACAGAACATTTAAATGTGCATTACCTAAGTTATCTAGTCCATTTGCAATTCTAGTAAAGGAAATTTGCATGGCCGTTATCTTGATTTGGCAGTAAATGGCTGTTTACATGAAATGTTGAGTACATTTTCAGACAGGACCAGTCAAGTTGTCAAAACATTGGTAGGACTAAATAAACATTACCAGGGGCTTCAGATTCTCAAGCTAAATATTTTAAAGAAATGTTGTTCATATTTTTGGACAGCAAGATTGGTCACAAATGGATCACTGGTAGTCAGGTGTACTTTGGGATTCTACCTATGGATTTTACAGGATCTTTAGTGGCAAATGATGCATTCCTAGAATACAAGACCAGTAATACTGTTCCTATTTTGGACAGTTTTTTCTTCAGGAATGTTATGGAATTTTGCATTTCTGATTGCACAGAGAGTGAGCACTATCCTCTTGAGTTAATTTTCCAATAGCCAGGGGTAGGCACCATGGAGAAGATGTCTGACAGCCAGAGGGGCTGGTTGGCGATGCCTAAACTTGAAAAGAATGACTAATTCACCAGATATTAAAAGATATTCTCTTCAAACTGTTGAGAGGCCACAAAGGAAAATGTCAGTTTGAGTCTTTGGTTGAAACTATCCAGGATATAGCTATTGGCAAACGGCGGCGCCCAGTTCAGGCAGTCCATGTCTTAGAAAGGGATGCCCCATGGTTTGATGCAGAATGTAGAATCTCGTGAAGAAAATAGAAACATGAATGCCTGGCCAGATTTATATTTTCAAAAGGGCATATAGAAATTGCTAAAAGACAATTAAAAAAAGAATTTGAGAAACAATGGGAGTTTTTAGAGATGGCCATGTTTTTGAAAGACACAGAATTGTTTTACGTTTAATGTAATTGTCAAGACAAGGCATTATGCCACCTCCTTGGACGAGTAGTCCTTGGCCAGTAAGATATTTTCTAAATATTTGTTGCTCAGACTGGAGGAGTATGTGCAAAGTAACAATATATTGATGTCCTCTCAAGTGGGTATCACAGGCTTTTTTCAGATTTGGAGAAAGCATTTGATCTGATTGATAGAAACATCTTGTGGCATGAGTTACATTTTTTGGGGTTTCTAAGGGTTTAATAAATCTTATCCAGCTGTGATAGGCAGATATCTCAGCGTTTTTTCGATACTCAAGTTCGGAGGATTATACATTGTTTTTCCCCATAAAGGTGAAAAGCAGGGATGTCCTTTGGCCACAATTTATTCCTTCCAGGCTTTGACCCTAGTACTTCTCTTAGGAAAGTTAATCCATCCTTCCTGAAGATTTTCTATTCTTCATAATAATTAATTAATTATTATTAATTAATTAATTAATCCATCCTTCTATTTTAGACATTACCCCGGCAGGTCTCCAACAGGGCCTCCTATACACAAAGGACAATTTTGGGAACTATAGTTTAAAAGTAAATATGATCAAAACAAAAATTATGGTGTTCAGGAAAAGGGTGAAACTGTGTAGCTGGTTTTTAAATGAATGTAGAAATGAGAAGGTAGACTCATTTTTATTTGAGCCTACTCTTCTCAAAGAGTGGTGGTTAGGTCACTCATTTTAAGAAGACAGCTCAAAGGGCGTCATTATGCCTGGAGGATATTGAGGAAAAGATCTGTTACATCATTTTTGGTGGCAGTAAAATCTGGGGTGGTTTAAAATTTCATGTCGTGGAGGGGGTTGCAAAATAAATTCATGTGCCAAATAGCAGGTTTCCCTCAAGGTACACCTGGTAGCACCTTATGAGCTAATTGGTGGTATTCAGTTTGAAGGTGTCGGCCCAGTTAAGATTGTTACCTTATTTTATGAAAGCACATCTGGGAATGTAAGTGTGATGGCAGCCTCCCAATGTAAAGAAAAAGACTTGTGGTACAGGGAGTTGTTAGGCACTGTCCATTTGGATACTGGGGTGGGATATAACAAAATTTGGCATATGAAGCCACCTCAAAATAGCTCTTAAAGCAAGAGATTGTCTGAGGGGGAGAGAGGCAGATTTCCAAAATATACATAAGCTGCCCACTTTCGCCTTATATGCAGACTTATGTACACATATAAGACAGCATGGAGAAAACTGTGAAATAAGATCCCTAGAATGCGGGAGGCTGATGCTAATAATACGTTTAAATGTATCCATCGCTCAATTAAGAAAGATGATGTGCAAGAGGAATCACAAAGTGTGCCTGCAAAATTGGACTTCGATGAACATTTGGCGCATTTGCTGTTAATTTGTCAGTGTTTCTCTTTTTTTTGTAAGCGTGGACATGCATGGAAGCTATGTTTTATATAATTAATTGTAATGATAAGGCTTTTATACATACCTTGTATGAATATGTTAAAGCTGCTTTTTTATAGTGGGCTTGTTTTAATGAATGTGGATTTTATAAAATATGATACGTTTTTAAACTTTGCCAACTGTTAATGGAGAAATATGATTGAATAAACATTAAGTAATACTCATTACATGGTAGGCTTTACAGACCACTTCACTGGGACTTTGGAGGTTACCTCCTAAAATGTATTTTGGCATGTAATGGCTTATAATGCAGCATATAGCACCAGGGGCCTGTAACATTGGTGAAAAAGTGGTTAGGGAAACATTTTTCTAAAGGATACAGGGCCTCTTTTCTCTGCCCAAAATGGTTTTCCACAAGATTTTGCAGTAAACATTGGTCAAAACTTTGAGCATCTGAAGAACACTTCATAGAGGGGTGTAGTGATGTTAACTAGGTATTTGGATTAATTCATTGGCTTGTTAATTTAATTTAAACATATTATCAGTAACTTTAATGGATTTGAATATGGGACAAATTATGAAAAGTGTGGCATGTATTTGCTCATTTTCCACGTGGCAGGTGGACAGAGTATCTATCAATTGATTTTTTCGACCAGGACACTATGTAACAAAACATGGAGGTGAGACTAAAAGTAATATTTCTGATAAATATAATGCATGTTGGCATCAAACTAAAACCTTACTTCTACAAAAGCAGTGCATGCTAATTATTTAATAAAGGAAAGTTGGGTATGCATGCCACCCTTTTGTCCATTATGTGCCTACTAGCTGTAAAAAGGAACACAATATGACCATTTTATCCAGGACACAAAAATGGGCACATGTTGCAATTATTTTGCTCATTAATACATTTGTCAGCTGGGCAACGTATGTGAAGATGACAAAGTTTTAACAATGATACTGCAATAATAAGTAAGGAGATTTTCTGAAAAATAATTTGCTTGGTAGCAACAAACGCAAATCTTGCATTTACAGGAATAAGCCAACTGGAACTACAGCAGGCTCATTGACCAACATTCTTGCACAATCCCCGACTCTGTCCTGGCTATACTGCTACTGAGATCTCATCCCCTCAGCACCTCCTTTTAGGCCTCCGTACCATGGCCCAGAGCAAATGGCGAGCAACATTGTAGGGTGCCGCGAGCAACATGTTGCTACCAAGCTACATGTTGGGGACCACTGTGTTAGGGCGTAAATCCGGCTGCAAGGAACTTGAGCTCCAGGTACCAGATCAATTTGGCAGTCATACGGTCTGTGCAGAGGTAGGGTGTTTGCTTGCTCTTTTGGAAAGACATCTTGGTAATCCAGGTATTCAGGTGGTAGTGAACTGGTGAGGCCCAGTATGGTTTCTTTCTTCGACGAACCTATGTTGGGAAGACCTTTTAATGAGAATCCTGCACTATAACAGGTGTCGGCACAGTCTTGGGGAAAGGTCAGAACTCGTTTACGCCAGTCAATCCTGGGATTGTGGGTCTCCACCCCGGGCATTCCCAATATCATCTGGAACTAAGGAGCGCCCATGAGATCGAAGGTGATGTCCTCTTGGTGACCGTCCTGACACAGAAGCGGGACCTTCTCAGTGTAATGCGTCACTGGGCCAGATGATAGCTGAGATCCATCAACTGCTGTGACGTTTTCCAAAACCTGCTTCTGTCGGAGAGGGAGGCCTATCCGGGTAGCCAGATCTTGGTCCATGTAATTTCCCACAGCCCCACTGTCAATGTATGCCTCCAAGGCATGTATTTTCGATAGTTGCTTATGGTTTACCAGGAGCACAGGGATGACTAGATGTGAGGTCTGTATAGGTTCCTTTTCACCGCTCGACAAGTGGACGCCTACGGTGGCCGGGCGTTGGAGTTTACCCGAGTCCTGTTCTTCTTCTTCACCTTTGTCAGTTGCTCCAACTGCTTTCCTGGGTGGTTTCACTGGGCATTCTCAGAGATAGTGACCTGCCTTACCACAGTACAAACAAAGCTGCTGATGTCTCCTTTTCTCCCTTTCTGCCTTGGTGAGTGGGCTCTGCAAGCCTCCGATTTGCATTGGCTCTGACTGATCGTGGGATTTGGTTTGATTCTCACGGGGTCGCACATAGACTGACCGCCCCTCGGCCTTGGCCCGATCCATCGTCCGATCCTGCAATCTGTGATGGAGTTGCACTGTCAGGTCGATGTATTCAACACATCTTTCCGGGGGGGGATCTACTACTTGGGCTAATATGTCCTTAAGTTCCCCTTGCAAGCCTCGGTAAAAAAAGCGTAGTTCTTTTCTCCTCTGGCCAGTTAGTTTGTGCTATCAGACGATTGAAGGAAGCGATATATGTTAGTAGGTCTTGATTACCCTGCCGTAGTGGTAACAGTTCATTGTCCCGAGCCCACCCTTGAGTATGCTGTGCAAATAGTTTCTCCATTTCACGCTGGAAACCTCTGAAGTCTCGAAGCTTGATCGTTGGGGAATGCCTCAGATCTGCACAAGAAACGTAGGCATCATTGATTCATAAAGATGGCATACTTATTCAGATCACCTGGGCCAGGGGAAACCCCCCTGGAAGAACCACCTGTACTGGCGTGGGCTGTAGAGGCGCGGCAGGAGTGGCATACCCGGGCAGTGGGACCTGGCCTACCTGTGCCCGGAGCATTTGCCTTGCTAGTTCATCTGTCCGCTCCTGGTTCACAATTAGATCCCTCCTTAGGGTATTGGTTTCCTGTCTTGAGGCATGAACTTCAGCTCGTACCTCTCCCAGTAATCTGGCCAACTGGTCCATTTCAGAAGTTTCCATAACGCCCAGGCAGAGATTCGAAGATTCCCTGCTCACTGTGCTCAGAAAGGCACAGCTCCCCTCACCGATGAGGCCCAACAAGGCTGAAACATGTGTATGGGGTTGCTGTTGGTACTCTTGTTCAGAAGGGAATTGCCATAGCATTTCGGTGCTGGACTGCCCATGTGGGTGCGACAAAGACTGATCTGCAAATGGATAATTCCCATCTGTCAAAGGTACAGTGAGCAAAAAGCAGTGGCTGCGAACTTTCAAAGTGGTTACAAAACACTGAAGAGGTTATCATGCCGTGTTATTTCGAGAGGGGGCGCCTGCTACCTTTTTTGTAAATAATTGAGTAAGCCTTCATATGCAAAAAGAAGATTGTATGTGTGAAGAGCACTGCAGAGAATACAAGCCGTTTAATAATTGTACAGATGCAGCAACACAAGTAGATTAAGTGATCTTAGAAGCTGGCTATATGTAGTAAATAGACTGCAGGTGGAGCCGCCATTGTATACAAGCTGGACATCGATGTCATGGATTAGTAAGCTCAGACCCACGGAGAAAGAAGAATCAAGAGCTGTGTGGCAGCAAAGAATTAGCTGAGATTGCGGATTTGGATGGTGAAGCCGTTTGGCCTGGTTTCAAAATTGGAGCAAGCCAAGTGCGGTTATCTATTCTCAAGGCAGCAAAAGTGAGAAGCTAAATCACTCCTTGTTAAGGTGCAAAGAAAGAACACCATGCATGCCTAGTTTTATTCAGTTAAGACATTTAATTACTGCAAAACGTACACGATTGTGGTCTCCCGTCACATGAGTCAAGGATGGAAATAAGAGTTGGGCATGGCCTTCCAGAAACTATGATAGTGCATGCTCGCACTCCCTTATATTCCCAGAAACAAGGATACTTTGCAAGGCCAAGTTCAAAGACAATCTTCATTGCAGAAGGCAGGGGTGATGAGACGTTGGGCTAATTGGGTGGAGAGGTATAGTGAAGTCTACCTGCTGGCACCTGGGGTATGGCCTGGCATGTCAGGCGGTGACCCCAGGAGACAAAGCCCCACCGATAAGCTCGATGGAGCGAAGTGAGAAGCCGTGGGGAACTGTCCACGTGGACTTTGGCTCGACTGGTCGCAGCATGTATTTCCTGGTGGCAGTGGATCAATGGTCTAGGTACCCGGAGGTGGATGTGGTGGAGTCGACGGCGACTGAGTTTACCACGAGAGCCCTGGACAAAATGTTCGCGACACATGGCTTTCTGGAAATACTTTGCTCTGATAATGGACCGCCATTTACCGGCAGCCAGTTTGCCCAATATCTCCAGGAAAGGGGGATACATCACCGCAAGGTATCCCCACTATGGCCCCGCGCCAACGGAGAGGCCCAAAGGCTGATGCATACTTTAAACAAAGTACTCAGGATTTCCGCCAATGGGGGTGACGACCTTCCGAAGAAGCTCGTGGAATTTTTGCGAGAGTACCGGACCACACCCCACCAGTCCACGGGGGTTGCCCCAGCGGCGAAGCTGTTTGGGCGCTGCCCTCGGGGAATGATACCGGAAATTGAGGGGAGGAGTCCAGATGTCATAGACAATGAGAAGGTTCGAGAAGAGCGCGCCACGCGCAATCAGAAGGAAAGCGAGAGACGAGGTCTGCAAGACAAAGAAGTGTGCGTTGGGGACTCCGTGCTCGTTCGGAACCGACACCCTGTGGGCAAGCTATCTTTACCATATGAACCTCGCCCGTGGAAGGTCACCCATGTGAAAGGGACCATGGCGCCGGCGGCCTCTGAAAGCGGTACGGTCACCCGCAACAGGTCCTTTTTCAAAAAAGTGGACAGGGCAACAGAGACCGTGGGTCAGGAGGATGGGCCTAGCCAGGATGCAGTCCCCGAGGGTCCAACTGATGATCCCACTAGTGCCGTCGCCCTTTCTGGGGACAAGGCCCCTGGAACACCAACGGTCACTGCAAGGTATCCCATGCGCAGTAGCCGGAGACTGCCTGCTCATCTCAAGGACTATGTCCTGGACTCAGGAGACTGAGCCGAGATCGCAATGGACCGTCAACAGTGACGGGTGGGATCCCGTTCATGTTTTACCAGTTATGTTTGGTGCTACACCATAATGTTATGCTGTTTTGTTGTTAAAAAAAAGAAGGGATGGAATGTCCCAGTTAAGCATGGCGCATGCGCGAGCCTCGGTTGGGCCCGCGCATGCGCAGTTGAATAAACGGCGACCGTGCGGGCAGTTGCCGCCAGGACGCGGAACAGGCAGCCTCGCGCATAGCTCTCAACTCACACGCTTTTGGCGGGTGTCACCCGCCTTGTAAACAGCTGACTCACCCGCCAAGCCTCCTGCACGCCCATTCATTTCAATGGGCCTTTCACCCGCCAAAAATAAATTCAGGTCTTTTCACCCGCCTTTGTGACACAAATGGTTGAGAGCTATGGCCTCGCGTCCTGCGCCTCTCTGTGTGAGTGCATGTATGCATGCATGCGTGTGGGCCGCCCGAGGCACGGTGGCCACGTAACATAGTTAACTCTTTACTATATATTTGCTGCTGGAACTTCAGTATAAAGTTATATGCAACATCATCTTGACCTGAAAGAAAAGCAAAACGGTGCGTTTTCTTTGTGAACAATCTCATCAAATCACATTACATTAATCGTGAAATCCGTTTTTGTTATGAAACCACTTATACCCATGGATCCAAACTTTAGCTCCACCTATCTAGGGTTTTATTCGGTAGGCTCAAAAGAATACGTTATTGGAGCGTTAGCGCCAACAAGACACAAATTAAAGGAAAAATATACGGCAGATTAAAAAAAGTTTGTGCTGACGGTGTAAGCAAATAGGATGCGTATAAACGTTAGCATTCCACAAGGCAAGTGAAATACACAAATGTTTCTAAACCTTGTTCAATTTAACCTGTCCCATTCCAACATGGCCGCTGCGCTTTGAGAGACTCAGACGGTGATTAAGCTCTATAGGCGTGACCCAGAAAACACTGAAAGCGAGAGTGCGACGCAGAAAGCTGAAAATGGGGCTGGCTGTTTGTAGCTCCTGTAGTCTGAGTACTCTAGTGTTCGCAGGATTCCTGGTGTGCGTTGCGATGCACCCTGAAGATCTGCCCGCTTCCCATCAGACACACAGTAAGTGCCATAGGTAGCTAATGCCGGCGTGTTGAGCTCTTGCTTTAGTATGTCATGTCGCTCAGGTCCAAACTCCACCTGGGCGTGGCCACGTGAATTTAAAGGTGTGGTTAATTTCAGTTAACCCATCAAATCCTGGGGAGGACCCAGGCGACCACCATATGCACTCGGGTCGCTTATGCTGTATGAAGTTATTTCATTTTTTACTTCCGCTGTCGCCCTCAATGGTTTGACATGCAAACTGCCAATTTTTAACGAGTCCGTTACTTAACGGTCATCTTTAGTATTCCTAGTCATACTCTTCCTCGACACAGTACTTATGAGGCCCCAACTCCACTTATGTAATTCATGCCATCTTTTCCATTTAACATATATGCCCCACCCCTATGCGCTGACAGCATAAAACTCCCAGCACCCACAATGTGTCAGTTCAATGCCCCTAAACACATCATGGCAGTTTTTCACTCAGCACTGGGGTGCGTAGCCCTCAATCTTTTGTTGCCCCATGGCATATTATAATTATTTTTGTTTAAAAATAAAAAATGTTGCCGGGTGAAAGCCTATTGGCATATATTTTCGTGTATGGTGCTTGGATGGAGAAACATCTGCTTATATGGCAGGTGACAATTGCCAAAGCGGGTGAGTTGAGGGGTTTGACGGCCCGAGAGGTGGGTTGTAGTACTGTGACGAGGAAGAGTAGGAATAGGTGTAATGAAGTTTACCAGTATTTACTTGTGAGACATACCAAAGTTAGAGGTGAAAAAGAGTCCATGAAAATAACCTGCCAACCAAAGTGCAGTTCCAATACCCCATCACCAATTTATTACCAGATATCACAACAAATCTCCCTTGGACACGTGCACCAGTGCTCACCCTTCCCTGAATGAGGTTGATCCCTGCTGATGTAAGTTGAGGCTATAATGCACGGTTTTAGATTCAGGGGAGCTGGGAGCTATTTAGTTCCTGCTTGTAGAGTCGGGTTTGCTTGACACCAGCAGCTACCAGGAGGTACTTTTGGCTCCACAGTAATCTTGGCCCTTCCAAGATGGCCGGATTTTCTCCTCATCCAGTGAGAAATGTTCGTGGTCTGGCCAACTCCCCCTCCCATAGGTTGCCTTGGCGTAGATAGGCCAATCACAGCAACCGGGAGGTGGGAGCAGGCCCAGATCAACCAAGGCCCACAACAAGGCCCTGTCCATGGTACGCCACATTGCTGCCCCCTGTATCTGTGCCCCCCCATGAGTTGTGTGTGAGCCTCCCACCGACCCTCATGCCCCCCGTTAGTGTGTTTGTACCCCCCCTCCAACCCCCTTGCCCCCTGTGATTGTCTTGGTTGCCCTCTACTTCCTCACACCTTTCCCTCCTGTTAATTTCAGGCATTACCTCAATTGCCATCAGGCATTGTAATCGTAGCCGGCTGTCTTTCGCAGCTATCTTCCCCTCTCCCCCCTCTCTTTCCTCTCCCTGCCTTCTTTGCAGCCACCTCCCCCCCCCCTTTCATGTCCATTAGCACTTATTCTTATCATTTGTCCCATGACCTCTGATAGCAGCTTTTCTGTCCCCACCTTTCCCTCCTTGTCTTCTCCTCCCACTCCCCCCAACACTATTCTGAATCGTCGTCTGACCTAATATGATAGTCGCTTGTTTGTTCCTCTCCTCCTCGCCCTCCCACTCCTCTTGTTATTCATGCACTACATCAATTGTCGTCAGGCATAGTAATGTTACTGCTGGTTTTGTCTTTCTTCCCTCCGCCCTTCTCCTTAATTTGTTCCCTGCACTATGGGAAATGTCGCTAGGCTGATTATGATAGTTATTTTTCACATTCCAAATTGTTTCAAGGACTTGTAAGAATGTAATTGTATTCTCCCATGTTCCCTCCCTCCTTGAAGTGCTTTGAAACTCATTGTGTATAGGCACTATACAAATTAAATTCCCAAGGCCAACTGATCCTGAACAAACACACCTATGTGAATTTAACTCTGTGCCTTTGGGACTCTATAAATAATCATTAGGGCACATCTACATGTCATTGAAAGCATAAGGGGTCCTAGATAATGGACCAAATGAAAATGTTTGCATGCATTTTATGTGGAAGTAAAATTTGTGTAATGCTATGTAACTATGCACTCCTCAGTGCTAGCTCATAGTCATCAGTTAATGCTGGATACTAAGGAGATGCTTTTAGCTCGTTTATCCAATCTTAATTTCAATCCCTGTAATATCTGGTGAAGTATTTGTGTCAGTCCAGGTCGCTGCCCTGCAAATGTCATGAATAGGCCCTCACTGCTCCTCTGCCCATGTTGCCGCCCTGCCTCTAGTTGAACAACCCTGAATGAAGCCAGCAATAAAACCTGTGCCTCTGAATGGGCCAATGCAGTTGCCTGCCGAATTCATCGACTAATAATGGGGACAGTTGCCCTCCATTCCTGGCTTTGAACCACCAAAATGCCAAACTGTCTAATGGATGCAGTCCTCTGCTGGTACATCAAGACAGACCTATTGACATCCAACTTGTGCCAGTGCTTCTTCTGTGGAGAAGTGGAACCAGGGAAAAAGGACAGAAGCACACAGCATCATGAAATTTTGACAGAACCTTCTGAAGAAATCCTGGATCACACTGGACAATTGGCAAATCTGACTGGACCCAAAGGAACGAAGTAGAACACAGCAACAACCAAATCTCTTATAACCTACGGGCTGAGGTAATAGCCAACAGAAACGCTGACACAGTTTCAACCAGAGAGGCCTGCAGCACCAAAGGAAGATCCAATGGTTGCAACCTGCTTACGCTATGGGCTTGGTCAGCAGGAAAGTCTTCAGCAGCTGATTGACTAGCAGCTCTCATTCTTTGCCTAAAACCCAATGCTCCCTAAAAGCCAGAATAATCGCCCACTGAGCTTGTACAGAGGACACAGCCAGGCTCATATCCCAGCCTTCTTGCAAGAACTACAAAATCGGCACGCAGCAGTCTGCTACCTGTTCCTGTTCAGTCATCTTGACATACTACAGCACAAAGTTCTCCAGTGCTTATCATACACCTTCAGAGTCGAAGGCCTCCTAGACTTGTGTACTGCCAGAGTAAGTTGCAGAGTCAACTCCTGTCTCTCAATATCCAAACAGCCGAACACAAGATATAGGAGACCTCAGAATCTTCCTGAGTGGGTATGGGGAGGAGGGCATGAACCACCCTGGAGAGACTGCCAGGTCGAGCAGAAGAGGATACGAGGCGCATCTCAGTCATACAGGTGCTACCAGAATCCCTTCCGACCCAGAGTCATGGAACTTGAGCAGTACCTTGGGAAGCAGAGGTATTGAAGGAAAGTCAAAGAGAGGCCCCTCCGACCAGGACACTGTCTCCTGAGAAGGGAGCCTGGAGCAGAACCTGGACAGCTGGGCATCCTAAGGAGAGGCAAACATATCCAGTATTGGCACATTGAACTTCCCACAGATCAGGCGATACACTGACAGGTGCAACACCCAACCGGAGGAAGTGAGCACCCTGCTCAGACTGTCGGCTTGGACGTTGTCCACCCCCTTGATGTGAATCACACGCAGCAACAGCAGGTTGTCCCACGCCTGCCCCTAAACCACTCCATAGCCTAACCGTATCGCCAGCGACTCCAGCTGAATGGGACCGAGTCCCTCCTTGGCTGTTCTCATGTGCCATAGCTGACGTATTGTCCTTCCGTTCCAGGACCAATGACCCCTGGATGTCTCAAGAAAACATTTGAAGAGCCTGGAAATTCTCCACCAGCTCCCTCCAATTGGATGAATGAGAGGCCTGCACGTTCAGGGTCCCCAAAACGCTTCTTATCTGAGGCCACTGGGTCAGCAGTAATTCTGTTCAGCAAGAGTTGAACCAGCCAAAATCCTCACAGAAGGTTGTCCAGGACCATCCGCCACTGAAGCTGAACCCTCAGCTCTGGGGAAATGGCGATCCGTGACTCCTAAAACTGAGAGTCTGTCCTCCAGTGAGGGTGCAGGTGAGACACCAAAGGTTGCATGTGAAGCATCACCCCATGTAACCAGAAACACACACAGTGCCATGTGTCCCTGCACCCAGAGCACCTCCCTGGCAGTATCCCAGTCCCCGGCAAACAGCCTGATACAATGGCAGCAACACATGCCCCTGCAATTTCCAATAGCGGACCCCAATGTACTGAAGATCCTTAGATGGCTCCAAGTGAGCCTTCTTCAGGTTGAGCAGGAACCCGAGATCCTGCAGGTGATGGCCAGATGCTCTGCCGACAGATCCTTGGAGGAAGCCTTGAGAAGCCAATTTCCCAGGTAAGGGAAAAACGGTATCCCCCTGGCGTGAAGGAGAACCACCACAGGCCCAACTCGTTTGTGAAGATCCTCGGAGCATTCGTGAGGCTGGACCGAAGAGCCCTGAACTGGAAGTGACTGCCCATGAGAAGAAACCTCTGATACTTCTGATGAGACCTCGAATGGGCACATGAAAGTAAGCGTCCTGAAGATCCAGGGATGCCAGAAAGTCGAACTCCTCGGTCAACTGGATAATACGCTGCAGACTCTCCATCTTGAAGAGCAGAGTCTGCACAAACACATTTAGTCTCTTCAATTCCATGACCAGCCTGAACTTGCTGTTTGGCTTCAGAACCACCAATATGATGGGGGAAGCCCTGAGCCCTCTGTTTCCGGGTAACCTCCTGAATCGCCTCCTTCCCCTGCGTCATAGCCAGAGCGTTTGGCAACTCCTGTCTAGAGGAGGGAAACAATGCCCCTGCACATGGGGAAGGAGAGGCAGACTCAATCTCGTATCCCCACTGAACAATCCTGTTCACCGAGACGTCGGAAGACACGCCCATCCATACACTCCAGAACCAGCAGAGTCTGGCACCCAAACATCTGGCATCAGGACTTCTGCAATGCTGCCTGGGCGAAGGGCTTGACAGACTCATGAGGCGATTTCTGCCAGAGGGCTTCCGATATCCCACTTAGATATGGTGTGACTCCTAAACTTTGTATGTCCCCCAGACGTCCCTGACTGGGGTTTAGCATCAGAGTGCCTGCAGAGCTTGTCAGCCTTGAACACGCAATGCACCCGGTCCTCCAGGAGTCACCAAACGGCATCTTCCCTTCAAAAGGAATCTTAAGCGCCGATGCTTTCTGATGTCCATCAGAATGTCTTTTCCAGGTGGTAGCAGGTACTGGCCACACCACAGGAAGCTTCACGCCAGGCAGCAGCGGACCAGGAACCCTCAACCACACACACTGCCCAGTAGGAAGGCACAGGATGTAGCCACCCCAACTCACATAACCAAGCTAGGGGTGCAAGGAAAGGGCAACAGCCAAGTGCCCCTCAAGTTCAGCATGGAGAAGATAGAAACTGTAGCAACCCATACATCCACCAGAGTTCCTCTCAGGATGGCAGGAAAATTAAAACTGGCACGTTGTGGGAGCTAGGAGTGTTCTGCACTCAGTGGAGAGGGACGGGGCATATATTTCAAATGAAAAAGATGGAATGGATTCCTGAAGAGGAGGTTGGTACCTGAAGGGTAAATTACCGGGGTGAGAAAGATGGACATGGAGGTAATGAAACCTATGACTTGAAATGCTGTTAAACGTGGACCTTGTTAAAATCGATTGGCAAGGGGTAGTAGTTTGTACGCTCATATGCTGCATTGGAATACTTTCTCTTTTTAACAAAACTGATACATTGTGGAGAGGATGCATTAGTGTCCTCTGGCATTCAGTGCCCCAATGTCTTATTGTAGTCGCATTTTCAAATGTTTTAAAAAGTGAAATACGACAAGTAAATGTTAACCTTCACAATGCTGCTTCAACCAATTTTCCATGTCTGTCATATTATACTCTGGACATAAATGACAGAGGCACCCTAGATTTTCGTGTGAAAAAATGTGATTTGTCTTAGCAAGAGGTGTAGGAAAATTGAGATTTTTTTTTTATTTTAATGAAGACTACGGGGGCATGCATTTAGCATGAAACTCTTTACTGATCCGCTAGCAGCATAGAACATTAATTAATTAATTAATTAGAGGAAAGCACGTACCGTGGCCCAAGTTAACATACTGTGAGGGGTCAGAAAGGAGAGCCAGACACAAGATTGTCATGTTTTGTCAAAGATATTTATTAAATGAAAATGGGTTGGAAAAATGCCTCGACCCTATGCGAAAGAGGAATTTCCCCAACTATAAACCAAAACTAAGGAGTCTGTCTCTGTCAGGATGTCAACAACTGAAAAGCCGTCCTTGTGTGCAAAATATCCTTCCTAACCCTCGCACTACAAACAAAGCAGTAAAAATGTGTAACGAAATATCTTCAACTTGATACTGGCAAAAAGTGTTCACAACTGAAGAAAGAATAGTTCCAACAAAACTGTTCTCCAAGGTAAAAGCCCTTTAATCCAGAGGGTGCACCCCTTCCCAAGGATTCTTAAGTAGGATGACAATAAGTCTCTTTTACTAACAGTTTGTTTGTATCTTGCCTTGATTCACAAAGTTCCTGTTTAGGGTACACATTCTGTTGCAGTCTTTCTTTAAAACAACTTTCACCTTGGTTTAGAAAACAATGTCTTTCTTTAGCAACTATCTCTACTTGGTTAAAATTCCTGGAAGCTTTGTGAATGACCTGGTATACTCCCATGCCAGGTTACTTTATGCAATGCCGACTGCCTGGTGTACTCTCCTGCCAATATTCTTTATGCAACATCAACTGTCTGGTGTACTTGGATGCCAGGCCTTCGCTTGTGGTTCTCACTTCCCTACCAGAACTTCTAATGTGTTTCAATTGCCTGTTAAATTGCTTTACCAGGGATTCCCACGTGCTTCAATTGCCTGGTAACTTGCATTGCCAGGGCTTCTCATGCTTTTCACAGTTTCTATCACCAATAAATGCACGTATTGCTCTTGGCTTGGTATATAGATTTGCGGTAAGGTTTGTTCAAGATTTGCCCAACACTTGCACTTCATGCATTCATAGCTTATTGGGGATTGTACTTTTGCCTTTTCTACATTCCAAACATCTTCTCATAGTGTTAATAATGGTATTACGTTCAAATTGCTGTTGGCGCGGTCCCTGGAACGCCCGGGCTCCAATGGATTTGGGTGGACTCACCGGTCTTATCCAGCCTCTCCGGTTCGCACTTCTGCAGCATGCTGCTTTCACCCGCTGACCACGCTGGAGTGTGCAGACATTCTTCTGGCTTTCTACGTGGCTCCTCGGTTACACGCCTGCTTCCTTCCAGGTCCTGGAATGGAGAATACCACCTTCTCGACATGCAGAACACCCAGGACCTTTTTCACGGCTCCCAGCATCTCCATGGCACTCCGGTCACAGGCACAGCATCTCTCCCTCTGATGTGGCAACCTTCCTTGTTCTGCCACACTGGTATGTTGTCTCCGGCTTCGTGAGCCTTGGGACAGGAGCCCACATCTTCTCCTGCACTCCCTCTCCCAATAGTGCACTGGCCATGTTTAAATGTCCCACGCACAGGTGTGTTGGAAAAACAACTAAACTGCATGTTGGGTTTCAAGCTCCCAGTGCCTTGTCCAAACTCCTTCATCCTCCTCGTCTCAGTACTTGGGGAATTCTGGGAGTTGAAGTCCATAGGTGTCATTGGACACGGTATTTGAACAGTTCTTTATGATTTCACATAAAGGTATTTCAGAAGAAAAAGGTGTTGTATTAGAGCTTTGTGTGTTTGTGTCATATCTGGGTGTTTGACCAGAAAAATGTGAGGAAGAGATTCCTTTACTTCTTCTACAAGGGAGAACAAGAAGTTGACAATATGCCATTTGAGTCTTGGTATTAGAGGGTCTTCCTCATCAGAAAGGGGAAGATGCCGCGTCTCGTCCAATGAAGTCATGACATCTCCCCGTTAGCTGTTTCCTCCCATGTGATCCCTCCCATGTGATCCTCCCTCATAAAGCCGCCCCAGGGTCATGATAAGGGAGCGGCTGCCATCCCCTGACCACACGGGGAGGAAGTCATCGCTAGGGAATCTGTGATGACTCCATTGGATCCATCACAATGACCACAATTAGTAGTCTATAAATATCCATGCTGCGAAGTGGGTCCTATTTGCCTTACTGCAAATGTATGCTTCTAGAAACAAGGCGTGGATATAACCGATGTCATGAAGCAATCACTTGGATCAGTCTCCAGTTTCCTGAAGTGAGGAAAACCTGCAATGTTTGAGCAGGAGGGACAAAGGGTGAGAAAATCTACGCCTCTGTTGTCTCATGCGCATTTACCACTATTTGTGAAGTGTGCAAAACCGGTTTGAAAAAGAACACTTTGAAAGTGGAATCGCTAGACCAAGATCTTAAAACCCCCTGCTGGGTAAGACATAAAAGCCGTGCCCCCCTAGAGGAATGGTCGGGAAATACAGAGACATCAATGCCGGCCAGGGACATAATCATCTTGCAAGGGTAGGAGACGAGATGGGTGCAAAGTTTTCTTGAAGGAAATTAGCAGCTTTGATTTATTTGCCACCCTGAGATTGGCTGTTGCTCTTTGATATTGTTTTAAACATTTCTTCTGGTTAGGGAAAGCAGGGTATGTAATGGTGGTAGAGCCACATTTGTGCAGCTGTTAGCAAGAAAACTAAGAAAACTGTGAAAGGTCTATTGTTTACATCTAACACTTTAACATCAGATACTCTTGTGGGAAGTCCGAATCAGGAAATGGACAGCTTGTTGTGTTTTGTACTGAAAGGCTTTTATTTTGGTGCAACACCCGTGGTCTAATCCTTCTACTCTGGTCCATATGCGGAAAGAAAGACAAGGGTCCATAAGGGTGCATGTAAAGCTGTCCTACATCTAGATACCAACTGGCCTCATCCTAATCCTATCACTACAAAGTAACAAGTACAGTAATTCCATCAATTTTAAGCAGGATTACTGTTACTGCTGGGAAAATGAAGAAATTACTGAATGGTAATTCCAAAGGCGGAATCTGTACTAACCGGAAAAGTGTCATGCCACAAATGGGAAGTTTACCGGCAGCCATCTTTAAAAACGCAATCCAATCTGAATCGCCCATTTCCTGTTGCCATCCAAAGGCAGAACTTGTGCCAAAAATGTCTCGGGATAAAGGCATGGGGAAAGTGCCTGAAATGCAGCAGGAGAAATATTCCACAGGGGGCGGCACAGTGGAGCCACTCAAACTCATGCTATGGGAGAAAAAAGGCAAGCATCATCCTTCATGTGGAAGACACAGGAGGAGCTAAAGTTGGAGAATCCAGTTAACCTGGGATGTGAGTAAGAATTTCATCTCTAATAAAAATGCTTGACCTTGTCTCACTAGCCTACGCCTGTGGCTTGCTGCATAATCAAGTGGGCCAACAGCCTACCAAATGGCAATGTGACCAATGGCCTGGCAACAACATGTGTGTTTAATTCATGGTGGGACACAATGTCCACATGACTGTGAAAATAGAAACGTACCATCCCATAATGGACATGTGAAATATGCAATCTGTAGACTTGCCCATCATGGCAAGACATGGCCTTGTACCAACAAACTCCCTGTGGCCACATCCATCCCTGAAACACCCAAAAGCAATCCACCCTTTTTTGTCCTGTGTTTCTTGTTGTCCTCTTGTGTATATGTGCGCTCAGATGCCTGTAGGTTTTTGGTGCGGCATAAATAAATAATTTTAAAAAACATGCTGAGCCGGGCAGATTACATCTGAGGGCACTTCTACAGGTGCAAGCTCCTCGGCCTCCACCCCTGCACCCTTGGGACACGTAGGAAGACCCCATAAAAAAAAGAATCTAACAGCAGCTGCAACATGCCAGGCGCCCAAACCAGCCACACTGCCACCATCACACCAAGCGTGGTAGCTGACCACACCAACCTTAATGCCAATGCTGGCCCTCTGCCTACTACCACTACAGCCGTCGCAGCTGTCTATGCCGCTCCCCCACCTCCTGCCAAGTACACAACTCTGCCTGCCTGTGAGGGTCAGAAATGAGAGGCATACACAAAGTTGTAATATTCTCAGTCAGACATTTTATGTAACACAAAATGGGTTGGATTAACACCTTTTCTAACCCTATCCTGAAGAAACTGTCCTTGTGTCCAAAACATTATTTGACCCTCACACTAGAAACAAACAATTAAGGGTGCAAGGACATGTCTTTGACTTATGTTTAGTGTAAAGTGTTCAAAAAAACAAAGCAAAATCCAAAAGGTGTATTCGAAGCAGAAACCCTTGGATCTAGAGGGTGGTTCCCTTCCTCTGGATTGTTGGGTCGTATGGCAAAGTGTCTCTTTTAAACAATAGTTTCTCTGTATCACAAATGTCTCTATATCCCAGTTATTTCTTAGGGCTTTTACACTGGATTTAGAAAGTTCTAGTTAAAATACTAAATTTTACAAAATAGTCTTTCTTCAACTTTTGTTATAACTTTGAAGGATTGGTGTATTCCTTCGCCAGAAACCCTCTCATGGATTCTTTCAGGTCTCCTGCTGTACTCGCCTGCCAGGCATTTCCCCAAGATGTTCAGAGTTTTTACAGATTCAAATGCTTATTTTATTTGACTGTCAGGACTTCTTTTATGGACTTCTTAGATCCTTGTGGTATACTCCCATGCCACCATGTATCTTGCCACAATTTTAAAGTCGTTGCACAACTTTGGTGGATTGCCTGGTATACTCCCCTGCCAGGAATTCTGCTCTGGGGCTTTAAAGATCCCCTGATATACTTCCCTAACAGGTATCCTCCCCGCTCACATGTCAGCCACCTGGTGTCTTCTCTTTACCAAGTCTTCTTATTTGTTTCACTGTCTTTCTCAATGTACCACATCAGCATCTGCTTTGTACTGTTCAATGTATTTACTTTGGGTACGCTTGTTTCAGCTGTGCCCCACATTGACATCTCATGCATAGATAGTTGTTCAACTTTCGTTGTTGCACGTTCTCTTGTTGGTATTAAAATCTTTTCTCTTTCAAGTATTGATTTAACATTAGGGTTTTTCTGTGTTTAACTTGACTTTGAGAATTGTCAGTAATGTCAATCTCACATACTTCATTCACTTGATTATGAGTGTTGGTACGCCCTTGGGTCCCCAATGGCTCTGGGCAGACTTACTGGTTGTTTGCGGTATCTCCGATTTATGGCGTGCCTCTGCGGTAAAGCTTCCTCCCTGGGTTGGCGTCTGACATGATGCAGACATCTCCCCAGCATTTCCTGCGGTTCCACCTTCACCCGCCGGCTTCCCTCTGTGGCCTGGACCAGAGAATGCTGTGTCTCCGGCACGACTGTTCATCCAGGAGCTCTGCTGTGTCTCCTAGTGCTCCCACCGTCCTTCAGGTGTGTCTGCTGCACCTCTTCTTCCTTCATGCCATGCCTGTGTGTGACTCGCTTTCGCGAGCTGCTGCACAGATGTACCTGTCTTCTCTCTGTCGGCTTTCTCCTGCCTGGTTCTCTCCCATAGTAACTTACTTAATATTGCGGATTCCATTTTTAAATGTCCCGGGGCACTTTAGTTTCAACAGAACTAGTCTGCACAAGGGTATTTGAGCTTGGCTTGATTTGCATTAACTCTTCCCTCCTCTTCGTCTCAGTACTTGAGGCTTTATGGGAGATGGAAATCCATAGATGTAATAGAAATTCTTTTAAAAATGATTTTCTTTTTTCACTTTCTTGATTGATTTACATAACTGTTAAACATTAGTCACAGTACCCATATCAACAGTAACTACCCCTCCTTCCCTCCCTGCCCGGTTCCCAGTGCAGCGCATAGGATATTACACATATTCGTTTATTCACTCTATTCTATCTAACATCATTAGGTTCCTTCACATGTCAAGTCATTCTGCCATTTTCCAGGTTCACCTGTGTTCATAGCTCAGTGGGAGACGTTAATCAATGGGCATGCACCGCCTTGTTATGTACCCCTGTGCACATATTTAAGATTCCCATTACTGGTGAAGTATTTTTTCAATAATTACGTGGTCTCCCAGCTTGTCAGCATGTTTTGTATCCGCTCCGAATAATATTGTTGGAAAAAGGGCCAGTAATCAATCATCATGCTATTGATTGGGAGTGTTGATGCATATGGAGTTTCTCTTTTCTCACATACGGTCGTGAATTCCAGCCATCTCAGAAAAGGTGCGTTGCGTTCCCCCTCCCCCCCATGTTCTAGCTATCGTGTATCTGGCTGTCACCGTGGCCATCCCCAACAGCCTCCCCTCCAGATGAGTACCCTCCCCGATCAATGCCAGTAACCATAGCTCTGGTGTGTAGTTCCATGCAGTCGGTAACATTTCAGGCATTGCCTCCTCGATTTCCCCGCCCTCCCACCCCCCTGAAGGGTCCGATTCGTGGACAAGACCAAGCCATGTGCTAGAAATCAGCAGAGTCCCCATTGCATCTTCTACAGGAGGGGGATCCCTCTGGGAAGAATCTGCTCAGACGGGCCAGGGAATAATAGACTTGGTTTAGGAATATTATGGTGTATTAGTCTAAACCGGTTGTTTAGGGACAGTCTGCGTGCATATGTGTTTCCAATACTCTTCACTTACTGCGATTCCCAATGACTTTTCCCAGGTGTTCCTATATGTCTGCCTGCCCACCTCCCTCGCCCTTCTGACCATCTTGTAAATGGTTGATTCCAGTTTCTTGGTGGACTATAGATTGAGCACTTATTGAAGAATTGGGTGGGGGCGCGGGCATGAGGGAACTCAAGCCATTTGCGTCTCAATACCTTCTTTTAGTCTAAAATACAGGAGCTTGGTCACGGCAGTCCATTCTCCTTTGGCTTTCAGGACGTCCCACCTTATGAACTGCTCATTCTGAATCAGATCCCCTAATGTCTGGACTTCAAATTTCCGGAAGTGTATCTGGAAAACTCTCTTATGTGTGAGCGGGATCCTGCATATTTTGTATATAGGGAAGTCCGGTGGAGTGGCAGGCCACAGCTCTGGTCACCCAGCCATTCTGTCCCCAGGCTTTGCATGTCACTTCTGTAGGTTGGACCTCAGTCTGTAGCATCTTTTCCCGGGTACCCTCAGAGCATCCCAAGTAGGTAATTCGGGCACACAACAGCCTTCGCCAGTAATGAATGAGGGTCAGCGGTGAGAGCCCCCCACCCGACTATGTATTGGACCAGCCCCGCCAGAAAATAGATGTATAAATCAGGATATTCCAGCCCGCCCCGCTCATATGGTAGCTTGAGGGTGTCATAGGATACACTGGCCTGCTTACTAGCCTATGCTAGTCGTATCATTAAGCATTTGACCCGAGACCAAAAGTGCGTCTGGGGCCAGATGGGTTAATTATTGAATATATAGAGTAGTTTGGGCATGACAACCATTTTAGCTAGCACGATGCAGGTCACCTACGAAATAGGCAAGAGTATCCACAAGTCCACTCTGTGCTCCAGCAATTCCAGAATCCTCACATAGTTTTCTCTGTAGAGATCTCCCACTGACAGGGTCACAAGGATACCCAGATACTATATGCCCTGGGGGCACTAGCGGAAGTTCTCTCCTACATCTGTTTGTTGAACGCATGGGGTCAAGGGCAACACTTCCGATTTGTTCCAATTTATTCTTAATCCAGAGAGGACCTCAAATCTACTTATCTCTTGTATCAATGGGGGTAAATTCAACCTAGGATGTTTGACGTACAATAATATATCGTATGCATATAGGGAAACGACAGTAAGATGTGAGTGTATTCGTATGCCTCGATGTGCGTGAAATTCTCGTATATATGACAAGCCAGCAGCTCCACTGCAAGGGCAAACGGGATCGGTGAAATGGGGCACCCCTGATGTGTTACCCGTGGTGGATGCATGTATTCTGATGTCATACCATTTGTATACACTGCTGCCCTAGGCGCAGTGTACAGCAAGCAAATCCAGCGTATGAATGTCAGGCTGAATCCGCAGCGGCGGAGGATCTCGAACAGAAATGGCCACACAACGGAATCGAATGCCTTCGCCACATCCAACACCGCAACCGCCATGGGGACTTCTAGGTCGACATTATGCATGCGTGTAAAAAGTCGCCTCAGGTTATTTTGAGTCGAATGACAGGGGATAAAGCCTGCCTGATCCGGTAGGACTAGTGCAGGCATGTGTGTTAGAAGTCGGTCCGCTAGTATTTTGTTGTCGGTATTAATTGGAGACAATGGTCTGTATGATGTGCACCTTCGGGGATCTTTCTCTGGCTTGAGGAGCAATGTTACCAGGGCAGTTCTTGTGGAGTCTGGAAGGGTACCTGTGGCCATGGCACTTTAGTATTTTTCGCGTAGAAGTGGGAGCAGGTAGTCTAAGTAAGTTTTATAGAATTCGGCAGTTATTCCATCAAGATACGGGCCCTTTCCATTAGGGAGAGTATTGCTTTTACGAATCTCTTCGTCCGTTTTGGGTGCATTTAAAGTCTCCCATTGGTCTGGGCTATCAGCCATCCTAGGGCTATCTCATCTAGGTATTGCATTATAATGTCATGTCCTGGGTTGGAGCAGGATGTATATAGCCAGTCATAATATTCACAGAAAGTGCTGTTGATCCCTGCTAGGACTTTAATGAGGCATCCGTTCTGGTACTCGACCTCCATAATGGGCGTCACTTGATGCTCTTGTTTAATAGCCCATGCTAGAGTCTTGCTGGGGCGGTCGCCCTCCCTATACCTTGTCGCAGCAATCGGGCCTGAGAAATCTCTCGTCCCTGACTGCCAATTGGTGCAGTTCCTCTCTTTGCGCTCTCAAGATGTTGCGCACCTCGGCCGTATCCTGGGTCCCCTATTGGGTCTTTAATTCCTTGATGGTCACTTTCCAATGCCCATATAGACATGCATGGGTCTTTCAACACCCCCTTCTTTTGATATACAACATCCCCTGACATATACTTTAAAGACCTCCCAGATCACACCTGGATCGGCTACTGAGCCCTCATTGGCTTGAAAGTAGGTCTGTATGTCCTGACCAATTTCCCCACGGAACGAGACCTCATGCAGAGCCGTGGCCCTGAACCGCACTGTAGCTGTTTCGGGGGCCCAGTCAGACCAGCAATGCGGATCAACACTGGGGAGTGGTCCTAAAGGTTTCAGGGGAGTATATTAGCCTCCACCACACTTCTAGCCAGGGTGGGTGGTCACAATTTTTTATTTTTGGATTTGTAGAGCGCACTACAGCCCACAGGCATCAAGGTGCTTTGAGAAGACGTAAGAACTTGATTATTGGTTGCAGAGATGCAGCCCAACAGAGTATTGCTTAGTACAGAATGTTTGTTACAAGATGCTTTTGATAGTGTTACTTAGATGCAAACAAAGAGATACATACATATGGGCATGCAGCCTAGACAAAGAGCCTTGTTTTGATGGCTTTGCTGAATGAGAGTCCATGGCCCTGATCTGGTACGGGAGCATGTTCCAGAAAGTGGCGGCCATGATGGGGAAGCTTGTGCCACACGAGCGCACTCTGTGAGATAGGGGAACAGTGATTTGGTTTGAGTAAGCCATCCTAGAAGGTCTAGATGATGTGTGTCTGACAATCCTTTGGGCCAGGTAAGGAGGGCCACACCTATGGAGACATTTGTGTGTCAGGGCGAGGCTTTTAAAGACAATCCTTTCCTTGACGGGGAGCCAGTGAACGTGCCTTCTGACCCCAGAAATGTGGTCCCTCCGTGAGATGCTCGTTGCTGCCCTAAGGATGTTGTTCTGAGCTAGTTGAAACTTGGCAAGATTCTTGTGGGAGGTTCCAACAAAAAGGGCACTACAATAGTCAAACCTTGAGCTAATAATTGCCCTAGCTATGATCAGGAAATTCTCCTGGGAGAGGAAAGGTCTGGCTGCATTGAGCAATTTGGAATGGTAGGCTGCGGAGGATGCAATAACATTGACCTGTCTGTCCATTGTCAGGTTGGGTTCAAGGTAGACGCCATGGTCTTGATGACTTGCGAGACGGTGATTGGGATGTTTTCAATGGTGAAAGAGCAGTATTGTGTCATGATGCCTACCCCCGGGGACCCAGACCAAGTCCAGCAACCCTGGAAGCAGGCATCAAGTTATCCTAAGCAAGCCCAACAACCCCTGCTAGGGTCTATTTGGGTCCAGGCCTGGCGCCTATGGCGCCAGGCTCATATGGAGAGTCAGTCCTGGCGCCATAAGCGCCAGGCTCGTAGATTAAAACTTACCTGATGCAGACCATGCTGCAAGAGCTCCAAGGCAAAAGAGGCTTGGAAGGGACTACTTTATTTAGGGACAAATTTTTTTTTTTTTTTTTACTCGGGCGGGGCTGGGGAGGAATACTTACCTGGGACTATTTTGGTGGCTATTTAAACCATGCCCGAAGAGCAGCACACGCTCCGCGTTATTCTGCATCCAGCAGCGTAGCGCTCACCGTGCTTGCAAGTCTGCATCTAGCCTTCTGCCACGTCCGCCTCGAGTTTGGAGCTCCTAGAAAAAGGGAGAAAGAAGGAGAAAAGGTTAGAACAAGAGCAATACCTTTGATCCTTACCTGAATTCCCGATCCGTCGCGCCTTCGAGCTGGAAGAAAGAAGTTATTTGATGCGCGTCCCCTCGCCTGCTGCAGCGCCGCGCTGAACTCATCGGCCTTCGCAGCATCTTCACATTCCACCGCATCCTCCTGCATGTTCCCGCCGCACTCCGGCAACTAAGGAGAAGACAAGAACAGCAAGGTGAGCCAAGGGAATACACAGAGGAATATTAGGTACCCCCCCATAGACTTCCCTGATTTTACCACTGGGGGTACTATTCCTCTTCACGGGTCGGCGCAGCTTCCACTGCATCTTTGCCGAACCCCGTCCCCTAAGGGGAAACAAAAAGACAGCAAGGTGAAACAAAGGGACTAACAAGGGGAACCTCCTCACCACAATAGTCTTACCTGATTTTACCGCCGGAGGTATTATTCCCCGAGACTTCATACTTTCTCTCAGCGCCTGAATAAGGGAGAAAGCAATAGGTTACATATTGACATTATTTTATCGAACTGTGTTGGAAAATACAAATCCTTACTAGAATACTACCGGTTGCCACGAGGAACTCTTCATTAGGGTCAAGCTGCAACCTGCAAGGAATCGGACAAGAGTGAAAGTCAGGCATTTGAACTCTTATGAACTTTATACTTACGGCGTCTTGCCGGGAATCTCAGAGTCAATATTGTTCTGGAACTCACCAATTCCTTCGAGCCAGTGAAGCAACTGGTTATCAACGCGCCCCTGCGCTCAATGCAGGATGGAGAGCTCATCTTTTCAAACCATCAGGTGAGACTATTAGAGGGGACATCAAAGGTGATCTGTGGGGAGAACAGCGGAGGTGGGGGGATTTAGGCTCAACTCCACGGGTGGTTAATTCCCTTTCTCCATTTGCAGAAGAATATTCCTACGGGCCAAGCAAACGAAGCTAGGTGGGCCAGTCCAGTCCGTCATCTCGGCCTTACGCATCACATTGGTGGAGACCGCAGATGAGCGTAACATATTGCTTGTCCAATTTGCCCAAGGTGGAGGAGGAACCAATCGGCAGGAGTTCGGTTTTCTCACTGTTGAAACATAACCAGTTTTCTCCATCCAGGATTGGATCATGGAGTGGAGGGTGCTCATGTCCATTGAATAGTCTCCCGAAAGGGGGATGAACACCTTGGTGTCATCTGCATAGTTGGTGTATGAGATGCCCAGGGCGTCCAATATTCTGAACAGCGGCCTCGTGAAGAGGTTGTAGAGGGTGGAGCTATGCAAGAACCCTGTGGGACCCCACATTTAATGAGACTTGAGTTGGCATTAGAGGTTTCGGAGAAAACCTTCATCACTCTTTCCTGTAGGAATGAAGTTATACATGCACAGGCCCTCGGGGAGAAGTTGGCTGCAGATGAGAGGTGATGGCAGAGGGTTTTGTGATCCACCAGAACAAAGGCAGCGGAGAGGTCTAAAAGAAGGAGGAGCGCAGGTTTGCCTGCGTCTCTCAGGTCATCAATTTGATTTTTTAGGTCAAGTAATGCTGTTTCGGTGCAATGTCGAGGACGGATCCCAGACTGGCGAAGACCCAAGAAGGTGGTTGTCTTCAATGAATTTTTGGACTTGCAGGTAGGCTGCTTTGTCTAGAATTTTAAGCGGGAAGGGGACAGTGGTAATGGGCCTGTAGTTCCCTGGGACCGATGGGTCGAGGGAGTTTTTTTATTTTTATTTATTTTTTTAGGAGCGGTCAGACCTACGCTTCCTTGAGTCCAGTTGGAACATGGCCGGCCTGGAAGGAGGAGTTAATGAAGGCGGTGATAAATGGGGCAAGGGATGAGGCAAAGTCTTTAATGAGCTGAGCCGGGCAGGTGTCGTCTGTTACAATTTGAGGGCTTGATGGATTTGAGGAGAGCAATTACTTTAGGTTCACTCATGTCTGTGAATTCAAACATTGTGGTCTGCTTGGGAGTGGAGACTGGGGCAGGAGTATCAGGACTGTTAGCAAAGAACTTGGGCAACGCTTTTTGATGGGCCAGAATTTTGGCGTGCAGGGAGTCCAGTTCGTCTAGCATGGCTTTTTGAATTTTGTTGCACCACGTTGCGTCCGTCAGGAGTGTAGGAGGCGGGGGTGAGGGCGTCTCCAGTTCTCTAAAGATGGCAAAGATTTCCTTTGTCCCAGATTTGGCATTTTCAATCCTGGAGTTGCAAGAGTCGGCTTTTGCCTGAATGATCGATGATTTATAGTCTTTAGGTATAGACTTAAAGGCAGCTTTGGAGGCGTCATTGGGGTTGTGTTTCCAGGTAGCAAGCACTGCCCTTTTTCTGGAATGGAATTCCATGAGCTCCTTGGTGAACCAGGCATTTGAGTGTTTTGCCTTCTTGGCTTTTTTTGAGATTGAGCGGAGCGATAGCATCTACTGCTTGGGAGATGACCTTTATTAAATGCAGTTGCCAGTAGCTCTGGGTCATTAGGGAAGGAGGGCCGGTACCAAGAGGTAGGGGGATAGCACCTCTTTGGTGAGCTTCTTTTGTATGCAGCTGGTAAGGGGATGGTAGACTTAGCAGACTCTTTGGGTGTCGTGATGTCAAGCTTAATGCAAAAGTGGTTGGACCAGGGGATGGGAGAAATTTCAGAGATTAAGAGGGAACAATTGTGAGCATATACCCAGTCAAGCGTGCGACCTTTGATGTGGGTTGGCTTAGAAATGGCTTGAGTAAACCCTAAGGTGGTTAAGGCTTTTAGCAGGGTGGAGGCATTAACATCCTTCGGGTCATTGAGCCCTAAATTAAGGTCACCCATGAGAAGGACTTTGGATGATTTTCTGAGGTTGTCAGACAATGCGTGGATGAGGGCCTCATGAAAATCAGTGGAGGGGCCTGGTGGGCGGCAAACCAGATGAAGGGCAATCGTATGAATGGGAGAGAGCTTGATTTTGAGAAAGAGGTAGTCGGCGTTCTGTCCCAATTCCCCAGGTATCCTTCTGATATTGAGTGTGTTTTTAGCAATAACAGCTACCTCTCCACCCCCCTTTGCCCAGTCTGGTCTTGCCTAAATATGGTGTAGCTAGTTGGTACTGCAAGGGCGAGGGCAGAGCCAGAGGTCTTGTTTAACCAGGTCTCACAAAGGAGTAGGTCAAGATTGTTATTGATGATGAGATTGTGAACATCAAGAGTGTGCCGGTACAGATGAGTGCACATTTCAATGGGTCATCCATCCAAAAGGGAGGAGGGGGGCAGCAAGGGGGGGGGCTAGTGTGTGAGAGTTCAGGGGCTGTAGTGATGTTGTTAGGGGGGGCACAAGGGGAGAGCAGCAGGCGTGCCTAGGTGACTAGTAGCATAACTAGCATCACATGACAATAGAGGCAGGTGGGCTGCCGGCAAAGCGGCAAGGCTAGTCACATCACAAGGCAGTTTACGTAAATGGGCTATGGCAGGACTGGTCACATCACAAGGCAATCAATTCTTGAGGAACTACCATGAACATTTCAGAAAAAGGAGTATTCCCTATCCTTGGGCTGCTTTTCTCGCCATATATCATGTAACCCTTGATAATTTACGATGGCGGTCCACGCCTGGGCTGCTCGTGGTAGAGTTGGCTGTGCTGTGGAGGATCTGTCCAGTTCTAACGCGGTGGCCATATTAAAATCGCCTAGCCAGATGATGTCATAGTCCGGGCACTTGTGGATATGATTGTCACACTGGTGAAAAAAATCTGGGGAGTCAGTATTTGGTGCATATATGTTTATCAACCAGAGTTTTAATCCAGAGACTTCCTCGGCTAGTATAATACATTGCCCCTCCTCATCACCAATCTGTTCGTGCAACTTGAACTCCAAGGAGCAGTTATACAGCCACCCTGCTAGAGTGTGTGGTGTAAGAGGAGCAGTGTCTGTGGACTCCCCAGCCCGCCAGCCTAGGGAGTGCCGCATTCCAAGCCAGGTGTGTCTTCTGCAGGCATAATATGTTTACATTCTGATTCTTGCTATAATTTGCTATTAACCGGGCTTTCTTCTGGTTAGTGAACCCACGTATGTTCCATGATGTTATTGACAATGTGTTGTCCGATTTCTTCTCTGCTTTAGGTGTTCCCATGATGCAGACAATAAAACGGAGTTCCTGGAGTTACAGATCCAACATGTTTGGTTTGAACATTGATCCATGGGCAGCATGCTACCAGGGCATGTTGCGAGGATCGGAAAGCTCTCCCTTGCGCTGAACTATGAACCCCCGCCCCCTGTTCCCAATACAAACTAGCTCAAATAAACTTTTACTATACCAAAACCCAGTTCCCACCCTCTCCCACCCATGCCAGAAACCTAAACCTACCTGCTCCCATATGCCCCCCTTCCCAAACGCACCTCATTAACAAACCCTCAACATTTCCCACAGTGTCTTCGGATATCGTGGCACCGCAGGCGGCCAGTATGCTCCTCTTGGTGGCGGCAGCTGTTCACAATTCTGCGGCCCAGTCCATCACCCCCAGAACTTTTTGTTGTAAACTATTGAGGCAACTGTGCAGTGATTCAAGATAGAATGCATGGGTGACTTGAGGGCGAGTGTCGAGGCGATCTCCCAGGATCCGGGAGATTGGAGCAAAACATTCAGCCATCTCAGAAGAGGTGAAGAAGGCCGCAGAGCGGTTATGGAGCACCCTAAGCTTAGCCAGGTATATCCTAGAGTTCTGTAGTTCCTTTCTACGTAGCATATTCTTTACAGACTGAAAGGCCTTCTGTTGTTCTTGAACCAATGGGCTGAAGTCTGGAAAGAGCCAAATTGTGGCAGAGCCCCACCTTAGCTCCTTGTCTCTGGCAGAGCGGAGCAGGATGTCCCTGTCACGATGGATACAAATTCTAGCGATGATGGGGTGTTCCGGTGCCCCTGGGGGGTGGTCTCGCTGCTAGTGATCGGTGTGCTCGTTCCACCATTTACATGTTCGTGAGTGGGGGGTCCCCCCAGGACCTCTACCAGCAGTTTCTCCACAAACTTCTCCATGTTGTCAATTGGTTTGGATTCCGGTTTTCCCAGGATGCAGATATTGTTTCGCCTGGATCGGCCCTCCAGGTCCTCATTCTTCGCTGCTACTTTCTTGACGGTTTGGTGCAGCTCAGCCATTTCGTGATGTAGGATAGTCACTTTGTCTTCACCCTCACCTTTCCTTTGTTCTGCCTCAGTCATTAGACCGCACGGTTCATCAATTTGTATGACAGAGATGTCGACCTTGTAGGTAAGGGCATTGATCTTTGCCCCTAGATTGTGCTACTCTTCAAGGCCAGCAGGGTCTGGTTTAAGGCAGTCATATCTACTTGGGCTGGAGCGTGGTTGTGCTCTGGAGGCGGGGAGGGCTGTGATTGACCTAACCATGCACATTGGTCAATTTCTGCTTGTTCTTTGGGATTGACCATTGTATAGCTGCATCTGCAACCCGCTACTTTTCCAGATTGCTATGTTGGGTCTAGTGGCGCGCTAGTATGGTGAGCAGCCAGGGGCCCTGGATGAGCGAGGATCAGTCCGTTAGGTCGATGTCCAGTGTTGCCGTAAAGTTGTGTGGCAAATGCTCCCCACGTATGACCACTTTTATCGGCCAGGGATATAGCTAGGAGCGTAGGTCCACATTGGGCCTTGTTTAGGAGTACTCCCCACCATAAAACAAGGCTGTTGCAATGGGCTTGTACAGGTGATGCGCTGCACTGTCCACTGGTGCGGCGCCACCTTTATTGCCACCAGCATCCCCTCAAGGGGGGGGCAGTAGGAGGTGATGCAAGTTCTATTATTGTTCTGATCTGCGTGCTTTTTGTCATCTTTCTTTATGGTTTATGACATAATCCGTGTTCTTAATTCAATGCAGGGCCTTTGATGTGACTATTCAGTGTCAATTGCACAGCATCCACGGCACTGTGTCCCCAGAGTCCTGCAGCTTCTTATCCTCTCCCCCGGCCACTATATGATTCTCCCAACTGACAAGTCGGGAGGCCTGCACGTTCCAGGGCGGCCTTATATGTTGGTGGCCATAGGGGGGCTTTGAGCCAACAGCCCGGTAACTGCAAGGTGCTGATTCTGTAGGAGAAGTATTCCAAACTGTGCCCACTGTAGTTGTTCAATACCTTTTTGATGTCTTGGGGTGCTGAATGCGGGGGCACCTAGGGGTGGGGCGGCAGGCGGGCCGGTGCCTTCAGCATCCTCCCGGCAAGGCTGAACGCTTCCCAGGGAACCTGGCAGCGCTCCACTGGAGTTATGTGGCTGCGTTGACGATGGGGCTATTCCACCCGCTCTGATGTAGGAGGTTCCCGCTCCACGCTGCTGTATCCGGAGGGTCGCGGCAACAGGGGGCAGGGTCCTCACCTGTGGGCTTAGATGGTGCATGCCAGCCTCCAGTGTATCTGGGCGACCCCGGATGGGTCTTGTCAGCAACAGTCTTTTTACGCCTTCCACCATGGTCCGTTCAGGCACCACAACGGGGGAGGGCGCCTCACAGCACAGCGGTCTCACTGCCATGGGGGAACCAGAGCTACGCGACCCTCATGCACAGCCACGGCATCAGAGGCAGGCCATCGCTACTGGTCCCTGTCACCTCTACAATCCGTATCTCAGGCCGTCTCCACTCTCAGTAGGCCCTGCAGGAGCCAGGAAAGGAAATTCTTCGGGGGTATGTACCACACCGATTTGCAATGTACACACTATTCTTGTCTACTTGAATTCGTTGGGGGATAATCGTCTGATTCACTCCCTTTTAGTCCTTCATCTGGGTAAACCTTCCGAATGGATATCTCCGACAAGACGCTCGACCCTGGATTCATCATACTGCCCCTGCGGAGACTGGTGAAGACTCCCATACCAAAAGGGCCATGTATAAGGTGACAGTCAACCACTCTCCTAGCCCGTGACACCCCCTCCTCATCTGTGTCTTTGATCCGATGCTACCAACATCCAGACTCTGCAACAGGGACCAATGAAGATGGCATTGGACCAGCTGATGCAGGTTTTTGGCAGGGGCGAAGTTGTGAGAGATGGTATCCTAGTGAGAGTCCAACCCCTGTGCACACTCCTGAGAGTATGCCACAGCATTTTTTTTTTTAAGGGATTTCGAGGAGGCTCATCACGATCAAAAGGAGGGCCAGGAGTGTATCGGGAACATTGCTGAACTGCAACAACTGCAGGCTATCAATGGTGCAGTACAGGGTTCATCCCGCAGAATTGCAAGGGTCCCCTATCTGTGGCATCTGCATCAAATTCGGTAGTGGGTCTGTAACCTAACCGAGGCAATTTATGCAGACCATTCAGAATACCCTGCTCCTCACATTGCATCACATCCGGGGCCAGGAGTCTGAGCGTTCCACTTGTCACCCCCACCAAGGACTCACTGGCAGGCAGCCACTGTCTGCGCTCTCAAAGAAATGTGGCACGCGTGCAAGCAGAGCAAGCTGCTGTGCCCAAGAGGTCTTGTAAATGACAGTTTAATGTATAGACGTGACGCTCATACCAGGTACAAGGGTAGTGGGAGGGCATGGGCGGTTCTTTTTATACAAATAAAATCACATTAACACTTGAACAAATGCGAAGATAGTTATTTTTTCGTGGGTGTGACACATTTAATTTGTGACTATATACGATTGTGTAAGGTATGTGTAATCAAATGCACTCAACAGAAATTCTTCATCAGATCTTGGCACACAAGCTGTCCGTACCAGCCTTCTTCGCTTTCACTGTGTGGCGGCAAGTGCTTCCCGGTATGTGGGTCATCATCCTCTGGGGGAAACATGTCAACATCCAGGAGTAGGGGGACTTGTTTTCAAATGCACAAGTTGTGCAGCATGACGTGCGCACAACATATTTGTTCACCTTGTCTGGCTTATAAATTAGGGCGCCTCCTGTCGGATGGACACACCATAACCATCCCTTCAGTAGACCAAAGGTAGGCTATCTGCAGAGCCTGGTCTGTATAAGCCTCATTGTAGTCCTCTTGTGGTGTGTGTGAATTCTGGACTTTTGTCAAAAACCACGGGAACGGAGGAAATTGAGAGTCCCCTGCAAATGCGATGGGTATAGGTGTTGGTTACAGAAATATGAACAAGTGCAGGGATCGAAATTGAGATTTGATAAGCGGGAACTAAATGCAGCTCCTCTGTATCCTGCATTAACCAGTGACCAGGAGCTACCCTTGGAATACCGGGAGTACATAGCATTCTGCAAATTGAGTTTCCACATAAAATGAAATCCTATTACTTTGTCAATTATTTATGACCCCTTATGCTTTAAATGTTATATCGATGTGTCCTAATGTTTATCTATAGATTGCAGCAAATGCACAGAGTTAACCTCACGTAGGTGTGTTTGTTCAGCATTCATTGGCCTGGGGTGCCAAAAGTAGCTGTCTGTGTCAAGCTAACCTGTCTCTTTTAGGCTACAAGCAGGAGCTTAATAGCTCCCAGCTCCTCTCAATTTCGAGCTTGGAGTGTCACAATTAGTCATGACATATTGGTCGAAATGCCTCTTGCAATACCTATGGCACATTTGGGATCACTCTGGTTGTCTATCCCTACTGTAAATTATGCCTAATGTACTCTGGGGGGGGGGGGGATATGGGCAATGTCACCTGGGTAATTCCCCCATTTCAAACATCACTACATCCAGAGGTAGTAGTCCTACACTGTAACTGGATTTGCTCTGTAAAAGCCTCAGTTTTAAAAAGGTTAATTATGTATGCAAAGATTACATTTACAGTCTAGGTGGATATTTTTGGACAATTGAACAAGCTGGAAACTGAGACTTGTACATTTAAGACATTTCAAAAGGAGTGTGAGAACCATAATGCTATGTTGGACTTTGATAAAGAAATTAACACACATTGGTGTATTTCTGGAGGTTATATTTAGGAAGCTAGATGTATGGGACAGAGAAAACAATGACATACATTTAACAACAAAAAACATAATTCAGGGATTGTTATAACATGCCCCAATTATAAGGTACTGCACGAATACTGCAGGAAATACCCTAATAAGATGGTTGCTAGAATGTACATGCAGTTTTGATTTAATCTGCTTTCTGACAAGTAAGGCTCTGGGGCAAGAAAGGGTATGGCTAAAAATAAGATCATATAGGATTTGTAAGGAGCCAATAGCTGTTGAGAGCTTAAGACACTTGTTTGTGGAATGTACAGAATTAATTACTCTCTCTTTGACAGAATATGTGTAGATATTGCTTTAATAATCGCTCGCTTAGTCAAAATGAACTGTGACAGAGTTTGCTTTTAGGGAATAATAGCTCAATGATAATTGTGATCTATATATTTTGGAATACTTTTGAAATTACATTTTTAGAATATATGAAATGGGCAAAGCATGTGGTTTGAAGGACAATTTGCTGTGGTTTTACATGTATTATGTCTATTTGTATTACTGGTATTTTTGTAATCGTGGATTTTGTATTTTATAGCAGAAAGGTTTGATATAAATCATATTGCTAATTTTAAAAAAGTAAGTGGATTTGTAATGTTGTCTGTGGAAATCCTGTTCCAGGCTCTCATGCAAGAGCTCTGATAAGCGTACTGCTATCTTGTGCACTTTGTGTTTGCTTTCTTGCTTTTGGGAAGTTTGCTTTCACGGGTTTCAGCATACATGCCATCACTGCCTGTCGGTGTTGTGCTGTCCTTGTCCCCTGGAAAACATTTCTGTTGCCTGTGTATGTATTGTTTCCATATGCCTTGTGGTATCTGTAGTGCGCTCTTAGTACATTTGGGATCATACATTTGTCATGATATGGCATTGTTGTTCAGGGCCTTGTCTGAAGGGGTGCTGTTCCTTATTTGTTTTTTCAGAGAGCAGGTCCTTCATGCACAGGGTTGTGACGGGGCCTGCATTAAATAGACATTTAATGGGTGTTTGCCCCTACCCTCTTCCACCATAGTCCAGACCATTATGACTTGTAAAGTATGTGTGTTGCATGATGGCAATGCTACTTGTACAGGTCTGCTGCCCTCTGTGGATTTCCCTGTATGCAGGCAGTGTAGTGTTTCACAGGGCCATGACATCAACTGTGTGGAACCTGGGAATCGGGCGTAGCAGTGTGTCACAGTGAGGTCTGCATCGCAGCTGTCAGGAACCAGCTATGGGCTGCGCGCTACGTATCTGACAGCTGGTCTCCTTAGCGCAACCTCCGTATTGACAATATACATGGTGGCTAAAGGCTCACATAGAAAAAGCAGCCTGGTTCGCTCCCAGGCTGTAAGGGAAGAGCAGCAGGGTCAAAGTTCTATCTGTCCTAAAAAGCCAACAAACCAATGCAAACAAGTACGCCAGAAGAAACCATCCAAGTGGCAAGCACGGTCACACAGCAGTTTGTGGAATGTAGAACAGTTCAAGGGATAACAAAGAATGGTCGAAATAAGCAAAAACGTGTGTCAGTACACAGGTAGAACAAAATGGTACATAAGCGTACTCCTAAGAGGTAGTGGCCGTAACCAGACATTGAGAAGCACGGAAGCATCTTCTGGCATTTCCTTTATGGTCAGAATCACAGGAAGCTGCAGTTCCGCAACGTGTCTCTCCTGTGGCAATGCCAGTTCATGATTACATCATGCTGCCAGCTTGCCCATACATGACATTGGGAATGCAGTCCGTCTGCACCGAGAGCACTTCCGGATATGACCTGGCAAGCGCCAGTCCCAGGAGCTTCCTGATACCTGGTAAATGCGAGGGACTGCGAGCAGAACCTGATGGTACCGCCTCCCAACCCTGCAAAGCCACCATTCCCATCTCTGAGGCCAACCGTTGAGCATAAAACCGCTGTAATAACAGAGGAGCATGGATGTTACCAATCGTTCTTTGAGGAATGTGAAGAATCTGTTGGGTTACCTCCCAGAAACCTGGTCTGGGACCATCCTCATATAGCCAGGGGAAGGTAGACTCTTTCTGATCCCGACCCTGGGGGTGGTGTACTGCGGGCGGATCACATGGGGGCGGGGGGTGTCAGACAAGGAAGACTGGGAGTAACTCTGTAATCCCTGCCTATCTGTGGCTATTTGCTAAATAAAAGAGGAAAAACATAATTTTATTAAAGTGAACTACATGTCCCAGAATCCCATTGGGACTGAGACACAGAAAAGGCATGTAGAATTAGAGGCTTGGTTTGTTTGTGTCGCTGTTGCCAGGTATAGTTGTGCCAATCCCGTTGGGGTATATTCCATTACCGTGGATTACGGCACGACTTGAAACATTGGCCACATGAAAGAAGCAGTAACTGGCAATGATGTATTGCACTCGGGCTGAGAATGCTGCAGAGGACCCGGCCGCACACGTAGACACCCAGTCTGAGAAGCCACTAGTGGCACAATCACTTGATAACAAGGAAGTAACCACAAAAAGATGTTCAATCGAACAACGAAAGATACCCAATCCTAGCAGCTCACACTTTTGAGACAAGCGGGACAATAACTAACAACGTACTACACGGCCAGCTAAATAGAGACTTACAGTTCCTAACGGATAAAATTCATTCAAATGTATTTTCACTAATGCTTACCTACCATGAATGTTTTAAATGAGTATGATTAATATGTTGTACTTATTAAAAAAGGTTCAAGTGTAAAGAAGTAGACTAATTGGGTCAAACACAGGAACATTCCTACATAGACATTGCTGTAACCATTAGAAACCTTGAGCACAAACCCAGAGAAAGCCATTTGATTGGCAAAACATAAACGCATGTGTGCCTAAGGTGATTGGTGGGGGGGGGGGGCGCTGTTGAGCCGCAAAGAAAATGGCTGCCTGATCGTAGAGCTCCCTCCCAGGCAACATCCTAATTATGAACTATCCTTTAACGTGCTTGCTGCATGAGCTTCCCACTCAGAAGGGAGTAGCGGAAGGTGAGGGGCAGCGGAGGGCGGAGGCTGATCTCCCAAAACGAACTGGCCACTGAGGTGTGACTGACAGCAATACCAACGGAGGGGAGTGCCCATTGGAGCTGGCTCAGACCTCCAAAAAGAGGAGGAGGAGGAGGAACTCCTGCTGGAGCCTGGCGCTGCAGCGGGCTTTGAAGAGGAGGGGTTGCGTGCGCTTGGTCCTTGGTCCTTGTGTGGGCTGCGTGATGTCCTCCTTCTCAGCAACGGTGCAGAGACACCAGGAGGAGCGTACCGGAGCCGTTGATCTGGGTTATACTGCGGCAACAGACCTGAGGCCCTGGAACGCCCGACACACTAACCAACTACTTGATCCGGCATGGGGTGGGTGTCGTGTGCCCACCTGGCTAAAGCAGACAGACAGCGGTAATACCCAGCAGGGGCACAGCAGTCCCCTGGTCCCTGTGACAGGGATATGTGCGGGACATGATCCACAGAATACGAGACTCCAGCGGCATCTCCTCGCCCACCCTGGGAGACGGGATGGACCATGCAGCCAAAACTGGCAACCAAAGAGGTACGGAGGGAAGGCAATCCGACACACGGCACACAGGAGGGAAGGCACAATGAGTCCAGAACTGCACTACGTGGAGCACAGGAATGCTTGAGCAATCTCCTAGTGTTCACAATGCAGGGAAGGTGCATTAAGGGGCAGACCTGGAGAACACTGCACTATAAGAGCAACACCAACATTAGTAACCCACCCAAGACACGCTCTATAACAGGGTGACTGAGATGGACTCTACAAAATAGGTTGCTCCAGCGCTCCTTTTATCCGGAATAGCCTGGGAAGGGGGAGACCTTTGGGCAGCCAGAATGGCGACAGGGAGACTAATGGTCAAACACGAGTAACAGTGACCATAACCAACGTCACGCACTCTGACACGTCCTCAAACCCCCATGCAGACGATACACAACAGCATGGAATTTCAGGTGACGGAGGGCAGGCATGTTTTAATGCTGCTTACTGAAAAGAGAAGAAAAAAAAAAATTAACTCTTAATAGTGAAGAAAAACCCCATTCCCATCCTGAAAGTCTAAAATCGCTCCATCGTCATCTGTTTTATTCTTTTCATCTCGGTGAAGCCTTTTCACCGTCTTCTTCTATCGTTAGTCTCTCAAAGATTTTTTTGACGTAAGCCATCAGAGCTAGAATCTCGGTGTTTCTTCTCCCTTGAAACAGGCTGACCCAGAATGAGTTCGGTAGTAATGTTGTTGACTTCTGGTACAAGTGTCCCAGATATAATGTTCTTAAATCCTTCAATGACTCGCATTCGGTTGTTAAGTGTTCTAAAGTTTCAAGCGAGCCATTACAAAGCCGGCATGTGTAGTTTTTCTCCAAGAGTACTATGCGTCTCTCGAGAACCTCTTTTGTAGGAAACAGATTAAAACGGAACCTCATGAATTCCTGTCTAATTGTGGGACAGGGAAACTTTGTCAGGTAGTTTGGAATTTGACCACGTTTCCTAACGTCTTATGTTATCCCCCCACCACTTTTCATGGTCCGGATCCGTTCACCTGCGTCTATCCAATCCTGGTCATAGAGTTTCTTCTTAACATGGTCAGGATTTTTCAGTATAGTCTCTTCATTCAGTGCAAGACTATTCAATATCTCCACACAAGTAAGTCTCCATTCAGTTAGAGATTTCTCACTCTTTAAGGAAATAGCTTTTTGTAGTACTTCATACCCTCCTTCGCCTGGTGGTTGTAAGCATTTCCTCAACATCAACAGTGATTTCCAAACCATAATAGTATACAACGATACCATTCCCATTTGTCTCCTGATCACTTCTACCGGTAGGGATCTTGGCATGTTCAAAACTTGTCGCCAAAATATTCCCTCAACCTGCTTCCATAGAGAGCCTGCAAGTTGTAGTTGCGTTTCAGAGCCGTATGTCAAGATCGGGATCACCTTTTGATTTGTAAAAGTTAATAATGGGAAGTAGAGTGAATCTTCCATATTTGCGGTTGGTTATTCTAGCCTGAGTTGCTAGGTTCTTGGCACTAGACTTCACAGCTGCTGCCCCGTGTGAGTCTACCATGCTGGTATTCACAGTTAGCCCCAGATACTTCATAGATGTAACCTCAGGTATTTTGACCCCTTGGAGACTCCAGCTTCTTTTCATCCTGCGGGTTCTATTTGCTTCTCCTATAATCATAATTTTGGATTTTTTGGGATTGATGGTTAAAGAGTTGTCACACGTATTTAGACAAGGCGTTTAGCTGTCTTTGCAGTCCTACTTCTGTTTGGTCTATAATAAGGAGATCGTCTGCATAAAGTAGTCTTCCCAGTGGGATGCCTGCAATCCTTGGGCAGAAGCACCTCACATCTTCAAACGCCTCCTCGATGTCAGATATGTAAAGATTGAATATAGCGGGTGCTAGTCTGCATCCCTGTTTTATCCCTGCTGATGTTCCAATTTCGCTAGAAAGTGTTCCTGCTCTGTCCAAACGTATTCTTAGTCTTGTTTCAGAATGCAGGAGTTCCAGTGCTTCCCTCCGGTCGATCGGGCAGCCCCATTTTGACAGTTTTCCCCATAGAGTTTTTCTGTTTATTGAGTCAAAAGCGTGGGCCAAGTCTATAGAGGCAATGTAGATCTTGTTTTGCTTAGTTACTTTTGCCCTGCATTTGAACAAGTTTATCAGGAAAAGATTTAAGGCAGTTCCCGTCCCTTTTTTGAAGCCAGATTGCCATCGATCTTGGTGGTTTGCTTGTTTGGACCACATGTTCAGATGTTTCAGGAGTATTGCAGAGAACAGCTTTCCTACAACATCCAAGAGGGCGATTGGTCTGTAGTTCGCAGGGTCAGACCTGTCGCCCTTTTTATAAATTGGGACCACAATTGACTTGGTCCATGAAGCTGGTATTTTCTTTGTTTGTTTAATTTCCTGAAACAGAGACAGCATGAAATCGGCCCAGTGTTCAGGGTGTTGCTTCAAGATCGCATTTGTTAAGCCGTCAGGGGCCTGCCGCCCTTGAAGCGCTTGTGTTTTTTATTAGGGTAAGTATCTCCTCCCTGTCAAATTCAAAAGTCCAGGGTTGGTTAGCTAGTGTAACCTTCTCATGTCCTTCCCCCGGCTTATTAGAAAACAGGCGTGCAAAGTGTTTTTCCCAAGTTGATGATGGTTTTGAGTTTTCAAGAATCGAGTCTTGTGGAGCCGTTGTAGAGTTCAGCAACTTCCAAATCTCGACCGTGTTCTTGTTGGCCATTAGGCCCAGCATTCTCTCCCCATCTGCCTGCAGTAGTTGGTGTTGATGTTTTTTCAACCAATTTTTAAGCAATTGTTTTTCTTTTCTCAGTTTTATTTTTGCATCAGGGAGTGTGCCCTTTTTAACTTGTCTGGCCAGCTTTTTAATTAGCTTTTTCTTTTCATATACATCCTTGTTAAATACGTGTTTCCTTATGAAAACACTTTTTAAGCCATTTCCAGCTTTAACCTGAACATTTTTCAGGGCTGCTGGTTAATGAATTGGGTGTATAATATTGCCAGAAGCATCTCTACTTTCAATGCTTTCACAGAACACAAATACACGCAACTGTCCTAATCCTAGTCTGTACTGGTCTGGTGCCCCTGGATGGACGGGGACCCACAGGTATTTGGAATGGGGTTCTACAAATATTGTGTAGCGAGTGTTCCAAATAGAGGATATCCTTGCCGTGAGGCACCAGGACTAGAACCTGTGTAGAAGTCACTACGCCCCTATTGAATATTGGAAGCCGGAAAGGATAGGAGGTTTTAAACTCACAAATAGAACCCCTGGGCTGCACTGGGTGCTGGATGCTTCTACCACCCTACCATAGACATCTGTATATGGACACACTGCATCTACTTATCAAACGGCCTTAAAGGGAACATCCATACAGAGAGGTCCTGGTGCGGACGTATCGCGCAAACAACTCAGATTCAGGAAAGGGAGATCACAACATCCCAGGTATCCGGCAAGGTATATTCATTTTAAAAGGAGCAGTGCAGCATGACGAAAGGGACAGGAAACAAAATAGGCCCAAATGGACTCCTTTACCAGCTCTCAGATACTCTGCCCCGAAGTGGCATGTCAGAGACAGCGACCAAGAATTCTCGCAAAGAACACTTACTAGGGGCCATGCAAAGTGGCTTCATGTCAGCAAATGTAAAGTCAGATGACATTGTCATGACCATAGAGTTCCTAAAATGCAAATTTGAAAAGGGGAGTGGCTGCATCAACGAAGCCGAGACAAGAAGTGGTGAGGTGGAAGATAAGGTGGGCCAACGTAACCGCGATATTGCCCGTTTGAAAACGGAACTTACCAAAGTAAGAGGCAAGTGCGAAGACTTATAAGTGCTCAAGAAGAGATGATGTGCGCATTTTTGGGGTACCGAGGCGGCATGCAAGGGCCCAATCGAACCATTTATCGAAACACTCTTGAGAACCATATTTGTATCGGCCGTTTTCTCTGCACACTTTCTGGTCGAGCGCGCACACCACACCCTTGCGCCAACGCCAAGACCGGGTGCCCGTCCACGCACAACAATTGCAAAATTGCTTAATTATAGGGACAGAGACCTTATCCTGAAGTTATCCAGGGAGCAAGGAACACTCTGTTATGAAGCGAGCAACATAAATATCTATCCTAACTTTGCTTCCAGGGTACAAGCCCAAAGAAGAACATACAACCCAGTGAAACGACTGCTGAGAGCACGGCGGGTCCCATATGCTTTAATGTTTCCGGCGAAACTGCAAATTCAGCATGGTGGGAGAGCACACTTTTTTGAGAATCCAACAGATGCTATGACTTATGTGGAGGCATCTATTCCTCCCCTACCAGTAGGCTGTGAAGGAGACCAGAACCAGGCCTCGAGAGTCGGAGACAGACTGGAGGATGTGGGAGACTGAATGGAGGCCTTACTGTATCCTTATTATGGTTTTGGTTTCTAACAAATAAGCAGGCACGAAAAGGTGGTTTATTTGAAGCTTGAACTGACCCACTCGACTGGTAGTCCAAGTAGTGATAGCTGCTAGCAATGTGCACCAGGGAAGCTCCATGGTTATGCAAAGGGTACATCATCATTTTGGGATAGATGGTGAGGGAGGGGGTGGGGAGTTTATAAGGTTGGGAATGTGGGAGGGGGTGGGACCCGGATGGATGCAAGGGAAAGGCCCACCGAGGGAAGGGAAGTCGGGGTGTTATTTCAAAGTTGGCAGACTGGTCGGAAGGCGGGAATGGGGTTGCACAGTGATCGTTAGAATGCGGGTACACTTATATAGAAAATTTTGACAAAAACAAGGCACAAATGGATGAACCAACAGTACTGATCTCGTGGAACATATGGGGCCTTAACAACCCTGTTAAAGGCAGAAAGATATTAGCGTATATTGAAACGCACTCCCCTAAAATTGTGATGGTACAGGAAATGCACACTTTGGGTCCCATGCATGACTGGTTCGCTCCTGTGGGGGCGATAATGATACTATACCTCCTATTCATCACAGCCAAGAGTACTCCATCACTAGCTTTTAGTGCTCAGGACGTCTAAATAGATCCCGAAGGGAGCTATGTTGTTATCAGAGGGGAAAAGATTATGTTGATAAACGCATACAGTCCAGACCTTGACGACACTAATTTTTTTGCACGTATCTTGCAAATATTGGCAAAGACACCAGATATCCCTCTGATGTGGGGAGGAGATTTCAACACAATCCTCGATGTATCTAAAGATCGACGTAGCATAGTACAGCGGGGGACAACAGCAACTGCGCAAACAATTAGACAAATAATTTTACATGGGTTGGTGGATGTGTGGCGTGGTGGAACAACCGAGAGAAACCGAATACACATTACTCAATGGTCCATGATGCAATGTCTTGTATAGACTTTTGGTTGGTGTCGACGGTATGGATGCACAGACTGCGCAGC